>NC_068414.1:7035867-7335867 GCF_023724105.1 Carassius gibelio | reverse complement strand
GAGCCTTCAAGAATTTGCATCCCGTCACGTACAAGAAAGCGCTGCCTTCCCATCCGGCTAAATAAACACGAAGTGGTCAAACGCAGAGAGTGCCTATAATAACCAAAAGCCCAATCAAGGCAATCTCTTTCTCCTGCCTCTGTCTGAAAAGTTGGATAAAATCTTATATGAAAAAAAAGTCTTTTAAAGAAATCCCTTATTCCGAGGTCACCGTAGCCACCAGATCCAGTCTGTATCCGCTTCAGTCACCCGGATCCAGTCCGTATCCAGAGAAGATGTTGGATCAACACCTAGAAAGGACCTCTATGGCCCAGAAACACAGCGGAGACCGTGACAACTAGATGAGCCGCAGATACAAATCCCCTGTAAAGACCACCTGGACAAGACCACAGGAAACAGATGATTCTTCTGCACAGTCTGACATTCCTGCAGCCTGGAGCTGATCTACCTGTTTCGTCTGACAAGGTGAGAACTGTCTTCCCGACTGAGCCTGGTTTCTCACCGGGTTTTTTCTCCATCCTTTCACCGATCGAGTTTTGGTTTCTTGCCTCTGTCGCTTCTGGCAGGCGGAGCTGGGGACACTTCAAGTACAGCGATATCGTTGACTTGATTGCAAATTATTGCACAGATACTATTTAAACTGAACTTAGCTGAATGATGTCATCAAAGAGTTCAATAACGAAATGCCTTTAACTGTCATTTTGCTTTTTGACGCACTGTGTTCCTAATTAATGTTGTTCAGTTGCATTGACGCAATACTTTTTGTTTAAAGCGCAATTAAAAAAAAAAAAAAAAAAAAAAAGAGTCCAAACAATGACCCCTGCTACGGGTAGTGTTCCAAGTGTTATGCGACTTCAGCTAATGATGGGTCCATCAGAAATTTTACGGTGCTAGGGCTGGGTCTGCGTCAGAAGAAGCCATGCATTGTTTAGTTATGTCAGTGCAGTGCCGTCAGTTGGGGGAGAAACGGCAGCATGCACGGCTCCTCGTTAGTATAGTGGACAGTATCTCCGCCTGTCACGCGGAAGACCGGGGTTCGACTCCCCGACGGGGAGAGCTGGCTCTTTTCGTCTTCCGAATGATCCATCCAAAATGTTTGGTTGGAGTGGCAGGTCACAGAAGGAGTTCTGCTTCGACGTCAGCCCGAGCCAAAGGACATGCGTTGGCCGGGAATCGAACCCGGGTCAACTGCTTGGAAGGCAGCTATGCTCACCACTATACCACCAACGCAGGCGGAAGTCAGTAGCTTTATTGACGCACTGTGTTCCTAATAAATGTTGTTCAGTTGCATTGACACAATACTTTTTGTTTAAAGCGCAATTAAAAAAAAAAAAAAAAAAAGAGTCCAAACAATGACCCCTGCTACGGGTAGTGTTGCAAGTGTTATGCGACTTCAGCTAATGATGGGTCCATCCGAAATTATTCCATCCAAAAGTTTTGGGTGGAGGCACAGGTCACAGAGGGAGTTCTGCTTCGACGTCAGCCCGAGCCAAAGGACATGCGTTGGCCGGGAATCGAATCCGGGTCAACTGCTTGGAAGGCAGCTATGCTCACCACTATACCACCAACGCAGTCAGCAGTCAGCAACTTGCGCCGTCACTAAGAAGGCTCGAAGTGCACGAGTCGCCGATAGGGCTAGAGGAGCAGATGAGATCTTTGTTTGGACCCGTCACTAAAGAGAGCCTTCAAGAATTTGCATCCCGTCACGTACAAGAAAGCGCTGCCTTCCCATCCGGCTAAATAAACACGAAGTGGTCAAACGCAGAGAGTGCCTATAATAACCAAAAGCCCAATCAAGGCAATCTCTTTCTCCTGCCTCTGTCTGAAAAGTTGGATAAAATCTTATATGAAAAAAAAGTCTTTTAAAGAAATCCCTTATTCCGAGGTCACCGTAGCCACCAGATCCAGTCTGTATCCGCTTCAGTCACCCGGATCCAGTCCGTATCCAGAGAAGATGTTGGATCAACACCTAGAAAGGACCTCTATGGCCCAGAAACACAGCGGAGACCGTGACAACTAGATGAGCCGCAGATACAAATCCCCTGTAAAGACCACCTGGACAAGACCACAGGAAACAGATGATTCTTCTGCACAGTCTGACATTCCTGCAGCCTGGAGCTGATCTACCTGTTTCGTCTGACAAGGTGAGAACTGTCTTCCCGACTGAGCCTGGTTTCTCACCGGGTTTTTTCTCCATCCTTTCACCGATCGAGTTTTGGTTTCTTGCCTCTGTCGCTTCTGGCAGGCGGAGCTGGGGACACTTCAAGTACAGCGATATCGTTGACTTGATTGCAAATTATTGCACAGATACTATTTAAACTGAACTTAGCTGAATGATGTCATCAAAGAGTTCAATAACGAAATGCCTTTAACTGTCATTTTGCTTTTTGACGCACTGTGTTCCTAATTAATGTTGTTCAGTTGCATTGACGTAATACTTTTTGTTTAAAGCGCAATTAAAAAAAAAAAAAAAGAGTCCAAACAATGACCCCTGCTACGGGTAGTGTTGCAAGTGTTATGCGACTTCAGCTAATGATGGGTCCAACACCTAGAAAGGACCTCTATGGCCCAGAAACACAGCGGAGACCGTGACAACTAGATGAGCCGCAGATACAAATCCCCTGTAAAGACCACCTGGACAAGACCACAGGAAACAGATGATTCTTCTGCACAGTCTGACATTCCTGCAGCCTGGAGCTGATCTACCTGTTTCGTCTGACAAGGTGAGAACTGTCTTCCCGACTGAGCCTGGTTTCTCACCGGGTTTTTTCTCCATCCTTTCACCGATCGAGTTTTGGTTTCTTGCCTCTGTCGCTTCTGGCAGGCGGAGCTGGGGACACTTCAAGTACAGCGATATCGTTGACTTGATTGCAAATTATTGCACAGATACTATTTAAACTGAACTTAGCTGAATGATGTCATCAAAGAGTTCAATAACGAAATGCCTTTAACTGTCATTTTGCTTTTTGACGCACTGTGTTCCTAATTAATGTTGTTCAGTTGCATTGACGCAATACTTTTTGTTTAAAGCGCAATTTAAAAAAAAAAAAAAAAAAAAAAAAGAGTCCAAACAATGACCCCTGCTACGGGTAGTGTTCCAAGTGTTATGCGACTTCAGCTAATGATGGGTCCATCAGAAATTTTACGGTGCTAGGGCTGGGTCTGCGTCAGAAGAAGCCATGCATTGTTTAGTTATGTCAGTGCAGTGCCGTCAGTTGGGGGAGAAACGACAGCATGCACGGCTCCTCGTTAGTATAGTGGACAGTATCTCCGCCTGTCACGCGGAAGACCGGGGTTCGATTCCCCGACGGGGAGAGCTGGTTCTTTTCGTCTTCCGAATGATCCATCCAAAATGTTTGGTTGGAGTCTCAGGTCACAGAAGGAGTTCTGCTTCGACGTCAGCCCGAGCCAAAGGACATGCGTTGGCCGGGAATCGAACCCGGCTCAACTGCTTGGAAGGCAGCTATGCTCACCACTATACCACCAACGCAGGCGGAAGTCAGTAGCTTTATTGACGCACTGTGTTCCTAATAAATGTTGTTCAGTTGCATTGACACAATACTTTTTGTTTAAAGCGCAATTAAAAAAAAAAAAAAAGAGTCCAAACAATGACCCCTGCTACGGGTAGTGTTGCAAGTGTTGTGCGACTTCAGCTAATGATGGGTCCATCCGAAATTATTCCATCCAAAAGTTTTGGGTGGAGGCACAGGTCACAGAGGGAGTTCTGCTTCGACGTCAGCCCGAGCCAAAGGACATGCGTTGGCCGGGAATCGAATCCGGGTCAACTGCTTGGAAGGCAGCTATGCTCACCACTATACCACCAACGCAGTCAGCAGTCAGCAACTTGCGCCGTCACTAAGAAGGCTCGAAGTGCACGAGTCGCCGATAGGGCTAGAGGAGCAGATGAGATCTTTGTTTGGACCCGTCACTAAAGAGAGCCTTCAAGAATTTGCATCCCGTCACGTACAAGAAAGCGCTGCCTTCCCATCCGGCTAAATAAACACGAAGTGGTCAAACGCAGAGAGTGCCTATAATAACCAAAAGCCCAATCAAGGCAATCTCTTTCTCATGCCTCTGTCTGAAAAGTTGGATAAAATCTTATATGAAAAAAAAAGTCTTTTAAAGAAATCCCTTATTCCGAGGTCACCGTAGCCACCAGATCCAGTCTGTATCCGCTTCAGTCACCCGGATCCAGTCTGTATCCAGAGAAGATGTTGGATCAACACCTAGAAAGGACCTCTATGGCCCAGAAACACAGCGGAGACCGCCAACGCAGGCGGAAGTAAGTAGCTTTATTGACGCACTGTGTTCCTAATAAATGTTGTTCAGTTGCATTGACACAATACTTTTTGTTTAAAGCGCAATTAAAAAAAAAAAAAAAGAGTCCAAACAATGACCCCTGCTACGGGTAGTGTTGCAAGTGTTATGCGACTTCAGCTAATGATGGGTCCATCCGAAATTATTCCATCCAAAAGTTTTGGGTGGAGGCACAGGTCACAGAGGGAGTTCTGCTTCGACGTCAGCCCGAGCCAAAGGACATGCGTTGGCCGGGAATCGAATCCGGGTCAACTGCTTGGAAGGCAGCTATGCTCACCACTATACCACCAACGCAGTCAGCAGTCAGCAGTCAGCAACTTGCGCCGTCACTAAGAAGGCTCGAAGTGCACGAGTCGCCGATAGGGCTAGAGGAGAAATCCCTTATTCCGAGGTCACCGTAGCCACCAGATCCAGTCTGTATCCGCTTCAGTCACCCGGATCCAGTCCGTATCCAGAGAAGATGTTGGATCAACACCTAGAAAGGACCTCTATGGCCCAGAAACACAGCGGAGACCGTGACAACTAGATGAGCCGCAGATACAAATCCCCTGTAAAGACCACCTGGACAAGACCACAGGAAACAGATGATTCTTCTGCACAGTCTGACATTCCTGCAGCCTGGAGCTGATCTACCTGTTTCGTCTGACAAGGTGAGAACTGTCTTCCCGACTGAGCCTGGTTTCTCACCGGGTTTTTTCTCCATCCTTTCACCGATCGAGTTTTGGTTTCTTGCCTCTGTCGCTTCTGGCAGGCGGAGCTGGGGACACTTCAAGTACAGCGATATCGTTGACTTGATTGCAAATTATTGCACAGATACTATTTAAACTGAACTTAGCTGAATGATGTCATCAAAGAGTTCAATAACGAAATGCCTTTAACTGTCATTTTGCTTTTTGACGCACTGTGTTCCTAATTAATGTTGTTCAGTTGCATTGACGCAATACTTTTTGTTTAAAGCGCAATTAAAAAAAAAAAAAAAAAAAAAAAAGAGTCCAAACAATGACCCCTGCTACGGGTAGTGTTCCAAGTGTTATGCGACTTCAGCTAATGATGGGTCCATCAGAAATTTTACGGTGCTAGGGCTGGGTCTGCGTCAGAAGAAGCCATGCATTGTTTAGTTATGTCAGTGCAGTGCCGTCAGTTGGGGGAGAAACGGCAGCATGCACGGCTCCTCGTTAGTATAGTGGACAGTATCTCCGCCTGTCACGCGGAAGACCGGGCTTCGACTCCCCGACGGGGAGAGCTGGTTCTTTTCGTCTTCCGAATGATCCATCCAAAATGTTTGGTTGGAGTGGCAGGTCACAGAAGGAGTTCTGCTTCGACGTCAGCCCGAGCCAAAGGACATGCGTTGGCCGGGAATCGAACCCGGGTCAACTGCTTGGAAGGCAGCTATGCTCACCACTATACCACCAACGCAGGCGGAAGTCAGTAGCTTTATTGACGCACTGTGTTCCTAATAAATGTTGTTCAGTTGCATTGACACAATACTTTTTGTTTAAAGCGCAATTAAAAAAAAAAAAAAAAAAAGAGTCCAAACAATGACCCCTGCTACGGGTAGTGTTGCAAGTGTTATGCGACTTCAGCTAATGATGGGTCCATCCGAAATTATTCCATCCAAAAGTTTTGGGTGGAGGCACAGGTCACAGAGGGAGTTCTGCTTCGACGTCAGCCCGAGCCAAAGGACATGCGTTGGCCGGGAATCGAATCCGGGTCAACTGCTTGGAAGGCAGCTATGCTCACCACTATACCACCAACGCAGTCAGCAGTCAGCAACTTGCGCCGTCACTAAGAAGGCTCGAAGTGCACGAGTCGCCGATAGGGCTAGAGGAGCAGATGAGATCTTTGTTTGGACCCGTCACTAAAGAGAGCCTTCAAGAATTTGCATCCCGTCACGTACAAGAAAGCGCTGCCTTCCCATCCGGCTAAATAAACACGAAGTGGTCAAACGCAGAGAGTGCCTATAATAACCAAAAGCCCAATCAAGGCAATCTCTTTCTCCTGCCTCTGTCTGAAAAGTTGGATAAAATCTTATATGAAAAAAAAGTCTTTTAAAGAAATCCCTTATTCCGAGGTCACCGTAGCCACCAGATCCAGTCTGTATCCGCTTCAGTCACCCGGATCCAGTCCGTATCCAGAGAAGATGTTGGATCAACACCTAGAAAGGACCTCTATGGCCCAGAAACACAGCGGAGACCGTGACAACTAGATGAGCCGCAGATACAAATCCCCTGTAAAGACCACCTGGACAAGACCACAGGAAACAGATGATTCTTCTGCACAGTCTGACATTCCTGCAGCCTGGAGCTGATCTACCGGTTTCGTCTGACAAGGTGAGAACTGTCTCCCCGACTGAGCCTGGTTTCTCACCGGGTTTTTTCTCCATCCTTTCACCGATCGAGTTTTGGTTTCTTGCCTCTGTCGCTTCTGGCAGGCGGAGCTGAGGACACTTCATGTACAGCGATATCGTTGACTTGATTGCAAATTATTGCACAGATACTATTTAAACTGAACTTAGCTGAATGATGTCATCAAAGAGTTCAATAACGAAATGCCTTTAACTGTCATTTTGCTTTTTGACGCACTGTGTTCCTAATTAATGTTGTTCAGTTGCATTGACGTAATACTTTTTGTTTAAAGCGCAATTAAAAAAAAAAAAAAGAGTCCAAACAATGACCCCTGCTACGGGTAGTGTTGCAAGTGTTATGCGACTTCAGCTAATGATGGGTCCAACACCTAGAAAGGACCTCTATGGCCCAGAAACACAGCGGAGACCGTGACAACTAGATGAGCCGCAGATACAAATCCCCTGTAAAGACCACCTGGACAAGACCACAGGAAACAGATGATTCTTCTGCACAGTCTGACATTCCTGCAGCCTGGAGCTGATCTACCTGTTTCGTCTGACAAGGTGAGAACTGTCTTCCCGACTGAGCCTGGTTTCTCACCGGGTTTTTTCTCCATCCTTTCACCGATCGAGTTTTGGTTTCTTGCCTCTGTCGCTTCTGGCAGGCGGAGCTGGGGACACTTCAAGTACAGCGATATCGTTGACTTGATTGCAAATTATTGCACAGATACTATTTAAACTGAACTTAGCTGAATGATGTCATCAAAGAGTTCAATAACGAAATGCCTTTAACTGTCATTTTGCTTTTTGACGCACTGTGTTCCTAATTAATGTTGTTCAGTTGCATTGACGCAATACTTTTTGTTTAAAGCGCAATTAAAAAAAAAAAAAAAAAGAGTCCAAACAATGACCCCTGCTACGGGTAGTGTTCCAAGTGTTATGCGACTTCAGCTAATGATGGGTCCATCAGAAATTTTACGGTGCTAGGGCTGGGTCTGCGTCAGAAGAAGCCATGCATTGTTTAGTTATGTCAGTGCAGTGCCGTCAGTTGGGGGAGAAACGACAGCATGCACGGCTCCTCGTTAGTATAGTGGACAGTATCTCCGCCTGTCACGCGGAAGACCGGGGTTCGATTCCCCGACGGGGAGAGCTGGTTCTTTTCGTCTTCCGAATGATCCATCCAAAATGTTTGGTTGGAGTCTCAGGTCACAGAAGGAGTTCTGCTTCGACGTCAGCCCGAGCCAAAGGACATGCGTTGGCCGGGAATCGAACCCGGCTCAACTGCTTGGAAGGCAGCTATGCTCACCACTATACCACCAACGCAGGCGGAAGTCAGTAGCTTTATTGACGCACTGTGTTCCTAATAAATGTTGTTCAGTTGCATTGACACAATACTTTTTGTTTAAAGCGCAATTAAAAAAAAAAAAAAAGAGTCCAAACAATGACCCCTGCTACGGGTAGTGTTGCAAGTGTTGTGCGACTTCAGCTAATGATGGGTCCATCCGAAATTATTCCATCCAAAAGTTTTGGGTGGAGGCACAGGTCACAGAGGGAGTTCTGCTTCGACGTCAGCCCGAGCCAAAGGACATGCGTTGGCCGGGAATCGAATCCGGGTCAACTGCTTGGAAGGCAGCTATGCTCACCACTATACCACCAACGCAGTCAGCAGTCAGCAACTTGCGCCGTCACTAAGAAGGCTCGAAGTGCACGAGTCGCCGATAGGGCTAGAGGAGCAGATGAGATCTTTGTTTGGACCCGTCACTAAAGAGAGCCTTCAAGAATTTGCATCCCGTCACGTACAGGAAAGCGCTGCCTTCCCATCCGGCTAAATAAACACGAAGTGGTCAAACGCAGAGAGTGCCTATAATAACCAAAAGCCCAATCAAGGCAATCTCTTTCTCATGCCTCTGTCTGAAAAGTTGGATAAAATCTTATATGAAAAAAAAAGTCTTTTAAAGAAATCCCTTATTCCGAGGTCACCGTAGCCACCAGATCCAGTCTGTATCCGCTTCAGTCACCCGGATCCAGTCTGTATCCAGAGAAGATGTTGGATCAACACCTAGAAAGGACCTCTATGGCCCAGAAACACAGCGGAGACCGCCAACGCAGGCGGAAGTAAGTAGCTTTATTGACGCACTGTGTTCCTAATAAATGTTGTTCAGTTGCATTGACACAATACTTTTTGTTTAAAGCGCAATTAAAAAAAAAAAAAAAGAGTCCAAACAATGACCCCTGCTACGGGTAGTGTTGCAAGTGTTATGCGACTTCAGCTAATGATGGGTCCATCCGAAATTATTCCATCCAAAAGTTTTGGGTGGAGGCACAGGTCACAGAGGGAGTTCTGCTTCGACGTCAGCCCGAGCCAAAGGACATGCGTTGGCCGGGAATCGAATCCGGGTCAACTGCTTGGAAGGCAGCTATGCTCACCACTATACCACCAACGCAGTCAGCAGTCAGCAGTCAGCAACTTGCGCCGTCACTAAGAAGGCTCGAAGTGCACGAGTCGCCGATAGGGCTAGAGGAGAAATCCCTTATTCCGAGGTCACCGTAGCCACCAGATCCAGTCTGTATCCGCTTCAGTCACCCGGATCCAGTCCGTATCCAGAGAAGATGTTGGATCAACACCTAGAAAGGACCTCTATGGCCCAGAAACACAGCGGAGACCGTGACAACTAGATGAGCCGCAGATACAAATCCCCTGTAAAGACCACCTGGACAAGACCACAGGAAACAGATGATTCTTCTGCACAGTCTGACATTCCTGCAGCCTGGAGCTGATCTACCTGTTTCGTCTGACAAGGGGAGAACTGTCTCCCCGACTGAGCCTGGTTTCTCACCGGGTTTTTTCTCCATCCTTTCACCAATCGAGTTTTGGTTTCTTGCCTCTGTCGCTTCTGGTAGGCGGAGCTGGGGACACTTCAAGTACAGCGATATCGTTGACTTGATTGCAAATTATTGCACAGATACTATTTAAACTGAACTTAGCTGAATGATGTCATCAAAGAGTTCAATAACGAAATGCCTTTAACTGTCATTTTGCTTTTTGACGCACTGTGTTCCTAATTAATGTTGTTCAGTTGCATTGACGCAATACTTTTTGTTTAAAGCGCAATTTAAAAAAAAAAAAAAAAAAAAA
Organism: Carassius gibelio; assembly: GCF_023724105.1. Taxonomy (NCBI): domain Eukaryota; kingdom Metazoa; phylum Chordata; class Actinopteri; order Cypriniformes; family Cyprinidae; genus Carassius; species Carassius gibelio. The sequence goes on along the minus strand of NC_068414.1, from coordinate 7,326,070 downwards.
AAGAGTCCAAACAATGACCCCTGCTACGGGTAGTGTTCCAAGTGTTATGCGACTTCAGCTAATGATGGGTCCATCAGAAATTTTACGGTGCTAGGGCTGGGTCTGCGTCAGAAGAAGCCATGCATTGTTTAGTTATGTCAGTGCAGTGCCGTCAGTTGGGGGAGAAACGGCAGCATGCACGGCTCCTCGTTAGTATAGTGGACAGTATCTCCGCCTGTCACGCGGAAGACCTGGGTTCGACTCCCCGACGGGGAGAGCTGGTTCTTTTCGTCTTCCTAATGATCCATCCAAAATGTTTGGTTGGAGTGGCAGGTCACAGAAGGAGTTCTGCTTCGACGTCAGCCCGAGCCAAAGGACATGCGTTGGCCGGGAATCGAACCCGGGTCAACTGCTTGGAAGGCAGCTATGCTCACCACTATACCACCAACGCAGGCGGAAGTCAGTAGCTTTATTGACGCACTGTGTTCCTAATAAATGTTGTTCAGTTGCATTGACACAATACTTTTTGTTTAAAGCGCAATTAAAAAAAAAAAAAAAAAAAAAGAGTCCAAACAATGACCCCTGCTACGGGTAGTGTTGCAAGTGTTATGCGACTTCAGCTAATGATGGGTCCATCCGAAATTATTCCATCCAAAAGTTTTGGGTGGAGGCACAGGTCACAGAGGGAGTTCTGCTTCGACGTCAGCCCGAGCCAAAGGACATGCGTTGGCCGGGAATCGAATCCGGGTCAACTGCTTGGAAGGCAGCTATGCTCACCACTATACCACCAACGCAGTCAGCAGTCAGCAACTTGCGCCGTCACTAAGAAGGCTCGAAGTGCACGAGTCGCCGATAGGGCTAGAGGAGCAGATGAGATCTTTGTTTGGACCCGTCACTAAAGAGAGCCTTCAAGAATTTGCATCCCGTCACGTACAAGAAAGCGCTGCCTTCCCATCCGGCTAAATAAACACGAAGTGGTCAAACGCAGAGAGTGCCTATAATAACCAAAAGCCCAATCAAGGCAATCTCTTTCTCCTGCCTCTGTCTGAAAAGTTGGATAAAATCTTATATGAAAAAAAAGTCTTTTAAAGAAATCCCTTATTCCGAGGTCACCGTAGCCACCAGATCCAGTCTGTATCCGCTTCAGTCACCCGGATCCAGTCCGTATCCAGAGAAGATGTTGGATCAACACCTAGAAAGGACCTCTATGGCCCAGAAACACAGCGGAGACCGTGACAACTAGATGAGCCGCAGATACAAATCCCCTGTAAAGACCACCTGGACAAGACCACAGGAAACAGATGATTCTTCTGCACAGTCTGACATTCCTGCAGCCTGGAGCTGATCTACCTGTTTCGTCTGACAAGGTGAGAACTGTCTTCCCGACTGAGCCTGGTTTCTCACCGGGTTTTTTCTCCATCCTTTCACCGATCGAGTTTTGGTTTCTTGCCTCTGTCGCTTCTGGCAGGCGGAGCTGGGGACACTTCAAGTACAGCGATATCGTTGACTTGATTGCAAATTATTGCACAGATACTATTTAAACTGAACTTAGCTGAATGATGTCATCAAAGAGTTCAATAACGAAATGCCTTTAACTGTCATTTTGCTTTTTGACGCACTGTGTTCCTAATTAATGTTGTTCAGTTGCATTGACGCAATACTTTTTGTTTAAAGCGCAATTAAAAAAAAAAAAAAAAAAAAAAAGAGTCCAAACAATGACCCCTGCTACGGGTAGTGTTCCAAGTGTTATGCGACTTCAGCTAATGATGGGTCCATCAGAAATTTTACGGTGCTAGGGCTGGGTCTGCGTCAGAAGAAGCCATGCATTGTTTAGTTATGTCAGTGCAGTGCCGTCAGTTGGGGGAGAAACGGCAGCATGCACGGCTCCTCGTTAGTATAGTGGACAGTATCTCCGCCTGTCACGCGGAAGACCGGGGTTCGACTCCCCGACGGGGAGAGCTGGCTCTTTTCGTCTTCCGAATGATCCATCCAAAATGTTTGGTTGGAGTGGCAGGTCACAGAAGGAGTTCTGCTTCGACGTCAGCCCGAGCCAAAGGACATGCGTTGGCCGGGAATCGAACCCGGGTCAACTGCTTGGAAGGCAGCTATGCTCACCACTATACCACCAACGCAGGCGGAAGTCAGTAGCTTTATTGACGCACTGTGTTCCTAATAAATGTTGTTCAGTTGCATTGACACAATACTTTTTGTTTAAAGCGCAATTAAAAAAAAAAAAAAAAAAAGAGTCCAAACAATGACCCCTGCTACGGGTAGTGTTGCAAGTGTTATGCGACTTCAGCTAATGATGGGTCCATCCGAAATTATTCCATCCAAAAGTTTTGGGTGGAGGCACAGGTCACAGAGGGAGTTCTGCTTCGACGTCAGCCCGAGCCAAAGGACATGCGTTGGCCGGGAATCGAATCCGGGTCAACTGCTTGGAAGGCAGCTATGCTCACCACTATACCACCAACGCAGTCAGCAGTCAGCAACTTGCGCCGTCACTAAGAAGGCTCGAAGTGCACGAGTCGCCGATAGGGCTAGAGGAGCAGATGAGATCTTTGTTTGGACCCGTCACTAAAGAGAGCCTTCAAGAATTTGCATCCCGTCACGTACAAGAAAGCGCTGCCTTCCCATCCGGCTAAATAAACACGAAGTGGTCAAACGCAGAGAGTGCCTATAATAACCAAAAGCCCAATCAAGGCAATCTCTTTCTCCTGCCTCTGTCTGAAAAGTTGGATAAAATCTTATATGAAAAAAAAGTCTTTTAAAGAAATCCCTTATTCCGAGGTCACCGTAGCCACCAGATCCAGTCTGTATCCGCTTCAGTCACCCGGATCCAGTCCGTATCCAGAGAAGATGTTGGATCAACACCTAGAAAGGACCTCTATGGCCCAGAAACACAGCGGAGACCGTGACAACTAGATGAGCCGCAGATACAAATCCCCTGTAAAGACCACCTGGACAAGACCACAGGAAACAGATGATTCTTCTGCACAGTCTGACATTCCTGCAGCCTGGAGCTGATCTACCTGTTTCGTCTGACAAGGTGAGAACTGTCTTCCCGACTGAGCCTGGTTTCTCACCGGGTTTTTTCTCCATCCTTTCACCGATCGAGTTTTGGTTTCTTGCCTCTGTCGCTTCTGGCAGGCGGAGCTGGGGACACTTCAAGTACAGCGATATCGTTGACTTGATTGCAAATTATTGCACAGATACTATTTAAACTGAACTTAGCTGAATGATGTCATCAAAGAGTTCAATAACGAAATGCCTTTAACTGTCATTTTGCTTTTTGACGCACTGTGTTCCTAATTAATGTTGTTCAGTTGCATTGACGTAATACTTTTTGTTTAAAGCGCAATTAAAAAAAAAAAAAAGAGTCCAAACAATGACCCCTGCTACGGGTAGTGTTGCAAGTGTTATGCGACTTCAGCTAATGATGGGTCCAACACCTAGAAAGGACCTCTATGGCCCAGAAACACAGCGGAGACCGTGACAACTAGATGAGCCGCAGATACAAATCCCCTGTAAAGACCACCTGGACAAGACCACAGGAAACAGATGATTCTTCTGCACAGTCTGACATTCCTGCAGCCTGGAGCTGATCTACCTGTTTCGTCTGACAAGGTGAGAACTGTCTTCCCGACTGAGCCTGGTTTCTCACCGGGTTTTTTCTCCATCCTTTCACCGATCGAGTTTTGGTTTCTTGCCTCTGTCGCTTCTGGCAGGCGGAGCTGGGGACACTTCAAGTACAGCGATATCGTTGACTTGATTGCAAATTATTGCACAGATACTATTTAAACTGAACTTAGCTGAATGATGTCATCAAAGAGTTCAATAACGAAATGCCTTTAACTGTCATTTTGCTTTTTGACGCACTGTGTTCCTAATTAATGTTGTTCAGTTGCATTGACGCAATACTTTTTGTTTAAAGCGCAATTTAAAAAAAAAAAAAAAAAAAAAAAAGAGTCCAAACAATGACCCCTGCTACGGGTAGTGTTCCAAGTGTTATGCGACTTCAGCTAATGATGGGTCCATCAGAAATTTTACGGTGCTAGGGCTGGGTCTGCGTCAGAAGAAGCCATGCATTGTTTAGTTATGTCAGTGCAGTGCCGTCAGTTGGGGGAGAAACGACAGCATGCACGGCTCCTCGTTAGTATAGTGGACAGTATCTCCGCCTGTCACGCGGAAGACCGGGGTTCGATTCCCCGACGGGGAGAGCTGGTTCTTTTCGTCTTCCGAATGATCCATCCAAAATGTTTGGTTGGAGTCTCAGGTCACAGAAGGAGTTCTGCTTCGACGTCAGCCCGAGCCAAAGGACATGCGTTGGCCGGGAATCGAACCCGGCTCAACTGCTTGGAAGGCAGCTATGCTCACCACTATACCACCAACGCAGGCGGAAGTCAGTAGCTTTATTGACGCACTGTGTTCCTAATAAATGTTGTTCAGTTGCATTGACACAATACTTTTTGTTTAAAGCGCAATTAAAAAAAAAAAAAAAGAGTCCAAACAATGACCCCTGCTACGGGTAGTGTTGCAAGTGTTGTGCGACTTCAGCTAATGATGGGTCCATCCGAAATTATTCCATCCAAAAGTTTTGGGTGGAGGCACAGGTCACAGAGGGAGTTCTGCTTCGACGTCAGCCCGAGCCAAAGGACATGCGTTGGCCGGGAATCGAATCCGGGTCAACTGCTTGGAAGGCAGCTATGCTCACCACTATACCACCAACGCAGTCAGCAGTCAGCAACTTGCGCCGTCACTAAGAAGGCTCGAAGTGCACGAGTCGCCGATAGGGCTAGAGGAGCAGATGAGATCTTTGTTTGGACCCGTCACTAAAGAGAGCCTTCAAGAATTTGCATCCCGTCACGTACAAGAAAGCGCTGCCTTCCCATCCGGCTAAATAAACACGAAGTGGTCAAACGCAGAGAGTGCCTATAATAACCAAAAGCCCAATCAAGGCAATCTCTTTCTCATGCCTCTGTCTGAAAAGTTGGATAAAATCTTATATGAAAAAAAAAGTCTTTTAAAGAAATCCCTTATTCCGAGGTCACCGTAGCCACCAGATCCAGTCTGTATCCGCTTCAGTCACCCGGATCCAGTCTGTATCCAGAGAAGATGTTGGATCAACACCTAGAAAGGACCTCTATGGCCCAGAAACACAGCGGAGACCGCCAACGCAGGCGGAAGTAAGTAGCTTTATTGACGCACTGTGTTCCTAATAAATGTTGTTCAGTTGCATTGACACAATACTTTTTGTTTAAAGCGCAATTAAAAAAAAAAAAAAAGAGTCCAAACAATGACCCCTGCTACGGGTAGTGTTGCAAGTGTTATGCGACTTCAGCTAATGATGGGTCCATCCGAAATTATTCCATCCAAAAGTTTTGGGTGGAGGCACAGGTCACAGAGGGAGTTCTGCTTCGACGTCAGCCCGAGCCAAAGGACATGCGTTGGCCGGGAATCGAATCCGGGTCAACTGCTTGGAAGGCAGCTATGCTCACCACTATACCACCAACGCAGTCAGCAGTCAGCAGTCAGCAACTTGCGCCGTCACTAAGAAGGCTCGAAGTGCACGAGTCGCCGATAGGGCTAGAGGAGAAATCCCTTATTCCGAGGTCACCGTAGCCACCAGATCCAGTCTGTATCCGCTTCAGTCACCCGGATCCAGTCCGTATCCAGAGAAGATGTTGGATCAACACCTAGAAAGGACCTCTATGGCCCAGAAACACAGCGGAGACCGTGACAACTAGATGAGCCGCAGATACAAATCCCCTGTAAAGACCACCTGGACAAGACCACAGGAAACAGATGATTCTTCTGCACAGTCTGACATTCCTGCAGCCTGGAGCTGATCTACCTGTTTCGTCTGACAAGGTGAGAACTGTCTTCCCGACTGAGCCTGGTTTCTCACCGGGTTTTTTCTCCATCCTTTCACCGATCGAGTTTTGGTTTCTTGCCTCTGTCGCTTCTGGCAGGCGGAGCTGGGGACACTTCAAGTACAGCGATATCGTTGACTTGATTGCAAATTATTGCACAGATACTATTTAAACTGAACTTAGCTGAATGATGTCATCAAAGAGTTCAATAACGAAATGCCTTTAACTGTCATTTTGCTTTTTGACGCACTGTGTTCCTAATTAATGTTGTTCAGTTGCATTGACGCAATACTTTTTGTTTAAAGCGCAATTAAAAAAAAAAAAAAAAAAAAAAAGAGTCCAAACAATGACCCCTGCTACGGGTAGTGTTCCAAGTGTTATGCGACTTCAGCTAATGATGGGTCCATCAGAAATTTTACGGTGCTAGGGCTGGGTCTGCGTCAGAAGAAGCCATGCATTGTTTAGTTATGTCAGTGCAGTGCCGTCAGTTGGGGGAGAAACGGCAGCATGCACGGCTCCTCGTTAGTATAGTGGACAGTATCTCCGCCTGTCACGCGGAAGACCGGGCTTCGACTCCCCGACGGGGAGAGCTGGTTCTTTTCGTCTTCCGAATGATCCATCCAAAATGTTTGGTTGGAGTGGCAGGTCACAGAAGGAGTTCTGCTTCGACGTCAGCCCGAGCCAAAGGACATGCGTTGGCCGGGAATCGAACCCGGGTCAACTGCTTGGAAGGCAGCTATGCTCACCACTATACCACCAACGCAGGCGGAAGTCAGTAGCTTTATTGACGCACTGTGTTCCTAATAAATGTTGTTCAGTTGCATTGACACAATACTTTTTGTTTAAAGCGCAATTAAAAAAAAAAAAAAAAAAAGAGTCCAAACAATGACCCCTGCTACGGGTAGTGTTGCAAGTGTTATGCGACTTCAGCTAATGATGGGTCCATCCGAAATTATTCCATCCAAAAGTTTTGGGTGGAGGCACAGGTCACAGAGGGAGTTCTGCTTCGACGTCAGCCCGAGCCAAAGGACATGCGTTGGCCGGGAATCGAATCCGGGTCAACTGCTTGGAAGGCAGCTATGCTCACCACTATACCACCAACGCAGTCAGCAGTCAGCAACTTGCGCCGTCACTAAGAAGGCTCGAAGTGCACGAGTCGCCGATAGGGCTAGAGGAGCAGATGAGATCTTTGTTTGGACCCGTCACTAAAGAGAGCCTTCAAGAATTTGCATCCCGTCACGTACAAGAAAGCGCTGCCTTCCCATCCGGCTAAATAAACACGAAGTGGTCAAACGCAGAGAGTGCCTATAATAACCAAAAGCCCAATCAAGGCAATCTCTTTCTCCTGCCTCTGTCTGAAAAGTTGGATAAAATCTTATATGAAAAAAAAGTCTTTTAAAGAAATCCCTTATTCCGAGGTCACCGTAGCCACCAGATCCAGTCTGTATCCGCTTCAGTCACCCGGATCCAGTCCGTATCCAGAGAAGATGTTGGATCAACACCTAGAAAGGACCTCTATGGCCCAGAAACACAGCGGAGACCGTGACAACTAGATGAGCCGCAGATACAAATCCCCTGTAAAGACCACCTGGACAAGACCACAGGAAACAGATGATTCTTCTGCACAGTCTGACATTCCTGCAGCCTGGAGCTGATCTACCTGTTTCGTCTGACAAGGTGAGAACTGTCTTCCCGACTGAGCCTGGTTTCTCACCGGGTTTTTTCTCCATCCTTTCACCGATCGAGTTTTGGTTTCTTGCCTCTGTCGCTTCTGGCAGGCGGAGCTGGGGACACTTCAAGTACAGCGATATCGTTGACTTGATTGCAAATTATTGCACAGATACTATTTAAACTGAACTTAGCTGAATGATGTCATCAAAGAGTTCAATAACGAAATGCCTTTAACTGTCATTTTGCTTTTTGACGCACTGTGTTCCTAATTAATGTTGTTCAGTTGCATTGACGCAATACTTTTTGTTTAAAGCGCAATTAAAAAAAAAAAAAAAAAAAAAAAGAGTCCAAACAATGACCCCTGCTACGGGTAGTGTTCCAAGTGTTATGCGACTTCAGCTAATGATGGGTCCATCAGAAATTTTACGGTGCTAGGGCTGGGTCTGCGTCAGAAGAAGCCATGCATTGTTTAGTTATGTCAGTGCAGTGCCGTCAGTTGGGGGAGAAACGGCAGCATGCACGGCTCCTCGTTAGTATAGTGGACAGTATCTCCGCCTGTCACGCGGAAGACCGGGCTTCGACTCCCCGACGGGGAGAGCTGGTTCTTTTCGTCTTCCGAATGATCCATCCAAAATGTTTGGTTGGAGTGGCAGGTCACAGAAGGAGTTCTGCTTCGACGTCAGCCCGAGCCAAAGGACATGCGTTGGCCGGGAATCGAACCCGGGTCAACTGCTTGGAAGGCAGCTATGCTCACCACTATACCACCAACGCAGGCGGAAGTCAGTAGCTTTATTGACGCACTGTGTTCCTAATAAATGTTGTTCAGTTGCATTGACACAATACTTTTTGTTTAAAGCGCAATTAAAAAAAAAAAAAAAAAAAGAGTCCAAACAATGACCCCTGCTACGGGTAGTGTTGCAAGTGTTATGCGACTTCAGCTAATGATGGGTCCATCCGAAATTATTCCATCCAAAAGTTTTGGGTGGAGGCACAGGTCACAGAGGGAGTTCTGCTTCGACGTCAGCCCGAGCCAAAGGACATGCGTTGGCCGGGAATCGAATCCGGGTCAACTGCTTGGAAGGCAGCTATGCTCACCACTATACCACCAACGCAGTCAGCAGTCAGCAACTTGCGCCGTCACTAAGAAGGCTCGAAGTGCACGAGTCGCCGATAGGGCTAGAGGAGCAGATGAGATCTTTGTTTGGACCCGTCACTAAAGAGAGCCTTCAAGAATTTGCATCCCGTCACGTACAAGAAAGCGCTGCCTTCCCATCCGGCTAAATAAACACGAAGTGGTCAAACGCAGAGAGTGCCTATAATAACCAAAAGCCCAATCAAGGCAATCTCTTTCTCCTGCCTCTGTCTGAAAAGTTGGATAAAATCTTATATGAAAAAAAAGTCTTTTAAAGAAATCCCTTATTCCGAGGTCACCGTAGCCACCAGATCCAGTCTGTATCCGCTTCAGTCACCCGGATCCAGTCCGTATCCAGAGAAGATGTTGGATCAACACCTAGAAAGGACCTCTATGGCCCAGAAACACAGCGGAGACCGTGACAACTAGATGAGCCGCAGATACAAATCCCCTGTAAAGACCACCTGGACAAGACCACAGGAAACAGATGATTCTTCTGCACAGTCTGACATTCCTGCAGCCTGGAGCTGATCTACCTGTTTCGTCTGACAAGGTGAGAACTGTCTTCCCGACTGAGCCTGGTTTCTCACCGGGTTTTTTCTCCATCCTTTCACCGATCGAGTTTTGGTTTCTTGCCTCTGTCGCTTCTGGCAGGCGGAGCTGGGGACACTTCAAGTACAGCGATATCGTTGACTTGATTGCAAATTATTGCACAGATACTATTTAAACTGAACTTAGCTGAATGATGTCATCAAAGAGTTCAATAACGAAATGCCTTTAACTGTCATTTTGCTTTTTGACGCACTGTGTTCCTAATTAATGTTGTTCAGTTGCATTGACGTAATACTTTTTGTTTAAAGCGCAATTAAAAAAAAAAAAAAAAAAAAAAAGAGTCCAAACAATGACCCCTGCTACGGGTAGTGTTGCAAGTGTTATGCGACTTCAGCTAATGATGGGTCCATCAGAAATTTTACGGTGCTAGGGCTGGGTCTGCGTCAGAAGAAGCCATGCATTGTTTAGTTATGTCAGTGCAGTGCCGTCAGTTGGGGGAGAAACTGCAGCATGCACGGCTCCTCGTTAGTATAGTGGACAGTATCTCCGCCTGTCACGCGGAAGACCGGGGTTCGATTCCCCGACGGGGAGAGCTGGTTCTTTTCGTCTTCCGAATGATCCATCCAAAATGTTTGGTTGGAGTCGCAGGTCACAGAAGGAGTTCTGCTTCGACGTCAGCCCGAGCCAAAGGACATGCGTTGGCCGGGAATCGAACCCGGCTCAACTGCTTGGAAGGCAGCTATGCTCACCACTATACCACCAACGCAGGCGGAAGTCAGTAGCTTTATTGACGCACTGTGTTCCTAATAAATGTTGTTCAGTTGCATTGACACAATACTTTTTGTTTAAAGCGCAATTAAAAAAAAAAAAAAAGAGTCCAAACAATGACCCCTGCTACGGGTAGTGTTGCAAGTGTTGTGCGACTTCAGCTAATGATGGGTCCATCCGAAATTATTCCATCCAAAAGTTTCGGGTGGAGGCACAGGTCACAGAGGGAGTTCTGCTTCGACGTCAGCCCGAGCCAAAGGACATGCGTTGGCCGGGAATCGAATCCGGGTCAACTGCTTGGAAGGCAGCTATGCTCACCACTATACCACCAACGCAGTCAGCAGTCAGCAACTTGCGCCGTCACTAAGAAGGCTCGAAGTGCACGAGTCGCCGATAGGGCTAGAGGAGCAGATGAGATCTTTGTTTGGACCCGTCACTAAAGAGAGCCTTCAAGAATTTGCATCCCGTCACGTACAAGAAAGCGCTGCCTTCCCATCCGTCTAAATAAACACGAAGTGGTCAAACGCAGAGAGTGCCTATAATAACCAAAAGCCCAATCAAGGCAATCTCTTTCTCATGCCTCTGTCTGAAAAGTTGGATAAAATCTTATATGAAAAAAAAAGTCTTTTAAAGAAATCCCTTATTCCGAGGTCACCGTAGCCACCAGATCCAGTCTGTATCCGCTTCAGTCACCCGGATCCAGTCCGTATCCAGAGAAGATGTTGGATCAACACCTAGAAAGGACCTCTATGGCCCAGAAACACAGCGGAGACCGTGACAACTAGATGAGCCGCAGATACAAATCCCCTGTAAAGACCACCTGGACAAGACCACAGGAAACAGATGATTCTTCTGCACAGTCTGACATTCCTGCAGCCTGGAGCTGATCTACCTGTTTCGTCTGACAAGGTGAGAACTGTCTTCCCGACTGAGCCTGGTTTCTCACCGGGTTTTTTCTCCATCCTTTCACCGATCGAGTTTTGGTTTCTTGCCTCTGTCGCTTCTGGCAGGCGGAGCTGGGGACACTTCAAGTACAGCGATATCGTTGACTTGATTGCAAATTATTGCACAGATACTATTTAAACTGAACTTAGCTGAATGATGTCATCAAAGAGTTCAATAACGAAATGCCTTTAACTGTCATTTTGCTTTTTGACGCACTGTGTTCCTAATTAATGTTGTTCAGTTGCATTGACGCAATACTTTTTGTTTAAAGCGCAATTAAAAAAAAAAAAAAAAAAAAAAAGAGTCCAAACAATGACCCCTGCTACGGGTAGTGTTCCAAGTGTTATGCGACTTCAGCTAATGATGGGTCCATCAGAAATTTTACGGTGCTAGGGCTGGGTCTGCGTCAGAAGAAGCCATGCATTGTTTAGTTATGTCAGTGCAGTGCCGTCAGTTGGGGGAGAAACGGCAGCATGCACGGCTCCTCGTTAGTATAGTGGACAGTATCTCCGCCTGTCACGCGGAAGACCGGGGTTCGACTCCCCGACGGGGAGAGCTGGTTCTTTTCGTCTTCCGAATGATCCATCCAAAATGTTTGGTTGGAGTGGCAGGTCACAGAAGGAGTTCTGCTTCGACGTCAGCCCGAGCCAAAGGACATGCGTTGGCCGGGAATCGAACCCGGGTCAACTGCTTGGAAGGCAGCTATGCTCACCACTATACCACCAACGCAGGCGGAAGTCAGTAGCTTTATTGACGCACTGTGTTCCTAATAAATGTTGTTCAGTTGCATTGACACAATACTTTTTGTTTAAAGCGCAATTAAAAAAAAAAAAAAAAAAAGAGTCCAAACAATGACCCCTGCTACGGGTAGTGTTGCAAGTGTTATGCGACTTCAGCTAATGATGGGTCCATCCGAAATTATTCCATCCAAAAGTTTTGGGTGGAGGCACAGGTCACAGAGGGAGTTCTGCTTCGACGTCAGCCCGAGCCAAAGGACATGCGTTGGCCGGGAATCGAATCCGGGTCAACTGCTTGGAAGGCAGCTATGCTCACCACTATACCACCAACGCAGTCAGCAGTCAGCAACTTGCGCCGTCACTAAGAAGGCTCGAAGTGCACGAGTCGCCGATAGGGCTAGAGGAGCAGATGAGATCTTTGTTTGGACCCGTCACTAAAGAGAGCCTTCAAGAATTTGCATCCCGTCACGTACAAGAAAGCGCTGCCTTCCCATCCGGCTAAATAAACACGAAGTGGTCAAACACAGAGAGTGCCTATAATAACCAAAAGCCCAATCAAGGCAATCTCTTTCTCCTGCCTCTGTCTGAAAAGTTGGATAAAATCTTATATGAAAAAAAAGTCTTTTAAAGAAATCCCTTATTCCGAGGTCACCGTAGCCACCAGATCCAGTCTGTATCCGCTTCAGTCACCCGGATCCAGTCCGTATCCAGAGAAGATGTTGGATCAACACCTAGAAAGGACCTCTATGGCCCAGAAACACAGCGGAGACCGTGACAACTAGATGAGCCGCAGATACAAATCCCCTGTAAAGACCACCTGGACAAGACCACAGGAAACAGATGATTCTTCTGCACAGTCTGACATTCCTGCAGCCTGGAGCTGATCTACCTGTTTCGTCTGACAAGGTGAGAACTGTCTTCCCGACTGAGCCTGGTTTCTCACCGGGTTTTTTCTCCATCCTTTCACCGATCGAGTTTTGGTTTCTTGCCTCTGTCGCTTCTGGCAGGCGGAGCTGGGGACACTTCAAGTACAGCGATATCGTTGACTTGATTGCAAATTATTGCACAGATACTATTTAAACTGAACTTAGCTGAATGATGTCATCAAAGAGTTCAATAACGAAATGCCTTTAACTGTCATTTTGCTTTTTGACGCACTGTGTTCCTAATTAATGTTGTTCAGTTGCATTGACGTAATACTTTTTGTTTAAAGCGCAATTAAAAAAAAAAAAAAAAAAAAAAGAGTCCAAACAATGACCCCTGCTACGGGTAGTGTTGCAAGTGTTATGCGACTTCAGCTAATGATGGGTCCATCAGAAATTTTACGGTGCTAGGGCTGGGTCTGCGTCAGAAGAAGCCATGCATTGTTTAGTTATGTCAGTGCAGTGCCGTCAGTTGGGGGAGAAACGGCAGCATGCACGGCTCCTCGTTAGTATAGTGGACAGTATCTCCGCCTGTCACGCGGAAGACCGGGGTTCGATTCCCCGACGGGGAGAGCTGGTTCTTTTCGTCTTCCGAATGATCCATCCAAAATGTTTGGTTGGAGTCGCAGGTCACAGAAGGAGTTCTGCTTCGACGTCAGCCCGAGCCAAAGGACATGCGTTGGCCGGGAATCGAACCCGGCTCAACTGCTTGGAAGGCAGCTATGCTCACCACTATACCACCAACGCAGGCGGAAGTCAGTAGCTTTATTGACGCACTGTGTTCCTAATAAATGTTGTTCAGTTGCATTGACACAATACTTTTTGTTTAAAGCGCAATTAAAAAAAAAAAAAAAGAGTCCAAACAATGACCCCTGCTACGGGTAGTGTTGCAAGTGTTGTGCGACTTCAGCTAATGATGGGTCCATCCGAAATTATTCCATCCAAAAGTTTCGGGTGGAGGCACAGGTCACAGAGGGAGTTCTGCTTCGACGTCAGCCCGAGCCAAAGGACATGCGTTGGCCGGGAATCGAATCCGGGTCAACTGCTTGGAAGGCAGCTATGCTCACCACTATACCACCAACGCAGTCAGCAGTCAGCAACTTGCGCCGTCACTAAGAAGGCTCGAAGTGCACGAGTCGCCGATAGGGCTAGAGGAGCAGATGAGATCTTTGTTTGGACCCGTCACTAAAGAGAGCCTTCAAGAATTTGCATCCCGTCACGTACAAGAAAGCGCTGCCTTCCCATCCGGCTAAATAAACACGAAGTGGTCAAACGCAGAGAGTGCCTATAATAACCAAAAGCCCAATCAAGGCAATCTCTTTCTCATGCCTCTGTCTGAAAAGTTGGATAAAATCTTATATGAAAAAAAAAGTCTTTTAAAGAAATCCCTTATTCCGAGGTCACCGTAGCCACCAGATCCAGTCTGTATCCGCTTCAGTCACCCGGATCCAGTCCGTATCCAGAGAAGATGTTGGATCAACACCTAGAAAGGACCTCTATGGCCCAGAAACACAGCGGAGACCGTGACAACTAGATGAGCCGCAGATACAAATCCCCTGTAAAGACCACCTGGACAAGACCACAGGAAACAGATGATTCTTCTGCACAGTCTGACATTCCTGCAGCCTGGAGCTGATCTACCTGTTTCGTCTGACAAGGGGAGAACTGTCTCCCCGACTGAGCCTGGTTTCTCACCGGGTTTTTTTCTCCATCCTTTCACCAATCGAGTTTTGGTTTCTTGCCTCTGTCGCTTCTGGTAGGCGGAGCTGGGGACACTTCAAGTACAGCGATATCGTTGACTTGATTGCAAATTATTGCACAGATACTATTTAAACTGAACTTAGCTGAATGATGTCATCAAAGAGTTCAATAACGAAATGCCTTTAACTGTCATTTTGCTTTTTGACGCACTGTGTTCCTAATTAATGTTGTTCAGTTGCATTGACGCAATACTTTTTGTTTAAAGCGCAATTAAAAAAAAAAAAAAAAAAAAAAAAGAGTCCAAACAATGACCCCTGCTACGGGTAGTGTTCCAAGTGTTATGCGACTTCAGCTAATGATGGGTCCATCAGAAATTTTACGGTGCTAGGGCTGGGTCTGCGTCAGAAGAAGCCATGCATTGTTTAGTTATGTCAGTGCAGTGCCGTCAGTTGGGGGAGAAACGGCAGCATGCACGGCTCCTCGTTAGTATAGTGGACAGTATCTCCGCCTGTCACGCGGAAGACCGGGGTTCGATTCCCCGACGGGGAGAGCTGGTTCTTTTCGTCTTCCGAATGATCCATCCAAAATGTTTGGTTGGAGTGGCAGGTCACAGAAGGAGTTCTGCTTCGACGTCAGCCCGAGCCAAAGGACATGCGTTGGCCGGGAATCGAACCCGGGTCAACTGCTTGGAAGGCAGCTATGCTCACCACTATACCACCAACGCAGGCGGAAGTCAGTAGCTTTATTGACGCACTGTGTTCCTAATAAATGTTGTTCAGTTGCATTGACACAATACTTTTTGTTTAAAGCGCAATTAAAAAAAAAAAAAAAAAAAGAGTCCAAACAATGACCCCTGCTACGGGTAGTGTTGCAAGTGTTATGCGACTTCAGCTAATGATGGGTCCATCCGAAATTATTCCATCCAAAAGTTTTGGGTGGAGGCACAGGTCACAGAGGGAGTTCTGCTTCGACGTCAGCCCGAGCCAAAGGACATGCGTTGGCCGGGAATCGAATCCGGGTCAACTGCTTGGAAGGCAGCTATGCTCACCACTATACCACCAACGCAGTCAGCAGTCAGCAACTTGCGCCGTCACTAAGAAGGCTCGAAGTGCACGAGTCGCCGATAGGGCTAGAGGAGCAGATGAGATCTTTGTTTGGACCCGTCACTAAAGAGAGCCTTCAAGAATTTGCATCCCGTCACGTACAAGAAAGCGCTGCCTTCCCATCCGGCTAAATAAACACGAAGTGGTCAAACGCAGAGAGTGCCTATAATAACCAAAAGCCCAATCAAGGCAATCTCTTTCTCCTGCCTCTGTCTGAAAAGTTGGATAAAATCTTATATGAAAAAAAAGTCTTTTAAAGAAATCCCTTATTCCGAGGTCACCGTAGCCACCAGATCCAGTCTGTATCCGCTTCAGTCATCCGGATCCAGTCCGTATCCAGAGAAGATGTTGGATCAGCACCTAGAAAGGACCTCTATGGCCCAGAAACACAGCGGAGACCGTGACAACTAGATGAGCCGCAGATACAAATCCCCTGTAAAGACCACCTGGACAAGACCACAGGAAACAGATGATTCTTCTGCACAGTCTGACATTCCTGCAGCCTGGAGCTGATCTACCGGTTTCGTCTGACAAGGTGAGAACTGTCTCCCCGACTGAGCCTGGTTTCTCACCGGGTTTTTTCTCCATCCTTTCACCGATCGAGTTTTGGTTTCTTGCCTCTGTCGCTTCTGGCAGGCGGAGCTGAGGACACTTCATGTACAGCGATATCGTTGACTTGATTGCAAATTATTGCACAGATACTATTTAAACTGAACTTAGCTGAATGATGTCATCAAAGAGTTCAATAACGAAATGCCTTTAACTGTCATTTTGCTTTTTGACGCACTGTGTTCCTAATTAATGTTGTTCAGTTGCATTGACGTAATACTTTTTGTTTAAAGCGCAATTAAAAAAAAAAAAAAAAAAAAAAAAAGAGTCCAAACAATGACCCCTGCTACGGGTAGTGTTGCAAGTGTTATGCGACTTCAGCTAATGATGGGTCCAACACCTAGAAAGGACCTCTATGGCCCAGAAACACAGCGGAGACCGTGACAACTAGATGAGCCGCAGATACAAATCCCCTGTAAAGACCACCTGGACAAGACCACAGGAAACAGATGATTCTTCTGCACAGTCTGACATTCCTGCAGCCTGGAGCTGATCTACCTGTTTCGTCTGACAAGGTGAGAACTGTCTTCCCGACTGAGCCTGGTTTCTCACCGGGTTTTTTCTCCATCCTTTCACCGATCGAGTTTTGGTTTCTTGCCTCTGTCGCTTCTGGCAGGCGGAGCTGGGGACACTTCAAGTACAGTGATATCGTTGACTTGATTGCAAATTATTGCACAGATACTATTTAAACTGAACTTAGCTGAATGATGTCATCAAAGAGTTCAATAACGAAATGCCTTTAACTGTCATTTTGCTTTTTGACGCACTGTGTTCCTAATTAATGTTGTTCAGTTGCATTGACGTAATACTTTTTGTTTAAAGCGCAATTAAAAAAAAAAAAAAAAAAAAAAAAAGATTCCAAACAATGACCCCTGCTACGGGTAGTGTTGCAAGTGTTATGCGACTTCAGCTAATGATGGGTCCATCAGAAATTTTACGGTGCTAGGGCTGGGTCTGCGTCAGAAGAAGCCATGCATTGTTTAGTTATGTCAGTGCAGTGCCGTCAGTTGGGGGAGAAACGGCAGCATGCACGGCTCCTCGTTAGTATAGTGGACAGTATCTCCGCCTGTCACGCGGAAGACCGGGGTTCGACTCCCCGACGGGGAGAGCTGGTTCTTTTCGTCTTCCGAATGATCCATCCAAAATGTTTGGTTGGAGTGGCAGGTCACAGAAGGAGTTCTGCTTCGACGTCAGCCCGAGCCAAAGGACATGCGTTGGCCGGGAATCGAACCCGGGTCAACTGCTTGGAAGGCAGCTATGCTCACCACTATACCACCAACGCAGGCGGAAGTCAGTAGCTTTATTGACGCACTGTGTTCCTAATAAATGTTGTTCAGTTGCATTGACACAATACTTTTTGTTTAAAGCGCAATTAAAAAAAAAAAAAAAAAAAGAGTCCAAACAATGACCCCTGCTACGGGTAGTGTTGCAAGTGTTATGCGACTTCAGCTAATGATGGGTCCATCCGAAATTATTCCATCCAAAAGTTTTGGGTGGAGGCACAGGTCACAGAGGGAGTTCTGCTTCGACGTCAGCCCGAGCCAAAGGACATGCGTTGGCCGGGAATCGAATCCGGGTCAACTGCTTGGAAGGCAGCTATGCTCACCACTATACCACCAACGCAGTCAGCAGTCAGCAACTTGCGCCGTCACTAAGAAGGCTCGAAGTGCACGAGTCGCCGATAGGGCTAGAGGAGCAGATGAGATCTTTGTTTGGACCCGTCACTAAAGAGAGCCTTCAAGAATTTGCATCCCGTCACGTACAAGAAAGCGCTGCCTTCCCATCCGGCTAAATAAACACGAAGTGGTCAAACGCAGAGAGTGCCTATAATAACCAAAAGCCCAATCAAGGCAATCTCTTTCTCCTGCCTCTGTCTGAAAAGTTGGATAAAATCTTATATGAAAAAAAAGTCTTTTAAAGAAATCCCTTATTCCGAGGTCACCGTAGCCACCAGATCCAGTCTGTATCCGCTTCAGTCACCCGGATCCAGTCCGTATCCAGAGAAGATGTTGGATCAACACCTAGAAAGGACCTCTATGGCCCAGAAACACAGCGGAGACCGTGACAACTAGATGAGCCGCAGATACAAATCCCCTGTAAAGACCACCTGGACAAGACCACAGGAAACAGATGATTCTTCTGCACAGTCTGACATTCCTGCAGCCTGGAGCTGATCTACCTGTTTCGTCTGACAAGGTGAGAACTGTCTTCCCGACTGAGCCTGGTTTCTCACCGGGTTTTTTCTCCATCCTTTCACCGATCGAGTTTTGGTTTCTTGCCTCTGTCGCTTCTGGCAGGCGGAGCTGGGGACACTTCAAGTACAGCGATATCGTTGACTTGATTGCAAATTATTGCACAGATACTATTTAAACTGAACTTAGCTGAATGATGTCATCAAAGAGTTCAATAACGAAATGCCTTTAACTGTCATTTTGCTTTTTGACGCACTGTGTTCCTAATTAATGTTGTTCAGTTGCATTGACGTAATACTTTTTGTTTAAAGCGCAATTAAAAAAAAAAAAAAAAAAAAAAAGAGTCCAAACAATGACCCCTGCTACGGGTAGTGTTGCAAGTGTTATGCGACTTCAGCTAATGATGGGTCCATCAGAAATTTTACGGTGCTAGGGCTGGGTCTGCGTCAGAAGAAGCCATGCATTGTTTAGTTATGTCAGTGCAGTGCCGTCAGTTGGGGGAGAAACGGCAGCATGCACGGCTCCTCGTTAGTATAGTGGACAGTATCTCCGCCTGTCACGCGGAAGACCGGGGTTCGATTCCCCGACGGGGAGAGCTGGTTCTTTTCGTCTTCCGAATGATCCATCCAAAATGTTTGGTTGGAGTCGCAGGTCACAGAAGGAGTTCTGCTTCGACGTCAGCCCGAGCCAAAGGACATGCGTTGGCCGGGAATCGAACCCGGCTCAACTGCTTGGAAGGCAGCTATGCTCACCACTATACCACCAACGCAGGCGGAAGTCAGTAGCTTTATTGACGCACTGTGTTCCTAATAAATGTTGTTCAGTTGCATTGACACAATACTTTTTGTTTAAAGCGCAATTAAAAAAAAAAAAAAAGAGTCCAAACAATGACCCCTGCTACGGGTAGTGTTGCAAGTGTTGTGCGACTTCAGCTAATGATGGGTCCATCCGAAATTATTCCATCCAAAAGTTTCGGGTGGAGGCACAGGTCACAGAGGGAGTTCTGCTTCGACGTCAGCCCGAGCCAAAGGACATGCGTTGGCCGGGAATCGAATCCGGGTCAACTGCTTGGAAGGCAGCTATGCTCACCACTATACCACCAACGCAGTCAGCAGTCAGCAACTTGCGCCGTCACTAAGAAGGCTCGAAGTGCACGAGTCGCCGATAGGGCTAGAGGAGCAGATGAGATCTTTGTTTGGACCCGTCACTAAAGAGAGCCTTCAAGAATTTGCATCCCGTCACGTACAAGAAAGCGCTGCCTTCCCATCCGGCTAAATAAACACGAAGTGGTCAAACGCAGAGAGTGCCTATAATAACCAAAAGCCCAATCAAGGCAATCTCTTTCTCATGCCTCTGTCTGAAAAGTTGGATAAAATCTTATATGAAAAAAAAAGTCTTTTAAAGAAATCCCTTATTCCGAGGTCACCGTAGCCACCAGATCCAGTCTGTATCCGCTTCAGTCACCCGGATCCAGTCCGTATCCAGAGAAGATGTTGGATCAACACCTAGAAAGGACCTCTATGGCCCAGAAACACAGCGGAGACCGTGACAACTAGATGAGCCGCAGATACAAATCCCCTGTAAAGACCACCTGGACAAGACCACAGGAAACAGATGATTCTTCTGCACAGTCTGACATTCCTGCAGCCTGGAGCTGATCTACCTGTTTCGTCTGACAAGGGGAGAACTGTCTCCCCGACTGAGCCTGGTTTCTCACCGGGTTTTTTTCTCCATCCTTTCACCAATCGAGTTTTGGTTTCTTGCCTCTGTCGCTTCTGGTAGGCGGAGCTGGGGACACTTCAAGTACAGCGATATCGTTGACTTGATTGCAAATTATTGCACAGATACTATTTAAACTGAACTTAGCTGAATGATGTCATCAAAGAGTTCAATAACGAAATGCCTTTAACTGTCATTTTGCTTTTTGACGCACTGTGTTCCTAATTAATGTTGTTCAGTTGCATTGACGCAATACTTTTTGTTTAAAGCGCAATTAAAAAAAAAAAAAAAAAAAAAAAAGAGTCCAAACAATGACCCCTGCTACGGGTAGTGTTCCAAGTGTTATGCGACTTCAGCTAATGATGGGTCCATCAGAAATTTTACGGTGCTAGGGCTGGGTCTGCGTCAGAAGAAGCCATGCATTGTTTAGTTATGTCAGTGCAGTGCCGTCAGTTGGGGGAGAAACGGCAGCATGCACGGCTCCTCGTTAGTATAGTGGACAGTATCTCCGCCTGTCACGCGGAAGACCGGGGTTCGATTCCCCGACGGGGAGAGCTGGTTCTTTTCGTCTTCCGAATGATCCATCCAAAATGTTTGGTTGGAGTGGCAGGTCACAGAAGGAGTTCTGCTTCGACGTCAGCCCGAGCCAAAGGACATGCGTTGGCCGGGAATCGAACCCGGGTCAACTGCTTGGAAGGCAGCTATGCTCACCACTATACCACCAACGCAGGCGGAAGTCAGTAGCTTTATTGACGCACTGTGTTCCTAATAAATGTTGTTCAGTTGCATTGACACAATACTTTTTGTTTAAAGCGCAATTAAAAAAAAAAAAAAAAAAAGAGTCCAAACAATGACCCCTGCTACGGGTAGTGTTGCAAGTGTTATGCGACTTCAGCTAATGATGGGTCCATCCGAAATTATTCCATCCAAAAGTTTTGGGTGGAGGCACAGGTCACAGAGGGAGTTCTGCTTCGACGTCAGCCCGAGCCAAAGGACATGCGTTGGCCGGGAATCGAATCCGGGTCAACTGCTTGGAAGGCAGCTATGCTCACCACTATACCACCAACGCAGTCAGCAGTCAGCAACTTGCGCCGTCACTAAGAAGGCTCGAAGTGCACGAGTCGCCGATAGGGCTAGAGGAGCAGATGAGATCTTTGTTTGGACCCGTCACTAAAGAGAGCCTTCAAGAATTTGCATCCCGTCACGTACAAGAAAGCGCTGCCTTCCCATCCGGCTAAATAAACACGAAGTGGTCAAACGCAGAGAGTGCCTATAATAACCAAAAGCCCAATCAAGGCAATCTCTTTCTCCTGCCTCTGTCTGAAAAGTTGGATAAAATCTTATATGAAAAAAAAGTCTTTTAAAGAAATCCCTTATTCCGAGGTCACCGTAGCCACCAGATCCAGTCTGTATCCGCTTCAGTCATCCGGATCCAGTCCGTATCCAGAGAAGATGTTGGATCAGCACCTAGAAAGGACCTCTATGGCCCAGAAACACAGCGGAGACCGTGACAACTAGATGAGCCGCAGATACAAATCCCCTGTAAAGACCACCTGGACAAGACCACAGGAAACAGATGATTCTTCTGCACAGTCTGACATTCCTGCAGCCTGGAGCTGATCTACCGGTTTCGTCTGACAAGGTGAGAACTGTCTCCCCGACTGAGCCTGGTTTCTCACCGGGTTTTTTCTCCATCCTTTCACCGATCGAGTTTTGGTTTCTTGCCTCTGTCGCTTCTGGCAGGCGGAGCTGAGGACACTTCATGTACAGCGATATCGTTGACTTGATTGCAAATTATTGCACAGATACTATTTAAACTGAACTTAGCTGAATGATGTCATCAAAGAGTTCAATAACGAAATGCCTTTAACTGTCATTTTGCTTTTTGACGCACTGTGTTCCTAATTAATGTTGTTCAGTTGCATTGACGTAATACTTTTTGTTTAAAGCGCAATTAAAAAAAAAAAAAAAAAAAAAAAAAGAGTCCAAACAATGACCCCTGCTACGGGTAGTGTTGCAAGTGTTATGCGACTTCAGCTAATGATGGGTCCATCAGAAATTTTACGGTGCTAGGGCTGGGTCTGCGTCAGAAGAAGCCATGCATTGTTTAGTTATGTCAGTGCAGTGCCGTCAGTTGGGGGAGAAACGGCAGCATGCACGGCTCCTCGTTAGTATAGTGGACAGTATCTCCGCCTGTCACGCGGAAGACCGGGGTTCGATTCCCCGACGGGGAGAGCTGGTTCTTTTCGTCTTCCGAATGATCCATCCAAAATGTTTGGTTGGAGTCGCAGGTCACAGAAGGAGTTCTGCTTCGACGTCAGCCCGAGCCAAAGGACATGCGTTGGCCGGGAATCGAACCCGGCTCAACTGCTTGGAAGGCAGCTATGCTCACCACTATACCACCAACGCAGGCGGAAGTCAGTAGCTTTATTGACGCACTGTGTTCCTAATAAATGTTGTTCAGTTGCATTGACACAATACTTTTTGTTTAAAGCGCAATTAAAAAAAAAAAAAAAGAGTCCAAACAATGACCCCTGCTACGGGTAGTGTTGCAAGTGTTGTGCGACTTCAGCTAATGATGGGTCCATCCGAAATTATTCCATCCAAAAGTTTTGGGTGGAGGCACAGGTCACAGAGGGAGTTCTGCTTCGACGTCAGCCCGAGCCAAAGGACATGCGTTGGCCGGGAATCGAATCCGGGTCAACTGCTTGGAAGGCAGCTATGCTCACCACTATACCACCAACGCAGTCAGCAGTCAGCAACTTGCGCCGTCACTAAGAAGGCTCGAAGTGCACGAGTCGCCGATAGGGCTAGAGGAGCAGATGAGATCTTTGTTTGGACCCGTCACTAAAGAGAGCCTTCAAGAATTTGCATCCCGTCACGTACAAGAAAGCGCTGCCTTCCCATCCGGCTAAATAAACACGAAGTGGTCAAACGCAGAGAGTGCCTATAATAACCAAAAGCCCAATCAAGGCAATCTCTTTCTCCTGCCTCTGTCTGAAAAGTTGGATAAAATCTTATATGAAAAAAAAGTCTTTTAAAGAAATCCCTTATTCCGAGGTCACCGTAGCCACCAGATCCAGTCTGTATCCGCTTCAGTCACCCGGATCCAGTCCGTATCCAGAGAAGATGTTGGATCAACACCTAGAAAGGACCTCTATGGCCCAGAAACACAGCGGAGACCATGACAACTAGACGAGCCGCAGATACAAATCCCCTGTAAAGACCACCTGGACAAGACCACAGGAAACAGATGATTCTTCTGCACAGTCTGACATTCCTGCAGCCTGGAGCTGATCTACCGGTTTCGTCTGACAAGGTGAGAACTGTCTCCCCGACTGAGCCTGGTTTCTCACCGGGTTTTTTCTCCATCCTTTCACCGATCGAGTTTTGGTTTCTTGCCTCTGTCGCTTCTGGCAGGCGGAGCTGAGGACACTTCATGTACAGCGATATCGTTGACTTGATTGCA
This sequence comes from Carassius gibelio, assembly GCF_023724105.1. Lineage (NCBI taxonomy): Eukaryota > Metazoa > Chordata > Actinopteri > Cypriniformes > Cyprinidae > Carassius > Carassius gibelio. Next base: position 7,302,700 of record NC_068414.1, on the reverse strand, counting down.
AATTATTGCACAGATACTATTTAAACTGAACTTAGCTGAATGATGTCATCAAAGAGTTCAATAACGAAATGCCTTTAACTGTCATTTTGCTTTTTGACGCACTGTGTTCCTAATTAATGTTGTTCAGTTGCATTGACGTAATACTTTTTGTTTAAAGCGCAATTAAAAAAAAAAAAAAAGAGTCCAAACAATGACCCCTGCTACGGGTAGTGTTGCAAGTGTTATGCGACTTCAGCTAATGATGGGTCCAACACCTAGAAAGGACCTCTATGGCCCAGAAACACAGCGGAGACCGTGACAACTAGATGAGCCGCAGATACAAATCCCCTGTAAAGACCACCTGGACAAGACCACAGGAAACAGATGATTCTTCTGCACAGTCTGACATTCCTGCAGCCTGGAGCTGATCTACCTGTTTCGTCTGACAAGGTGAGAACTGTCTTCCCGACTGAGCCTGGTTTCTCACCGGGTTTTTTCTCCATCCTTTCACCGATCGAGTTTTGGTTTCTTGCCTCTGTCGCTTCTGGCAGGCGGAGCTGGGGACACTTCAAGTACAGCGATATCGTTGACTTGATTGCAAATTATTGCACAGATACTATTTAAACTGAACTTAGCTGAATGATGTCATCAAAGAGTTCAATAACGAAATGCCTTTAACTGTCATTTTGCTTTTTGACGCACTGTGTTCCTAATTAATGTTGTTCAGTTGCATTGACGCAATACTTTTTGTTTAAAGCGCAATTTAAAAAAAAAAAAAAAAAAAAAAAAGAGTCCAAACAATGACCCCTGCTACGGGTAGTGTTCCAAGTGTTATGCGACTTCAGCTAATGATGGGTCCATCAGAAATTTTACGGTGCTAGGGCTGGGTCTGCGTCAGAAGAAGCCATGCATTGTTTAGTTATGTCAGTGCAGTGCCGTCAGTTGGGGGAGAAACGACAGCATGCACGGCTCCTCGTTAGTATAGTGGACAGTATCTCCGCCTGTCACGCGGAAGACCGGGGTTCGATTCCCCGACGGGGAGAGCTGGTTCTTTTCGTCTTCCGAATGATCCATCCAAAATGTTTGGTTGGAGTCTCAGGTCACAGAAGGAGTTCTGCTTCGACGTCAGCCCGAGCCAAAGGACATGCGTTGGCCGGGAATCGAACCCGGCTCAACTGCTTGGAAGGCAGCTATGCTCACCACTATACCACCAACGCAGGCGGAAGTCAGTAGCTTTATTGACGCACTGTGTTCCTAATAAATGTTGTTCAGTTGCATTGACACAATACTTTTTGTTTAAAGCGCAATTAAAAAAAAAAAAAAAGAGTCCAAACAATGACCCCTGCTACGGGTAGTGTTGCAAGTGTTGTGCGACTTCAGCTAATGATGGGTCCATCCGAAATTATTCCATCCAAAAGTTTTGGGTGGAGGCACAGGTCACAGAGGGAGTTCTGCTTCGACGTCAGCCCGAGCCAAAGGACATGCGTTGGCCGGGAATCGAATCCGGGTCAACTGCTTGGAAGGCAGCTATGCTCACCACTATACCACCAACGCAGTCAGCAGTCAGCAACTTGCGCCGTCACTAAGAAGGCTCGAAGTGCACGAGTCGCCGATAGGGCTAGAGGAGCAGATGAGATCTTTGTTTGGACCCGTCACTAAAGAGAGCCTTCAAGAATTTGCATCCCGTCACGTACAAGAAAGCGCTGCCTTCCCATCCGGCTAAATAAACACGAAGTGGTCAAACGCAGAGAGTGCCTATAATAACCAAAAGCCCAATCAAGGCAATCTCTTTCTCATGCCTCTGTCTGAAAAGTTGGATAAAATCTTATATGAAAAAAAAAGTCTTTTAAAGAAATCCCTTATTCCGAGGTCACCGTAGCCACCAGATCCAGTCTGTATCCGCTTCAGTCACCCGGATCCAGTCTGTATCAAGAGAAGATGTTGGATCAACACCTAGAAAGGACCTCTATGGCCCAGAAACACAGCGGAGACCGCCAACGCAGGCGGAAGTAAGTAGCTTTATTGACGCACTGTGTTCCTAATAAATGTTGTTCAGTTGCATTGACACAATACTTTTTGTTTAAAGCGCAATTAAAAAAAAAAAAAAAGAGTCCAAACAATGACCCCTGCTACGGGTAGTGTTGCAAGTGTTATGCGACTTCAGCTAATGATGGGTCCATCCGAAATTATTCCATCCAAAAGTTTTGGGTGGAGGCACAGGTCACAGAGGGAGTTCTGCTTCGACGTCAGCCCGAGCCAAAGGACATGCGTTGGCCGGGAATCGAATCCGGGTCAACTGCTTGGAAGGCAGCTATGCTCACCACTATACCACCAACGCAGTCAGCAGTCAGCAGTCAGCAACTTGCGCCGTCACTAAGAAGGCTCGAAGTGCACGAGTCGCCGATAGGGCTAGAGGAGAAATCCCTTATTCCGAGGTCACCGTAGCCACCAGATCCAGTCTGTATCCGCTTCAGTCACCCGGATCCAGTCCGTATCCAGAGAAGATGTTGGATCAACACCTAGAAAGGACCTCTATGGCCCAGAAACACAGCGGAGACCGTGACAACTAGATGAGCCGCAGATACAAATCCCCTGTAAAGACCACCTGGACAAGACCACAGGAAACAGATGATTCTTCTGCACAGTCTGACATTCCTGCAGCCTGGAGCTGATCTACCTGTTTCGTCTGACAAGGGGAGAACTGTCTCCCCGACTGAGCCTGGTTTCTCACCGGGTTTTTTCTCCATCCTTTCACCAATCGAGTTTTGGTTTCTTGCCTCTGTCGCTTCTGGTAGGCGGAGCTGGGGACACTTCAAGTACAGCGATATCGTTGACTTGATTGCAAATTATTGCACAGATACTATTTAAACTGAACTTAGCTGAATGATGTCATCAAAGAGTTCAATAACGAAATGCCTTTAACTGTCATTTTGCTTTTTGACGCACTGTGTTCCTAATTAATGTTGTTCAGTTGCATTGACGCAATACTTTTTGTTTAAAGCGCAATTAAAAAAAAAAAAAAAAAAAAAAAAGAGTCCAAACAATGACCCCTGCTACGGGTAGTGTTCCAAGTGTTATGCGACTTCAGCTAATGATGGGTCCATCAGAAATTTTACGGTGCTAGGGCTGGGTCTGCGTCAGAAGAAGCCATGCATTGTTTAGTTATGTCAGTGCAGTGCCGTCAGTTGGGGGAGAAACGGCAGCATGCACGGCTCCTCGTTAGTATAGTGGACAGTATCTCCGCCTGTCACGCGGAAGACCTGGGTTCGACTCCCCGACGGGGAGAGCTGATTCTTTTCGTCTTCCTAATGATCCATCCAAAATGTTTGGTTGGAGTGGCAGGTCACAGAAGGAGTTCTGCTTCGACGTCAGCCCGAGCCAAAGGACATGCGTTGGCCGGGAATCGAACCCGGGTCAACTGCTTGGAAGGCAGCTATGCTCACCACTATACCACCAACGCAGGCGGAAGTCAGTAGCTTTATTGACGCACTGTGTTCCTAATAAATGTTGTTCAGTTGCATTGACACAATACTTTTTGTTTAAAGCGCAATTAAAAAAAAAAAAAAAAAAAGAGTCCAAACAATGACCCCTGCTACGGGTAGTGTTGCAAGTGTTATGCGACTTCAGCTAATGATGGGTCCATCCGAAATTATTCCATCCAAAAGTTTTGGGTGGAGGCACAGGTCACAGAGGGAGTTCTGCTTCGACGTCAGCCCGAGCCAAAGGACATGCGTTGGCCGGGAATCGAATCCGGGTCAACTGCTTGGAAGGCAGCTATGCTCACCACTATACCACCAACGCAGTCAGCAGTCAGCAACTTGCGCCGTCACTAAGAAGGCTCGAAGTGCACGAGTCGCCGATAGGGCTAGAGGAGCAGATGAGATCTTTGTTTGGACCCGTCACTAAAGAGAGCCTTCAAGAATTTGCATCCCGTCACGTACAAGAAAGCGCTGCCTTCCCATCCGGCTAAATAAACACGAAGTGGTCAAACGCAGAGAGTGCCTATAATAACCAAAAGCCCAATCAAGGCAATCTCTTTCTCCTGCCTCTGTCTGAAAAGTTGGATAAAATCTTATATGAAAAAAAAGTCTTTTAAAGAAATCCCTTATTCCGAGGTCACCGTAGCCACCAGATCCAGTCTGTATCCGCTTCAGTCACCCGGATCCAGTCCGTATCCAGAGAAGATGTTGGATCAACACCTAGAAAGGACCTCTATGGCCCAGAAACACAGCGGAGACCGTGACAACTAGATGAGCCGCAGATACAAATCCCCTGTAAAGACCACCTGGACAAGACCACAGGAAACAGATGATTCTTCTGCACAGTCTGACATTCCTGCAGCCTGGAGCTGATCTACCTGTTTCGTCTGACAAGGTGAGAACTGTCTTCCCGACTGAGCCTGGTTTCTCACCGGGTTTTTTCTCCATCCTTTCACCGATCGAGTTTTGGTTTCTTGCCTCTGTCGCTTCTGGCAGGCGGAGCTGGGGACACTTCAAGTACAGCGATATCGTTGACTTGATTGCAAATTATTGCACAGATACTATTTAAACTGAACTTAGCTGAATGATGTCATCAAAGAGTTCAATAACGAAATGCCTTTAACTGTCATTTTGCTTTTTGACGCACTGTGTTCCTAATTAATGTTGTTCAGTTGCATTGACGCAATACTTTTTGTTTAAAGCGCAATTAAAAAAAAAAAAAAAAAAAAAAAGAGTCCAAACAATGACCCCTGCTACGGGTAGTGTTCCAAGTGTTATGCGACTTCAGCTAATGATGGGTCCATCAGAAATTTTACGGTGCTAGGGCTGGGTCTGCGTCAGAAGAAGCCATGCATTGTTTAGTTATGTCAGTGCAGTGCCGTCAGTTGGGGGAGAAACGGCAGCATGCACGGCTCCTCGTTAGTATAGTGGACAGTATCTCCGCCTGTCACGCGGAAGACCGGGGTTCGACTCCCCGACGGGGAGAGCTGGTTCTTTTCGTCTTCCGAATGATCCATCCAAAATGTTTGGTTGGAGTGGCAGGTCACAGAAGGAGTTCTGCTTCGACGTCAGCCCGAGCCAAAGGACATGCGTTGGCCGGGAATCGAACCCGGGTCAATTGCTTGGAAGGCAGCTATGCTCACCACTATACCACCAACGCAGGCGGAAGTCAGTAGCTTTATTGACGCACTGTGTTCCTAATAAATGTTGTTCAGTTGCATTGACACAATACTTTTTGTTTAAAGCGCAATTAAAAAAAAAAAAAAAAAAAGAGTCCAAACAATGACCCCTGCTACGGGTAGTGTTGCAAGTGTTATGCGACTTCAGCTAATGATGGGTCCATCCGAAATTATTCCATCCAAAAGTTTTGGGTGGAGGCACAGGTCACAGAGGGAGTTCTGCTTCGACGTCAGCCCGAGCCAAAGGACATGCGTTGGCCGGGAATCGAATCCGGGTCAACTGCTTGGAAGGCAGCTATGCTCACCACTATACCACCAACGCAGTCAGCAGTCAGCAACTTGCGCCGTCACTAAGAAGGCTCGAAGTGCACGAGTCGCCGATAGGGCTAGAGGAGCAGATGAGATCTTTGTTTGGACCCGTCACTAAAGAGAGCCTTCAAGAATTTGCATCCCGTCACGTACAAGAAAGCGCTGCCTTCCCATCCGGCTAAATAAACACGAAGTGGTCAAACGCAGAGAGTGCCTATAATAACCAAAAGCCCAATCAAGGCAATCTCTTTCTCCTGCCTCTGTCTGAAAAGTTGGATAAAATCTTATATGAAAAAAAAGTCTTTTAAAGAAATCCCTTATTCCGAGGTCACCGTAGCCACCAGATCCAGTCTGTATCCGCTTCAGTCACCCGGATCCAGTCCGTATCCAGAGAAGATGTTGGATCAACACCTAGAAAGGACCTCTATGGCCCAGAAACACAGCGGAGACCGTGACAACTAGATGAGCCGCAGATACAAATCCCCTGTAAAGACCACCTGGACAAGACCACAGGAAACAGATGATTCTTCTGCACAGTCTGACATTCCTGCAGCCTGGAGCTGATCTACCTGTTTCGTCTGACAAGGTGAGAACTGTCTTCCCGACTGAGCCTGGTTTCTCACCGGGTTTTTTCTCCATCCTTTCACCGATCGAGTTTTGGTTTCTTGCCTCTGTCGCTTCTGGCAGGCGGAGCTGGGGACACTTCAAGTACAGTGATATCGTTGACTTGATTGCAAATTATTGCACAGATACTATTTAAACTGAACTTAGCTGAATGATGTCATCAAAGAGTTCAATAACGAAATGCCTTTAACTGTCATTTTGCTTTTTGACGCACTGTGTTCCTAATTAATGTTGTTCAGTTGCATTGACGTAATACTTTTTGTTTAAAGCGCAATTAAAAAAAAAAAAAAAAAAAAAAAAGAGTCCAAACAATGACCCCTGCTACGGGTAGTGTTGCAAGTGTTATGCGACTTCAGCTAATGATGGGTCCATCAGAAATTTTACGGTGCTAGGGCTGGGTCTGCGTCAGAAGAAGCCATGCATTGTTTAGTTATGTCAGTGCAGTGCCGTCAGTTGGGGGAGAAACGGCAGCATGCACGGCTCCTCGTTAGTATAGTGGACAGTATCTCCGCCTGTCACGCGGAAGACCGGGGTTCGATTCCCCGACGGGGAGAGCTGGTTCTTTTCGTCTTCCGAATGATCCATCCAAAATGTTTGGTTGGAGTCGCAGGTCACAGAAGGAGTTCTGCTTCGACGTCAGCCCGAGCCAAAGGACATGCGTTGGCCGGGAATCGAACCCGGCTCAACTGCTTGGAAGGCAGCTATGCTCACCACTATACCACCAACGCAGGCGGAAGTCAGTAGCTTTATTGACGCACTGTGTTCCTAATAAATGTTGTTCAGTTGCATTGACACAATACTTTTTGTTTAAAGCGCAATTAAAAAAAAAAAAAAAGAGTCCAAACAATGACCCCTGCTACGGGTAGTGTTGCAAGTGTTGTGCGACTTCAGCTAATGATGGGTCCATCCGAAATTATTCCATCCAAAAGTTTTGGGTGGAGGCACAGGTCACAGAGGGAGTTCTGCTTCGACGTCAGCCCGAGCCAAAGGACATGCGTTGGCCGGGAATCGAATCCGGGTCAACTGCTTGGAAGGCAGCTATGCTCACCACTATACCACCAACGCAGTCAGCAGTCAGCAACTTGCGCCGTCACTAAGAAGGCTCGAAGTGCACGAGTCGCCGATAGGGCTAGAGGAGCAGATGAGATCTTTGTTTGGACCCGTCACTAAAGAGAGCCTTCAAGAATTTGCATCCCGTCACGTACAAGAAAGCGCTGCCTTCCCATCCGGCTAAATAAACACGAAGTGGTCAAACGCAGAGAGTGCCTATAATAACCAAAAGCCCAATCAAGGCAATCTCTTTCTCCTGCCTCTGTCTGAAAAGTTGGATAAAATCTTATATGAAAAAAAAGTCTTTTAAAGAAATCCCTTATTCCGAGGTCACCGTAGCCACCAGATCCAGTCTGTATCCGCTTCAGTCACCCGGATCCAGTCCGTATCCAGAGAAGATGTTGGATCAACACCTAGAAAGGACCTCTATGGCCCAGAAACACAGCGGAGACCATGACAACTAGACGAGCCGCAGATACAAATCCCCTGTAAAGACCACCTGGACAAGACCACAGGAAACAGATGATTCTTCTGCACAGTCTGACATTCCTGCAGCCTGGAGCTGATCTACCGGTTTCGTCTGACAAGGTGAGAACTGTCTCCCCGACTGAGCCTGGTTTCTCACCGGGTTTTTTCTCCATCCTTTCACCGATCGAGTTTTGGTTTCTTGCCTCTGTCGCTTCTGGCAGGCGGAGCTGAGGACACTTCATGTACAGCGATATCGTTGACTTGATTGCAAATTATTGCACAGATACTATTTAAACTGAACTTAGCTGAATGATGTCATCAAAGAGTTCAATAACGAAATGCCTTTAACTGTCATTTTGCTTTTTGACGCACTGTGTTCCTAATTAATGTTGTTCAGTTGCATTGACGTAATACTTTTTGTTTAAAGCGCAATTAAAAAAAAAAAAAAAGAGTCCAAACAATGACCCCTGCTACGGGTAGTGTTGCAAGTGTTATGCGACTTCAGCTAATGATGGGTCCAACACCTAGAAAGGACCTCTATGGCCCAGAAACACAGCGGAGACCGTGACAACTAGATGAGCCGCAGATACAAATCCCCTGTAAAGACCACCTGGACAAGACCACAGGAAACAGATGATTCTTCTGCACAGTCTGACATTCCTGCAGCCTGGAGCTGATCTACCTGTTTCGTCTGACAAGGTGAGAACTGTCTTCCCGACTGAGCCTGGTTTCTCACCGGGTTTTTTCTCCATCCTTTCACCGATCGAGTTTTGGTTTCTTGCCTCTGTCGCTTCTGGCAGGCGGAGCTGGGGACACTTCAAGTACAGCGATATCGTTGACTTGATTGCAAATTATTGCACAGATACTATTTAAACTGAACTTAGCTGAATGATGTCATCAAAGAGTTCAATAACGAAATGCCTTTAACTGTCATTTTGCTTTTTGACGCACTGTGTTCCTAATTAATGTTGTTCAGTTGCATTGACGCAATACTTTTTGTTTAAAGCGCAATTTAAAAAAAAAAAAAAAAAAAAAAAAGAGTCCAAACAATGACCCCTGCTACGGGTAGTGTTCCAAGTGTTATGCGACTTCAGCTAATGATGGGTCCATCAGAAATTTTACGGTGCTAGGGCTGGGTCTGCGTCAGAAGAAGCCATGCATTGTTTAGTTATGTCAGTGCAGTGCCGTCAGTTGGGGGAGAAACGACAGCATGCACGGCTCCTCGTTAGTATAGTGGACAGTATCTCCGCCTGTCACGCGGAAGACCGGGGTTCGATTCCCCGACGGGGAGAGCTGGTTCTTTTCGTCTTCCGAATGATCCATCCAAAATGTTTGGTTGGAGTCTCAGGTCACAGAAGGAGTTCTGCTTCGACGTCAGCCCGAGCCAAAGGACATGCGTTGGCCGGGAATCGAACCCGGCTCAACTGCTTGGAAGGCAGCTATGCTCACCACTATACCACCAACGCAGGCGGAAGTCAGTAGCTTTATTGACGCACTGTGTTCCTAATAAATGTTGTTCAGTTGCATTGACACAATACTTTTTGTTTAAAGCGCAATTAAAAAAAAAAAAAAAGAGTCCAAACAATGACCCCTGCTACGGGTAGTGTTGCAAGTGTTGTGCGACTTCAGCTAATGATGGGTCCATCCGAAATTATTCCATCCAAAAGTTTTGGGTGGAGGCACAGGTCACAGAGGGAGTTCTGCTTCGACGTCAGCCCGAGCCAAAGGACATGCGTTGGCCGGGAATCGAATCCGGGTCAACTGCTTGGAAGGCAGCTATGCTCACCACTATACCACCAACGCAGTCAGCAGTCAGCAACTTGCGCCGTCACTAAGAAGGCTCGAAGTGCACGAGTCGCCGATAGGGCTAGAGGAGCAGATGAGATCTTTGTTTGGACCCGTCACTAAAGAGAGCCTTCAAGAATTTGCATCCCGTCACGTACAAGAAAGCGCTGCCTTCCCATCCGGCTAAATAAACACGAAGTGGTCAAACGCAGAGAGTGCCTATAATAACCAAAAGCCCAATCAAGGCAATCTCTTTCTCATGCCTCTGTCTGAAAAGTTGGATAAAATCTTATATGAAAAAAAAAGTCTTTTAAAGAAATCCCTTATTCCGAGGTCACCGTAGCCACCAGATCCAGTCTGTATCCGCTTCAGTCACCCGGATCCAGTCTGTATCAAGAGAAGATGTTGGATCAACACCTAGAAAGGACCTCTATGGCCCAGAAACACAGCGGAGACCGCCAACGCAGGCGGAAGTAAGTAGCTTTATTGACGCACTGTGTTCCTAATAAATGTTGTTCAGTTGCATTGACACAATACTTTTTGTTTAAAGCGCAATTAAAAAAAAAAAAAAAGAGTCCAAACAATGACCCCTGCTACGGGTAGTGTTGCAAGTGTTATGCGACTTCAGCTAATGATGGGTCCATCCGAAATTATTCCATCCAAAAGTTTTGGGTGGAGGCACAGGTCACAGAGGGAGTTCTGCTTCGACGTCAGCCCGAGCCAAAGGACATGCGTTGGCCGGGAATCGAATCCGGGTCAACTGCTTGGAAGGCAGCTATGCTCACCACTATACCACCAACGCAGTCAGCAGTCAGCAGTCAGCAACTTGCGCCGTCACTAAGAAGGCTCGAAGTGCACGAGTCGCCGATAGGGCTAGAGGAGAAATCCCTTATTCCGAGGTCACCGTAGCCACCAGATCCAGTCTGTATCCGCTTCAGTCACCCGGATCCAGTCCGTATCCAGAGAAGATGTTGGATCAACACCTAGAAAGGACCTCTATGGCCCAGAAACACAGCGGAGACCGTGACAACTAGATGAGCCGCAGATACAAATCCCCTGTAAAGACCACCTGGACAAGACCACAGGAAACAGATGATTCTTCTGCACAGTCTGACATTCCTGCAGCCTGGAGCTGATCTACCTGTTTCGTCTGACAAGGGGAGAACTGTCTCCCCGACTGAGCCTGGTTTCTCACCGGGTTTTTTCTCCATCCTTTCACCAATCGAGTTTTGGTTTCTTGCCTCTGTCGCTTCTGGTAGGCGGAGCTGGGGACACTTCAAGTACAGCGATATCGTTGACTTGATTGCAAATTATTGCACAGATACTATTTAAACTGAACTTAGCTGAATGATGTCATCAAAGAGTTCAATAACGAAATGCCTTTAACTGTCATTTTGCTTTTTGACGCACTGTGTTCCTAATTAATGTTGTTCAGTTGCATTGACGCAATACTTTTTGTTTAAAGCGCAATTAAAAAAAAAAAAAAAAAAAAAAAAGAGTCCAAACAATGACCCCTGCTACGGGTAGTGTTCCAAGTGTTATGCGACTTCAGCTAATGATGGGTCCATCAGAAATTTTACGGTGCTAGGGCTGGGTCTGCGTCAGAAGAAGCCATGCATTGTTTAGTTATGTCAGTGCAGTGCCGTCAGTTGGGGGAGAAACGGCAGCATGCACGGCTCCTCGTTAGTATAGTGGACAGTATCTCCGCCTGTCACGCGGAAGACCTGGGTTCGACTCCCCGACGGGGAGAGCTGATTCTTTTCGTCTTCCTAATGATCCATCCAAAATGTTTGGTTGGAGTGGCAGGTCACAGAAGGAGTTCTGCTTCGACGTCAGCCCGAGCCAAAGGACATGCGTTGGCCGGGAATCGAACCCGGGTCAACTGCTTGGAAGGCAGCTATGCTCACCACTATACCACCAACGCAGGCGGAAGTCAGTAGCTTTATTGACGCACTGTGTTCCTAATAAATGTTGTTCAGTTGCATTGACACAATACTTTTTGTTTAAAGCGCAATTAAAAAAAAAAAAAAAAAAAGAGTCCAAACAATGACCCCTGCTACGGGTAGTGTTGCAAGTGTTATGCGACTTCAGCTAATGATGGGTCCATCCGAAATTATTCCATCCAAAAGTTTTGGGTGGAGGCACAGGTCACAGAGGGAGTTCTGCTTCGACGTCAGCCCGAGCCAAAGGACATGCGTTGGCCGGGAATCGAATCCGGGTCAACTGCTTGGAAGGCAGCTATGCTCACCACTATACCACCAACGCAGTCAGCAGTCAGCAACTTGCGCCGTCACTAAGAAGGCTCGAAGTGCACGAGTCGCCGATAGGGCTAGAGGAGCAGATGAGATCTTTGTTTGGACCCGTCACTAAAGAGAGCCTTCAAGAATTTGCATCCCGTCACGTACAAGAAAGCGCTGCCTTCCCATCCGGCTAAATAAACACGAAGTGGTCAAACGCAGAGAGTGCCTATAATAACCAAAAGCCCAATCAAGGCAATCTCTTTCTCCTGCCTCTGTCTGAAAAGTTGGATAAAATCTTATATGAAAAAAAAGTCTTTTAAAGAAATCCCTTATTCCGAGGTCACCGTAGCCACCAGATCCAGTCTGTATCCGCTTCAGTCACCCGGATCCAGTCCGTATCCAGAGAAGATGTTGGATCAACACCTAGAAAGGACCTCTATGGCCCAGAAACACAGCGGAGACCGTGACAACTAGATGAGCCGCAGATACAAATCCCCTGTAAAGACCACCTGGACAAGACCACAGGAAACAGATGATTCTTCTGCACAGTCTGACATTCCTGCAGCCTGGAGCTGATCTACCTGTTTCGTCTGACAAGGTGAGAACTGTCTTCCCGACTGAGCCTGGTTTCTCACCGGGTTTTTTCTCCATCCTTTCACCGATCGAGTTTTGGTTTCTTGCCTCTGTCGCTTCTGGCAGGCGGAGCTGGGGACACTTCAAGTACAGCGATATCGTTGACTTGATTGCAAATTATTGCACAGATACTATTTAAACTGAACTTAGCTGAATGATGTCATCAAAGAGTTCAATAACGAAATGCCTTTAACTGTCATTTTGCTTTTTGACGCACTGTGTTCCTAATTAATGTTGTTCAGTTGCATTGACGCAATACTTTTTGTTTAAAGCGCAATTAAAAAAAAAAAAAAAAAAAAAAAGAGTCCAAACAATGACCCCTGCTACGGGTAGTGTTCCAAGTGTTATGCGACTTCAGCTAATGATGGGTCCATCAGAAATTTTACGGTGCTAGGGCTGGGTCTGCGTCAGAAGAAGCCATGCATTGTTTAGTTATGTCAGTGCAGTGCCGTCAGTTGGGGGAGAAACGGCAGCATGCACGGCTCCTCGTTAGTATAGTGGACAGTATCTCCGCCTGTCATGCGGAAGACCGGGGTTCGACTCCCCGACGGGGAGAGCTGGTTCTTTTCGTCTTCCGAATGATCCATCCAAAATGTTTGGTTGGAGTGGCAGGTCACAGAAGGAGTTCTGCTTCGACGTCAGCCCGAGCCAAAGGACATGCGTTGGCCGGGAATCGAACCCGGGTCAATTGCTTGGAAGGCAGCTATGCTCACCACTATACCACCAACGCAGGCGGAAGTCAGTAGCTTTATTGACGCACTGTGTTCCTAATAAATGTTGTTCAGTTGCATTGACACAATACTTTTTGTTTAAAGCGCAATTAAAAAAAAAAAAAAAAAAAGAGTCCAAACAATGACCCCTGCTACGGGTAGTGTTGCAAGTGTTATGCGACTTCAGCTAATGATGGGTCCATCCGAAATTATTCCATCCAAAAGTTTTGGGTGGAGGCACAGGTCACAGAGGGAGTTCTGCTTCGACGTCAGCCCGAGCCAAAGGACATGCGTTGGCCGGGAATCGAATCCGGGTCAACTGCTTGGAAGGCAGCTATGCTCACCACTATACCACCAACGCAGTCAGCAGTCAGCAACTTGCGCCGTCACTAAGAAGGCTCGAAGTGCACGAGTCGCCGATAGGGCTAGAGGAGCAGATGAGATCTTTGTTTGGACCCGTCACTAAAGAGAGCCTTCAAGAATTTGCATCCCGTCACGTACAAGAAAGCGCTGCCTTCCCATCCGGCTAAATAAACACGAAGTGGTCAAACGCAGAGAGTGCCTATAATAACCAAAAGCCCAATCAAGGCAATCTCTTTCTCCTGCCTCTGTCTGAAAAGTTGGATAAAATCTTATATGAAAAAAAAGTCTTTTAAAGAAATCCCTTATTCCGAGGTCACCGTAGCCACCAGATCCAGTCTGTATCCGCTTCAGTCACCCGGATCCAGTCCGTATCCAGAGAAGATGTTGGATCAACACCTAGAAAGGACCTCTATGGCCCAGAAACACAGCGGAGACCGTGACAACTAGATGAGCCGCAGATACAAATCCCCTGTAAAGACCACCTGGACAAGACCACAGGAAACAGATGATTCTTCTGCACAGTCTGACATTCCTGCAGCCTGGAGCTGATCTACCTGTTTCGTCTGACAAGGTGAGAACTGTCTTCCCGACTGAGCCTGGTTTCTCACCGGGTTTTTTCTCCATCCTTTCACCGATCGAGTTTTGGTTTCTTGCCTCTGTCGCTTCTGGCAGGCGGAGCTGGGGACACTTCAAGTACAGCGATATCGTTGACTTGATTGCAAATTATTGCACAGATACTATTTAAACTGAACTTAGCTGAATGATGTCATCAAAGAGTTCAATAACGAAATGCCTTTAACTGTCATTTTGCTTTTTGACGCACTGTGTTCCTAATTAATGTTGTTCAGTTGCATTGACGCAATACTTTTTGTTTAAAGCGCAATTAAAAAAAAAAAAAAAAAAAAAAAGAGTCCAAACAATGACCCCTGCTACGGGTAGTGTTCCAAGTGTTATGCGACTTCAGCTAATGATGGGTCCATCAGAAATTTTACGGTGCTAGGGCTGGGTCTGCGTCAGAAGAAGCCATGCATTGTTTAGTTATGTCAGTGCAGTGCCGTCAGTTGGGGGAGAAACGGCAGCATGCACGGCTCCTCGTTAGTATAGTGGACAGTATCTCCGCCTGTCACGCGGAAGACCGGGGTTCGACTCCCCGACGGGGAGAGCTGGTTCTTTTCGTCTTCCGAATGATCCATCCAAAATGTTTGGTTGGAGTGGCAGGTCACAGAAGGAGTTCTGCTTCGACGTCAGCCCGAGCCAAAGGACATGCGTTGGCCGGGAATCGAACCCGGGTCAATTGCTTGGAAGGCAGCTATGCTCACCACTATACCACCAACGCAGGCGGAAGTCAGTAGCTTTATTGACGCACTGTGTTCCTAATAAATGTTGTTCAGTTGCATTGACACAATACTTTTTGTTTAAAGCGCAATTAAAAAAAAAAAAAAAAAAAGAGTCCAAACAATGACCCCTGCTACGGGTAGTGTTGCAAGTGTTATGCGACTTCAGCTAATGATGGGTCCATCCGAAATTATTCCATCCAAAAGTTTTGGGTGGAGGCACAGGTCACAGAGGGAGTTCTGCTTCGACGTCAGCCCGAGCCAAAGGACATGCGTTGGCCGGGAATCGAATCCGGGTCAACTGCTTGGAAGGCAGCTATGCTCACCACTATACCACCAACGCAGTCAGCAGTCAGCAACTTGCGCCGTCACTAAGAAGGCTCGAAGTGCACGAGTCGCCGATAGGGCTAGAGGAGCAGATGAGATCTTTGTTTGGACCCGTCACTAAAGAGAGCCTTCAAGAATTTGCATCCCGTCACGTACAAGAAAGCGCTGCCTTCCCATCCGGCTAAATAAACACGAAGTGGTCAAACGCAGAGAGTGCCTATAATAACCAAAAGCCCAATCAAGGCAATCTCTTTCTCCTGCCTCTGTCTGAAAAGTTGGATAAAATCTTATATGAAAAAAAAGTCTTTTAAAGAAATCCCTTATTCCGAGGTCACCGTAGCCACCAGATCCAGTCTGTATCCGCTTCAGTCACCCGGATCCAGTCCGTATCCAGAGAAGATGTTGGATCAACACCTAGAAAGGACCTCTATGGCCCAGAAACACAGCGGAGACCGTGACAACTAGATGAGCCGCAGATACAAATCCCCTGTAAAGACCACCTGGACAAGACCACAGGAAACAGATGATTCTTCTGCACAGTCTGACATTCCTGCAGCCTGGAGCTGATCTACCTGTTTCGTCTGACAAGGTGAGAACTGTCTTCCCGACTGAGCCTGGTTTCTCACCGGGTTTTTTCTCCATCCTTTCACCGATCGAGTTTTGGTTTCTTGCCTCTGTCGCTTCTGGCAGGCGGAGCTGGGGACACTTCAAGTACAGCGATATCGTTGACTTGATTGCAAATTATTGCACAGATACTATTTAAACTGAACTTAGCTGAATGATGTCATCAAAGAGTTCAATAACGAAATGCCTTTAACTGTCATTTTGCTTTTTGACGCACTGTGTTCCTAATTAATGTTGTTCAGTTGCATTGACGTAATACTTTTTGTTTAAAGCGCAATTAAAAAAAAAAAAAAAAAAAAAAAAGAGTCCAAACAATGACCCCTGCTACGGGTAGTGTTGCAAGTGTTATGCGACTTCAGCTAATGATGGGTCCATCAGAAATTTTACGGTGCTAGGGCTGGGTCTGCGTCAGAAGAAGCCATGCATTGTTTAGTTATGTCAGTGCAGTGCCGTCAGTTGGGGGAGAAACGGCAGCATGCACGGCTCCTCGTTAGTATAGTGGACAGTATCTCCGCCTGTCACGCGGAAGACCGGGGTTCGATTCCCCGACGGGGAGAGCTGGTTCTTTTCGTCTTCCGAATGATCCATCCAAAATGTTTGGTTGGAGTCGCAGGTCACAGAAGGAGTTCTGCTTCGACGTCAGCCCGAGCCAAAGGACATGCGTTGGCCGGGAATCGAACCCGGCTCAACTGCTTGGAAGGCAGCTATGCTCACCACTATACCACCAACGCAGGCGGAAGTCAGTAGCTTTATTGACGCACTGTGTTCCTAATAAATGTTGTTCAGTTGCATTGACACAATACTTTTTGTTTAAAGCGCAATTAAAAAAAAAAAAAAAGAGTCCAAACAATGATCCCTGCTACGGGTAGTGTTGCAAGTGTTGTGCGACTTCAGCTAATGATGGGTCCATCCGAAATTATTCCATCCAAAAGTTTTGGGTGGAGGCACAGGTCACAGAGGGAGTTCTGCTTCGACGTCAGCCCGAGCCAAAGGACATGCGTTGGCCGGGAATCGAATCCGGGTCAACTGCTTGGAAGGCAGCTATGCTCACCACTATACCACCAACGCAGTCAGCAGTCAGCAACTTGCGCCGTCACTAAGAAGGCTCGAAGTGCACGAGTCGCCGATAGGGCTAGAGGAGCAGATGAGATCTTTGTTTGGACCCGTCACTAAAGAGAGCCTTCAAGAATTTGCATCCCGTCACGTACAAGAAAGCGCTGCCTTCCCATCCGGCTAAATAAACACGAAGTGGTCAAACGCAGAGAGTGCCTATAATAACCAAAAGCCCAATCAAGGCAATCTCTTTCTCATGCCTCTGTCTGAAAAGTTGGATAAAATCTTATATGAAAAAAAAAGTCTTTTAAAGAAATCCCTTATTCCGAGGTCACCGTAGCCACCAGATCCAGTCTGTATCCGCTTCAGTCACCCGGATCCAGTCCGTATCCAGAGAAGATGTTGGATCAACACCTAGAAAGGACCTCTATGGCCCAGAAACACAGCGGAGACCGTGACAACTAGATGAGCCGCAGATACAAATCCCCTGTAAAGACCACCTGGACAAGACCACAGGAAACAGATGATTCTTCTGCACAGTCTGACATTCCTGCAGCCTGGAGCTGATCTACCTGTTTCGTCTGACAAGGGGAGAACTGTCTCCCCGACTGAGCCTGGTTTCTCACCGGGTTTTTTTCTCCATCCTTTCACCAATCGAGTTTTGGTTTCTTGCCTCTGTCGCTTCTGGTAGGCGGAGCTGGGGACACTTCAAGTACAGCGATATCGTTGACTTGATTGCAAATTATTGCACAGATACTATTTAAACTGAACTTAGCTGAATGATGTCATCAAAGAGTTCAATAACGAAATGCCTTTAACTGTCATTTTGCTTTTTGACGCACTGTGTTCCTAATTAATGTTGTTCAGTTGCATTGACGCAATACTTTTTGTTTAAAGCGCAATTTAAAAAAAAAAAAAAAAAAAAAAAGAGTCCAAACAATGACCCCTGCTACGGGTAGTGTTCCAAGTGTTATGCGACTTCAGCTAATGATGGGTCCATCAGAAATTTTACGGTGCTAGGGCTGGGTCTGCGTCAGAAGAAGCCATGCATTGTTTAGTTATGTCAGTGCAGTGCCGTCAGTTGGGGGAGAAACGGCAGCATGCACGGCTCCTCGTTAGTATAGTGGACAGTATCTCCGCCTGTCACGCGGAAGACCGGGGTTCGATTCCCCGACGGGGAGAGCTGGTTCTTTTCGTCTTCCGAATGATCCATCCAAAATGTTTGGTTGGAGTGGCAGGTCACAGAAGGAGTTCTGCTTCGACGTCAGCCCGAGCCAAAGGACATGCGTTGGCCGGGAATCGAACCCGGGTCAACTGCTTGGAAGGCAGCTATGCTCACCACTATACCACCAACGCAGGCGGAAGTCAGTAGCTTTATTGACGCACTGTGTTCCTAATAAATGTTGTTCAGTTGCATTGACACAATACTTTTTGTTTAAAGCGCAATTAAAAAAAAAAAAAAAAAAAGAGTCCAAACAATGACCCCTGCTACGGGTAGTGTTGCAAGTGTTATGCGACTTCAGCTAATGATGGGTCCATCCGAAATTATTCCATCCAAAAGTTTTGGGTGGAGGCACAGGTCACAGAGGGAGTTCTGCTTCGACGTCAGCCCGAGCCAAAGGACATGCGTTGGCCGGGAATCGAATCCGGGTCAACTGCTTGGAAGGCAGCTATGCTCACCACTATACCACCAACGCAGTCAGCAGTCAGCAACTTGCGCCGTCACTAAGAAGGCTCGAAGTGCACGAGTCGCCGATAGGGCTAGAGGAGCAGATGAGATCTTTGTTTGGACCCGTCACTAAAGAGAGCCTTCAAGAATTTGCATCCCGTCACGTACAAGAAAGCGCTGCCTTCCCATCCGGCTAAATAAACACGAAGTGGTCAAACGCAGAGAGTGCCTATAATAACCAAAAGCCCAATCAAGGCAATCTCTTTCTCCTGCCTCTGTCTGAAAAGTTGGATAAAATCTTATATGAAAAAAAAGTCTTTTAAAGAAATCCCTTATTCCGAGGTCACCGTAGCCACCAGATCCAGTCTGTATCCGCTTCAGTCATCCGGATCCAGTCCGTATCCAGAGAAGATGTTGGATCAGCACCTAGAAAGGACCTCTATGGCCCAGAAACACAGCGGAGACCGTGACAACTAGATGAGCCGCAGATACAAATCCCCTGTAAAGACCACCTGGACAAGACCACAGGAAACAGATGATTCTTCTGCACAGTCTGACATTCCTGCAGCCTGGAGCTGATCTACCGGTTTCGTCTGACAAGGTGAGAACTGTCTCCCCGACTGAGCCTGGTTTCTCACCGGGTTTTTTCTCCATCCTTTCACCGATCGAGTTTTGGTTTCTTGCCTCTGTCGCTTCTGGCAGGCGGAGCTGAGGACACTTCATGTACAGCGATATCGTTGACTTGATTGCAAATTATTGCACAGATACTATTTAAACTGAACTTAGCTGAATGATGTCATCAAAGAGTTCAATAACGAAATGCCTTTAACTGTCATTTTGCTTTTTGACGCACTGTGTTCCTAATTAATGTTGTTCAGTTGCATTGACGTAATACTTTTTGTTTAAAGCGCAATTAAAAAAAAAAAAAAAAAAAAAAAAAGAGTCCAAACAATGACCCCTGCTACGGGTAGTGTTGCAAGTGTTATGCGACTTCAGCTAATGATGGGTCCAACACCTAGAAAGGACCTCTATGGCCCAGAAACACAGCGGAGACCGTGACAACTAGATGAGCCGCAGATACAAATCCCCTGTAAAGACCACCTGGACAAGACCACAGGAAACAGATGATTCTTCTGCACAGTCTGACATTCCTGCAGCCTGGAGCTGATCTACCTGTTTCGTCTGACAAGGTGAGAACTGTCTTCCCGACTGAGCCTGGTTTCTCACCGGGTTTTTTCTCCATCCTTTCACCGATCGAGTTTTGGTTTCTTGCCTCTGTCGCTTCTGGCAGGCGGAGCTGGGGACACTTCAAGTACAGCGATATCGTTGACTTGATTGCAAATTATTGCACAGATACTATTTAAACTGAACTTAGCTGAATGATGTCATCAAAGAGTTCAATAACGAAATGCCTTTAACTGTCATTTTGCTTTTTGACGCACTGTGTTCCTAATTAATGTTGTTCAGTTGCATTGACGTAATACTTTTTGTTAAAAGCGCAATTAAAAAAAAAAAAAAAAAAAAAAAAGAGTCCAAACAATGACCCCTGCTACGGGTAGTGTTGCAAGTGTTATGCGACTTCAGCTAATGATGGGTCCATCAGAAATTTTACGGTGCTAGGGCTGGGTCTGCGTCAGAAGAAGCCATGCATTGTTTAGTTATGTCAGTGCAGTGCCGTCAGTTGGGGGAGAAACGGCAGCATGCACGGCTCCTCGTTAGTATAGTGGACAGTATCTCCGCCTGTCACGCGGAAGACCGGGGTTCGATTCCCCGACGGGGAGAGCTGGTTCTTTTCGTCTTCCGAATGATCCATCCAAAATGTTTGGTTGGAGTCGCAGGTCACAGAAGGAGTTCTGCTTCGACGTCAGCCCGAGCCAAAGGACATGCGTTGGCCGGGAATCGAACCCAGCTCAACTGCTTGGAAGGCAGCTATGCTCACCACTATACCACCAACGCAGGCGGAAGTCAGTAGCTTTATTGACGCACTGTGTTCCTAATAAATGTTGTTCAGTTGCATTGACACAATACTTTTTGTTTAAAGCGCAATTAAAAAAAAAAAAAAAGAGTCCAAACAATGACCCCTGCTACGGGTAGTGTTGCAAGTGTTGTGCGACTTCAGCTAATGATGGGTCCATCCGAAATTATTCCATCCAAAAGTTTCGGGTGGAGGCACAGGTCACAGAGGGAGTTCTGCTTCGACGTCAGCCCGAGCCAAAGGACATGCGTTGGCCGGGAATCGAATCCGGGTCAACTGCTTGGAAGGCAGCTATGCTCACCACTATACCACCAACGCAGTCAGCAGTCAGCAACTTGCGCCGTCACTAAGAAGGCTCGAAGTGCACGAGTCGCCGATAGGGCTAGAGGAGCAGATGAGATCTTTGTTTGGACCCGTCACTAAAGAGAGCCTTCAAGAATTTGCATCCCGTCACGTACAAGAAAGCGCTGCCTTCCCATCCGGCTAAATAAACACGAAGTGGTCAAACGCAGAGAGTGCCTATAATAACCAAAAGCCCAATCAAGGCAATCTCTTTCTCATGCCTCTGTCTGAAAAGTTGGATAAAATCTTATATGACAAAAAAAGTCTTTTAAAGAAATCCCTTATTCCGAGGTCACCGTAGCCACCAGATCCAGTCTGTATCCGCTTCAGTCACCCGGATCCAGTCCGTATCCAGAGAAGATGTTGGATCAACACCTAGAAAGGACCTCTATGGCCCAGAAACACAGCGGAGACCGTGACAACTAGATGAGCCGCAGATACAAATCCCCTGTAAAGACCACCTGGACAAGACCACAGGAAACAGATGATTCTTCTGCACAGTCTGACATTCCTGCAGCCTGGAGCTGATCTACCTGTTTCGTCTGACAAGGGGAGAACTGTCTCCCCGACTGAGCCTGGTTTCTCACCGGGTTTTTTTCTCCATCCTTTCACCAATCGAGTTTTGGTTTCTTGCCTCTGTCGCTTCTGGTAGGCGGAGCTGGGGACACTTCAAGTACAGCGATATCGTTGACTTGATTGCAAATTATTGCACAGATACTATTTAAACTGAACTTAGCTGAATGATGTCATCAAAGAGTTCAATAACGAAATGCCTTTAACTGTCATTTTGCTTTTTGACGCACTGTGTTCCTAATTAATGTTGTTCAGTTGCATTGACGCAATACTTTTTGTTTAAAGCGCAATTTAAAAAAAAAAAAAAAAAAAAAAAGAGTCCAAACAATGACCCCTGCTACGGGTAGTGTTCCAAGTGTTATGCGACTTCAGCTAATGATGGGTCCATCAGAAATTTTACGGTGCTAGGGCTGGGTCTGCGTCAGAAGAAGCCATGCATTGTTTAGTTATGTCAGTGCAGTGCCGTCAGTTGGGGGAGAAACGGCAGCATGCACGGCTCCTCGTTAGTATAGTGGACAGTATCTCCGCCTGTCACGCGGAAGACCGGGGTTCGATTCCCCGACGGGGAGAGCTGGTTCTTTTCGTCTTCCGAATGATCCATCCAAAATGTTTGGTTGGAGTGGCAGGTCACAGAAGGAGTTCTGCTTCGACGTCAGCCCGAGCCAAAGGACATGCGTTGGCCGGGAATCGAACCCGGGTCAACTGCTTGGAAGGCAGCTATGCTCACCACTATACCACCAACGCAGGCGGAAGTCAGTAGCTTTATTGACGCACTGTGTTCCTAATAAATGTTGTTCAGTTGCATTGACACAATACTTTTTGTTTAAAGCGCAATTAAAAAAAAAAAAAAAAAAAGAGTCCAAACAATGACCCCTGCTACGGGTAGTGTTGCAAGTGTTATGCGACTTCAGCTAATGATGGGTCCATCCGAAATTATTCCATCCAAAAGTTTTGGGTGGAGGCACAGGTCACAGAGGGAGTTCTGCTTCGACGTCAGCCCGAGCCAAAGGACATGCGTTGGCCGGGAATCGAATCCGGGTCAACTGCTTGGAAGGCAGCTATGCTCACCACTATACCACCAACGCAGTCAGCAGTCAGCAACTTGCGCCGTCACTAAGAAGGCTCGAAGTGCACGAGTCGCCGATAGGGCTAGAGGAGCAGATGAGATCTTTGTTTGGACCCGTCACTAAAGAGAGCCTTCAAGAATTTGCATCCCGTCACGTACAAGAAAGCGCTGCCTTCCCATCCGGCTAAATAAACACGAAGTGGTCAAACGCAGAGAGTGCCTATAATAACCAAAAGCCCAATCAAGGCAATCTCTTTCTCCTGCCTCTGTCTGAAAAGTTGGATAAAATCTTATATGAAAAAAAAGTCTTTTAAAGAAATCCCTTATTCCGAGGTCACCGTAGCCACCAGATCCAGTCTGTATCCGCTTCAGTCACCCGGATCCAGTCCGTATCCAGAGAAGATGTTGGATCAACACCTAGAAAGGACCTCTATGGCCCAGAAACACAGCGGAGACCGTGACAACTAGATGAGCCGCAGATACAAATCCCCTGTAAAGACCACCTGGACAAGACCACAGGAAACAGATGATTCTTCTGCACAGTCTGACATTCCTGCAGCCTGGAGCTGATCTACCGGTTTCGTCTGACAAGGTGAGAACTGTCTCCCCGACTGAGCCTGGTTTCTCACCGGGTTTTTTCTCCATCCTTTCACCGATCGAGTTTTGGTTTCTTGCCTCTGTCGCTTCTGGCAGGCGGAGCTGAGGACACTTCATGTACAGCGATATCGTTGACTTGATTGCAAATTATTGCACAGATACTATTTAAACTGAACTTAGCTGAATGATGTCATCAAAGAGTTCAATAACGAAATGCCTTTAACTGTCATTTTGCTTTTTGACGCACTGTGTTCCTAATTAATGTTGTTCAGTTGCATTGACGTAATACTTTTTGTTTAAAGCGCAATTAAAAAAAAAAAAAAAAAAAAAAAAAGAGTCCAAACAATGACCCCTGCTACGGGTAGTGTTGCAAGTGTTATGCGACTTCAGCTAATGATGGGTCCAACACCTAGAAAGGACCTCTATGGCCCAGAAACACAGCGGAGACCGTGACAACTAGATGAGCCGCAGATACAAATCCCCTGTAAAGACCACCTGGACAAGACCACAGGAAACAGATGATTCTTCTGCACAGTCTGACATTCCTGCAGCCTGGAGCTGATCTACCTGTTTCGTCTGACAAGGTGAGAACTGTCTTCCCGACTGAGCCTGGTTTCTCACCGGGTTTTTTCTCCATCCTTTCACCGATCGAGTTTTGGTTTCTTGCCTCTGTCGCTTCTGGCAGGCGGAGCTGGGGACACTTCAAGTACAGCGATATCGTTGACTTGATTGCAAATTATTGCACAGATACTATTTAAACTGAACTTAGCTGAATGATGTCATCAAAGAGTTCAATAACGAAATGCCTTTAACTGTCATTTTGCTTTTTGACGCACTGTGTTCCTAATTAATGTTGTTCAGTTGCATTGACGCAATACTTTTTGTTTAAAGCGCAATTTAAAAAAAAAAAAAAAAAAAAAAAAGAGTCCAAACAATGACCCCTGCTACGGGTAGTGTTCCAAGTGTTATGCGACTTCAGCTAATGATGGGTCCATCAGAAATTTTACGGTGCTAGGGCTGGGTCTGCGTCAGAAGAAGCCATGCATTGTTTAGTTATGTCAGTGCAGTGCCGTCAGTTGGGGGAGAAACGGCAGCATGCACGGCTCCTCGTTAGTATAGTGGACAGTATCTCCGCCTGTCACGCGGAAGACCGGGGTTTGATTCCCCGACGGGGAGAGCTGGTTCTTTTCGTCTTCCGAATGATCCATCCAAAATGTTTGGTTGGAGTCGCAGGTCACAGAAGGAGTTCTGCTTCGACGTCAGCCCGAGCCAAAGGACATGCGTTGGCCGGGAATCGAACCCGGCTCAACTGCTTGGAAGGCAGCTATGCTCACCACTATACCACCAACGCAGGCGGAAGTCAGTAGCTTTATTGACGCACTGTGTTCCTAATAAATGTTGTTCAGTTGCATTGACACAATACTTTTTGTTTAAAGCGCAATTAAAAAAAAAAAAAAAGAGTCCAAACAATGACCCCTGCTACGGGTAGTGTTGCAAGTGTTGTGCGACTTCAGCTAATGATGGGTCCATCCGAAATTATTCCATCCAAAAGTTTTGGGTGGAGGCACAGGTCACAGAGGGAGTTCTGCTTCGACGTCAGCCCGAGCCAAAGGACATGCGTTGGCCGGGAATCGAATCCGGGTCAACTGCTTGGAAGGCAGCTATGCTCACCACTATACCACCAACGCAGTCAGCAGTCAGCAACTTGCGCCGTCACTAAGAAGGCTCGAAGTGCACGAGTCGCCGATAGGGCTAGAGGAGCAGATGAGATCTTTGTTTGGACCCGTCACTAAAGAGAGCCTTCAAGAATTTGCATCCCGTCACGTACAAGAAAGCGCTGCCTTCCCATCCGGCTAAATAAACACGAAGTGGTCAAACGCAGAGAGTGCCTATAATAACCAAAAGCCCAATCAAGGCAATCTCTTTCTCATGCCTCTGTCTGAAAAGTTGGATAAAATCTTATATGAAAAAAAAAGTCTTTTAAAGAAATCCCTTATTCCGAGGTCACCGTAGCCACCAGATCCAGTCTGTATCCGCTTCAGTCACCCGGATCCAGTCCGTATCCAGAGAAGATGTTGGATCAACACCTAGAAAGGACCTCTATGGCCCAGAAACACAGCGGAGACCGTGACAACTAGATGAGCCGCAGATACAAATCCCCTGTAAAGACCACCTGGACAAGACCACAGGAAACAGATGATTCTTCTGCACAGTCTGACATTCCTGCAGCCTGGAGCTGATCTACCTGTTTCGTCTGACAAGGTGAGAACTGTCTTCCCGACTGAGCCTGGTTTCTCACCGGGTTTTTTCTCCATCCTTTCACCGATCGAGTTTTGGTTTCTTGCCTCTGTCGCTTCTGGCAGGCGGAGCTGGGGACACTTCAAGTACAGCGATATCGTTGACTTGATTGCAAATTATTGCACAGATACTATTTAAACTGAACTTAGCTGAATGATGTCATCAAAGAGTTCAATAACGAAATGCCTTTAACTGTCATTTTGCTTTTTGACGCACTGTGTTCCTAATTAATGTTGTTCAGTTGCATTGACGTAATACTTTTTGTTTAAAGCGCAATTAAAAAAAAAAAAAAAAAAAAAAAAGAGTCCAAACAATGACCCCTGCTACGGGTAGTGTTGCAAGTGTTATGCGACTTCAGCTAATGATGGGTCCATCAGAAATTTTACGGTGCTAGGGCTGGGTCTGCGTCAGAAGAAGCCATGCATTGTTTAGTTATGTCAGTGCAGTGCCGTCAGTTGGGGGAGAAACGGCAGCATGCACGGCTCCTCGTTAGTATAGTGGACAGTATCTCCGCCTGTCACGCGGAAGACCGGGGTTCGATTCCCCGACGGGGAGAGCTGGTTCTTTTCGTCTTCCGAATGATCCATCCAAAATGTTTGGTTGGAGTCGCAGGTCACAGAAGGAGTTCTGCTTCGACGTCAGCCCGAGCCAAAGGACATGCGTTGGCCGGGAATCGAACCCGGCTCAACTGCTTGGAAGGCAGCTATGCTCACCACTATACCACCAACGCAGGCGGAAGTCAGTAGCTTTATTGACGCACTGTGTTCCTAATAAATGTTGTTCAGTTGCATTGACACAATACTTTTTGTTTAAAGCGCAATTAAAAAAAAAAAAAAAGAGTCCAAACAATGACCCCTGCTACGGGTAGTGTTGCAAGTGTTGTGCGACTTCAGCTAATGATGGGTCCATCCGAAATTATTCCATCCAAAAAGTTTCGGGTGGAGGCACAGGTCACAGAGGGAGTTCTGCTTCGACGTCAGCCCGAGCCAAAGGACATGCGTTGGCCGGGAATCGAATCCGGGTCAACTGCTTGGAAGGCAGCTATGCTCACCACTATACCACCAACGCAGTCAGCAGTCAGCAACTTGCGCCGTCACTAAGAAGGCTCGAAGTGCACGAGTCGCCGATAGGGCTAGAGGAGCAGATGAGATCTTTGTTTGGACCCGTCACTAAAGAGAGCCTTCAAGAATTTGCATCCCGTCACGTACAAGAAAGCGCTGCCTTCCCATCCGGCTAAATAAACACGAAGTGGTCAAACGCAGAGAGTGCCTATAATAACCAAAAGCCCAATCAAGGCAATCTCTTTCTCATGCCTCTGTCTGAAAAGTTGGATAAAATCTTATATGAAAAAAAAAGTCTTTTAAAGAAATCCCTTATTCCGAGGTCACCGTAGCCACCAGATCCAGTCTGTATCCGCTTCAGTCACCCGGATCCAGTCCGTATCCAGAGAAGATGTTGGATCAACACCTAGAAAGGACCTCTATGGCCCAGAAACACAGCGGAGACCGTGACAACTAGATGAGCCGCAGATACAAATCCCCTGTAAAGACCACCTGGACAAGACCACAGGAAACAGATGATTCTTCTGCACAGTCTGACATTCCTGCAGCCTGGAGCTGATCTACCTGTTTCGTCTGACAAGGGGAGAACTGTCTCCCCGACTGAGCCTGGTTTCTCACCGGGTTTTTTTCTCCATCCTTTCACCAATCGAGTTTTGGTTTCTTGCCTCTGTCGCTTCTGGTAGGCGGAGCTGGGGACACTTCAAGTACAGCGATATCGTTGACTTGATTGCAAATTATTGCACAGATACTATTTAAACTGAACTTAGCTGAATGATGTCATCAAAGAGTTCAATAACGAAATGCCTTTAACTGTCATTTTGCTTTTTGACGCACTGTGTTCCTAATTAATGTTGTTCAGTTGCATTGACGCAATACTTTTTGTTTAAAGCGCAATTTAAAAAAAAAAAAAAAAAAAAAAAGAGTCCAAACAATGACCCCTGCTACGGGTAGTGTTCCAAGTGTTATGCGACTTCAGCTAATGATGGGTCCATCAGAAATTTTACGGTGCTAGGGCTGGGTCTGCGTCAGAAGAAGCCATGCATTGTTTAGTTATGTCAGTGCAGTGCCGTCAGTTGGGGGAGAAACGGCAGCATGCACGGCTCCTCGTTAGTATAGTGGACAGTATCTCCGCCTGTCACGCGGAAGACCGGGGTTCGATTCCCCGACGGGGAGAGCTGGTTCTTTTCGTCTTCCGAATGATCCATCCAAAATGTTTGGTTGGAGTGGCAGGTCACAGAAGGAGTTCTGCTTCGACGTCAGCCCGAGCCAAAGGACATGCGTTGGCCGGGAATCGAACCCGGGTCAACTGCTTGGAAGGCAGCTATGCTCACCACTATACCACCAACGCAGGCGGAAGTCAGTAGCTTTATTGACGCACTGTGTTCCTAATAAATGTTGTTCAGTTGCATTGACACAATACTTTTTGTTTAAAGCGCAATTAAAAAAAAAAAAAAAAAAAGAGTCCAAACAATGACCCCTGCTACGGGTAGTGTTGCAAGTGTTATGCGACTTCAGCTAATGATGGGTCCATCCGAAATTATTCCATCCAAAAGTTTTGGGTGGAGGCACAGGTCACAGAGGGAGTTCTGCTTCGACGTCAGCCCGAGCCAAAGGACATGCGTTGGCCGGGAATCGAATCCGGGTCAACTGCTTGGAAGGCAGCTATGCTCACCACTATACCACCAACGCAGTCAGCAGTCAGCAACTTGCGCCGTCACTAAGAAGGCTCGAAGTGCACGAGTCGCCGATAGGGCTAGAGGAGCAGATGAGATCTTTGTTTGGACCCGTCACTAAAGAGAGCCTTCAAGAATTTGCATCCCGTCACGTACAAGAAAGCGCTGCCTTCCCATCCGGCTAAATAAACACGAAGTGGTCAAACGCAGAGAGTGCCTATAATAACCAAAAGCCCAATCAAGGCAATCTCTTTCTCCTGCCTCTGTCTGAAAAGTTGGATAAAATCTTATATGAAAAAAAAGTCTTTTAAAGAAATCCCTTATTCCGAGGTCACCGTAGCCACCAGATCCAGTCTGTATCCGCTTCAGTCACCCGGATCCAGTCCGTATCCAGAGAAGATGTTGGATCAACACCTAGAAAGGACCTCTATGGCCCAGAAACACAGCGGAGACCGTGACAACTAGATGAGCCGCAGATACAAATCCCCTGTAAAGACCACCTGGACAAGACCACAGGAAACAGATGATTCTTCTGCACAGTCTGACATTCCTGCAGCCTGGAGCTGATCTACCGGTTTCGTCTGACAAGGTGAGAACTGTCTCCCCGACTGAGCCTGGTTTCTCACCGGGTTTTTTCTCCATCCTTTCACCGATCGAGTTTTGGTTTCTTGCCTCTGTCGCTTCTGGCAGGCGGAGCTGAGGACACTTCATGTACAGCGATATCGTTGACTTGATTGCAAATTATTGCACAGATACTATTTAAACTGAACTTAGCTGAATGATGTCATCAAAGAGTTCAATAACGAAATGCCTTTAACTGTCATTTTGCTTTTTGACGCACTGTGTTCCTAATTAATGTTGTTCAGTTGCATTGACGTAATACTTTTTGTTTAAAGCGCAATTAAAAAAAAAAAAAAAAAAAAAAAAAAGAGTCCAAACAATGACCCCTGCTACGGGTAGTGTTGCAAGTGTTATGCGACTTCAGCTAATGATGGGTCCATCAGAAATTTTACGGTGCTAGGGCTGGGTCTGCGTCAGAAGAAGCCATGCATTGTTTAGTTATGTCAGTGCAGTGCCGTCAGTTGGGGGAGAAACGGCAGCATGCACGGCTCCTCGTTAGTATAGTGGACAGTATCTCCGCCTGTCACGCGGAAGACCGGGGTTCGATTCCCCGACGGGGAGAGCTGGTTCTTTTCGTCTTCCGAATGATCCATCCAAAATGTTTGGTTGGAGTCGCAGGTCACAGAAGGAGTTCTGCTTCGACGTCAGCCCGAGCCAAAGGACATGCGTTGGCCGGGAATCGAACCCGGCTCAACTGCTTGGAAGGCAGCTATGCTCACCACTATACCACCAACGCAGGCGGAAGTCAGTAGCTTTATTGACGCACTGTGTTCCTAATAAATGTTGTTCAGTTGCATTGACACAATACTTTTTGTTTAAAGCGCAATTAAAAAAAAAAAAAAAGAGTCCAAACAATGACCCCTGCTACGGGTAGTGTTGCAAGTGTTGTGCGACTTCAGCTAATGATGGGTCCATCCGAAATTATTCCATCCAAAAGTTTCGGGTGGAGGCACAGGTCACAGAGGGAGTTCTGCTTCGACGTCAGCCCGAGCCAAAGGACATGCGTTGGCCGGGAATCGAATCCGGGTCAACTGCTTGGAAGGCAGCTATGCTCACCACTATACCACCAACGCAGTCAGCAGTCAGCAACTTGCGCCGTCACTAAGAAGGCTCGAAGTGCACGAGTCGCCGATAGGGCTAGAGGAGCAGATGAGATCTTTGTTTGGACCCGTCACTAAAGAGAGCCTTCAAGAATTTGCATCCCGTCACGTACAAGAAAGCGCTGCCTTCCCATCCGGCTAAATAAACACGAAGTGGTCAAACGCAGAGAGTGCCTATAATAACCAAAAGCCCAATCAAGGCAATCTCTTTCTCATGCCTCTGTCTGAAAAGTTGGATAAAATCTTATATGAAAAAAAAAGTCTTTTAAAGAAATCCCTTATTCCGAGGTCACCGTAGCCACCAGATCCAGTCTGTATCCGCTTCAGTCACCCGGATCCAGTCCGTATCCAGAGAAGATGTTGGATCAACACCTAGAAAGGACCTCTATGGCCCAGAAACACAGCGGAGACCGTGACAACTAGATGAGCCGCAGATACAAATCCCCTGTAAAGACCACCTGGACAAGACCACAGGAAACAGATGATTCTTCTGCACAGTCTGACATTCCTGCAGCCTGGAGCTGATCTACCGGTTTCGTCTGACAAGGTGAGAACTGTCTCCCCGACTGAGCCTGGTTTCTCACCGGGTTTTTTCTCCATCCTTTCACCGATCGAGTTTTGGTTTCTTGCCTCTGTCGCTTCTGGCAGGCGGAGCTGAGGACACTTCATGTACAGCGATATCGTTGACTTGATTGCAAATTATTGCACAGATACTATTTAAACTGAACTTAGCTGAATGATGTCATCAAAGAGTTCAATAACGAAATGCCTTTAACTGTCATTTTGCTTTTTGACGCACTGTGTTCCTAATTAATGTTGTTCAGTTGCATTGACGTAATACTTTTTGTTTAAAGCGCAATTAAAAAAAAAAAAAAAAAAAAAAAAAGAGTCCAAACAATGACCCCTGCTACGGGTAGTGTTGCAAGTGTTATGCGACTTCAGCTAATGATGGGTCCAACACCTAGAAAGGACCTCTATGGCCCAGAAACACAGCGGAGACCGTGACAACTAGATGAGCCGCAGATACAAATCCCCTGTAAAGACCACCTGGACAAGACCACAGGAAACAGATGATTCTTCTGCACAGTCTGACATTCCTGCAGCCTGGAGCTGATCTACCTGTTTCGTCTGACAAGGTGAGAACTGTCTTCCCGACTGAGCCTGGTTTCTCACCGGGTTTTTTCTCCATCCTTTCACCGATCGAGTTTTGGTTTCTTGCCTCTGTCGCTTCTGGCAGGCGGAGCTGGGGACACTTCAAGTACAGCGATATCGTTGACTTGATTGCAAATTATTGCACAGATACTATTTAAACTGAACTTAGCTGAATGATGTCATCAAAGAGTTCAATAACGAAATGCCTTTAACTGTCATTTTGCTTTTTGACGCACTGTGTTCCTAATTAATGTTGTTCAGTTGCATTGACGCAATACTTTTTGTTTAAAGCGCAATTTAAAAAAAAAAAAAAAAAAAAAAAAGAGTCCAAACAATGACCCCTGCTACGGGTAGTGTTCCAAGTGTTATGCGACTTCAGCTAATGATGGGTCCATCAGAAATTTTACGGTGCTAGGGCTGGGTCTGCGTCAGAAGAAGCCATGCATTGTTTAGTTATGTCAGTGCAGTGCCGTCAGTTGGGGGAGAAACGGCAGCATGCACGGCTCCTCGTTAGTATAGTGGACAGTATCTCCGCCTGTCACGCGGAAGACCGGGGTTTGATTCCCCGACGGGGAGAGCTGGTTCTTTTCGTCTTCCGAATGATCCATCCAAAATGTTTGGTTGGAGTCGCAGGTCACAGAAGGAGTTCTGCTTCGACGTCAGCCCGAGCCAAAGGACATGCGTTGGCCGGGAATCGAACCCGGCTCAACTGCTTGGAAGGCAGCTATGCTCACCACTATACCACCAACGCAGGCGGAAGTCAGTAGCTTTATTGACGCACTGTGTTCCTAATAAATGTTGTTCAGTTGCATTGACACAATACTTTTTGTTTAAAGCGCAATTAAAAAAAAAAAAAAAGAGTCCAAACAATGACCCCTGCTACGGGTAGTGTTGCAAGTGTTGTGCGACTTCAGCTAATGATGGGTCCATCCGAAATTATTCCATCCAAAAGTTTTGGGTGGAGGCACAGGTCACAGAGGGAGTTCTGCTTCGACGTCAGCCCGAGCCAAAGGACATGCGTTGGCCGGGAATCGAATCCGGGTCAACTGCTTGGAAGGCAGCTATGCTCACCACTATACCACCAACGCAGTCAGCAGTCAGCAACTTGCGCCGTCACTAAGAAGGCTCGAAGTGCACGAGTCGCCGATAGGGCTAGAGGAGCAGATGAGATCTTTGTTTGGACCCGTCACTAAAGAGAGCCTTCAAGAATTTGCATCCCGTCACGTACAAGAAAGCGCTGCCTTCCCATCCGGCTAAATAAACACGAAGTGGTCAAACGCAGAGAGTGCCTATAATAACCAAAAGCCCAATCAAGGCAATCTCTTTCTCATGCCTCTGTCTGAAAAGTTGGATAAAATCTTATATGAAAAAAAAAGTCTTTTAAAGAAATCCCTTATTCCGAGGTCACCGTAGCCACCAGATCCAGTCTGTATCCGCTTCAGTCACCCGGATCCAGTCCGTATCCAGAGAAGATGTTGGATCAACACCTAGAAAGGACCTCTATGGCCCAGAAACACAGCGGAGACCGTGACAACTAGATGAGCCGCAGATACAAATCCCCTGTAAAGACCACCTGGACAAGACCACAGGAAACAGATGATTCTTCTGCACAGTCTGACATTCCTGCAGCCTGGAGCTGATCTACCTGTTTCGTCTGACAAGGTGAGAACTGTCTTCCCGACTGAGCCTGGTTTCTCACCGGGTTTTTTCTCCATCCTTTCACCGATCGAGTTTTGGTTTCTTGCCTCTGTCGCTTCTGGCAGGCGGAGCTGGGGACACTTCAAGTACAGCGATATCGTTGACTTGATTGCAAATTATTGCACAGATACTATTTAAACTGAACTTAGCTGAATGATGTCATCAAAGAGTTCAATAACGAAATGCCTTTAACTGTCATTTTGCTTTTTGACGCACTGTGTTCCTAATTAATGTTGTTCAGTTGCATTGACGTAATACTTTTTGTTTAAAGCGCAATTAAAAAAAAAAAAAAAAAAAAAAAGAGTCCAAACAATGACCCCTGCTACGGGTAGTGTTGCAAGTGTTATGCGACTTCAGCTAATGATGGGTCCATCAGAAATTTTACGGTGCTAGGGCTGGGTCTGCGTCAGAAGAAGCCATGCATTGTTTAGTTATGTCAGTGCAGTGCCGTCAGTTGGGGGAGAAACGGCAGCATGCACGGCTCCTCGTTAGTATAGTGGACAGTATCTCCGCCTGTCACGCGGAAGACCGGGGTTCGATTCCCCGACGGGGAGAGCTGGTTCTTTTCGTCTTCCGAATGATCCATCCAAAATGTTTGGTTGGAGTCGCAGGTCACAGAAGGAGTTCTGCTTCGACGTCAGCCCGAGCCAAAGGACATGCGTTGGCCGGGAATCGAACCCGGCTCAACTGCTTGGAAGGCAGCTATGCTCACCACTATACCACCAACGCAGGCGGAAGTCAGTAGCTTTATTGACGCACTGTGTTCCTAATAAATGTTGTTCAGTTGCATTGACACAATACTTTTTGTTTAAAGCGCAATTAAAAAGTCCAAACAATGACCCCTGCTACGGGTAGTGTTGCAAGTGTTATGCGACTTCAGCTAATGATGGGTCCAACACCTAGAAAGGACCTCTATGGCCCAGAAACACAGCGGAGACCGTGACAACTAGATGAGCCGCAGATACAAATCCCCTGTAAAGACCACCTGGTGGTGCAGTGCAGTGCAGTGCAGTGCCGTCAGTTGGGGGAGAAATGGCAGCATGCACGGCTCCTCGTTAGTATAGTGGACAGTATCTCCGCCTGTCACGCGGAAGACCGGGGTTCGATTCCCCGACGGGGAGAGCTGGTTCTTTTCGTCTTCCGAATGATCCATCCAAAATGTTTGGTTGGAGTCGCAGGTCACAGAAGGAGTTCTGCTTCGACGTAAGCCCGAGCCAAAGGACATGCGTTGGCCGGGAATCGAACCCGGGTCAACTGCTTGGAAGGCAGCTATGCTCACCACTATACCACCAACGCAGGCGGAAGTCAGTAGCTTTATTGACGCACTGTGTTCCTAATAAATGTTGTTCAGTTGCATTGACACAATACTTTTTGTTTAAAGCGCAATTAAAAAGTCCAAACAATGACCCCTGCTACGGGTAGTGTTGCAAGTGTTATGCGACTTCAGCTAATGATGGGTCCAACACCTAGAAAGGACCTCTATGGCCCAGAAACACAGCGGAGACCGTGACAACTAGATGAGCCGCTGATACAAATCCCCTGTAAAGACCACCTGGACAAGACCACAGGAAACAGATGATTCTTCTGCACAGTCTGACATTCCTGCAGCCTGGAGCTGATCTACCTGTTTCGTCTGACAAGGTGAGAACTGTCTTCCCGACTGAGCCTGGTTTCTCACCGGGTTTTTTCTCCATCCTTTCACCGATCGAGTTTTGGTTTCTTGCCTCTGTCGCTTCTGGCAGGCGGAGCTGGGGACACTTCAAGTACAGCGATATCGTTGACTTGATTGCAAATTATTGCACAGATACTATTTAAACTGAACTTAGCTGAATGATGTCATCAAAGAGTTCAATAACGAAATGCCTTTAACTGTCATTTTGCTTTTTGACGCACTGTGTTCCTAATTAATGTTGTTCAGTTGCATTGACGTAATACTTTTTGTTTAAAGCGCAATTAAAAAAAAAAAAAAAAAAAAAAAAGAGTCCAAACAATGACCCCTGCTACGGGTAGTGTTGCAAGTGTTATGCGACTTCAGCTAATGATGGGTCCATCAGAAATTTTACGGTGCTAGGGCTGGGTCTGCGTCAGAAGAAGCCATGCATTGTTTAGTTATGTCAGTGCAGTGCCGTCAGTTGGGGGAGAAACGGCAGCATGCACGGCTCCTCGTTAGTATAGTGGACAGTATCTCCGCCTGTCACGCGGAAGACCGGGGTTCGATTCCCCGACGGGGAGAGCTGGTTCTTTTCGTCTTCCGAATGATCCATCCAAAATGTTTGGTTGGAGTCGCAGGTCACAGAAGGAGTTCTGCTTCGACGTCAGCCCGAGCCAAAGGACATGCGTTGGCCGGGAATCGAACCCGGCTCAACTGCTTGGAAGGCAGCTATGCTCACCACTATACCACCAACGCAGGCGGAAGTCAGTAGCTTTATTGACGCACTGTGTTCCTAATAAATGTTGTTCAGTTGCATTGACACAATACTTTTTGTTTAAAGCGCAATTAAAAAAAAAAAAAAAGAGTCCAAACAATGACCCCTGCTACGGGTAGTGTTGCAAGTGTTGTGCGACTTCAGCTAATGATGGGTCCATCCGAAATTATTCCATCCAAAAGTTTCGGGTGGAGGCACAGGTCACAGAGGGAGTTCTGCTTCGACGTCAGCCCGAGCCAAAGGACATGCGTTGGCCGGGAATCGAATCCGGGTCAACTGCTTGGAAGGCAGCTATGCTCACCACTATACCACCAACGCAGTCAGCAGTCAGCAACTTGCGCCGTCACTAAGAAGGCTCGAAGTGCACGAGTCGCCGATAGGGCTAGAGGAGCAGATGAGATCTTTGTTTGGACCCGTCACTAAAGAGAGCCTTCAAGAATTTGCATCCCGTCACGTACAAGAAAGCGCTGCCTTCCCATCCGGCTAAATAAACACGAAGTGGTCAAACGCAGAGAGTGCCTATAATAACCAAAAGCCCAATCAAGGCAATCTCTTTCTCATGCCTCTGTCTGAAAAGTTGGATAAAATCTTATATGAAAAAAAAAGTCTTTTAAAGAAATCCCTTATTCCGAGGTCAC
Organism: Carassius gibelio; assembly: GCF_023724105.1. Taxonomy (NCBI): domain Eukaryota; kingdom Metazoa; phylum Chordata; class Actinopteri; order Cypriniformes; family Cyprinidae; genus Carassius; species Carassius gibelio. Next base: position 7,267,154 of record NC_068414.1, on the reverse strand, counting down.
CGTAGCCACCAGATCCAGTCTGTATCCGCTTCAGTCACCCGGATCCAGTCCGTATCCAGAGAAGATGTTGGATCAACACCTAGAAAGGACCTCTATGGCCCAGAAACACAGCGGAGACCGTGACAACTAGATGAGCCGCAGATACAAATCCCCTGTAAAGACCACCTGGACAAGACCACAGGAAACAGATGATTCTTCTGCACAGTCTGACATTCCTGCAGCCTGGAGCTGATCTACCTGTTTCGTCTGACAAGGGGAGAACTGTCTCCCCGACTGAGCCTGGTTTCTCACCGGGTTTTTTTCTCCATCCTTTCACCAATCGAGTTTTGGTTTCTTGCCTCTGTCGCTTCTGGTAGGCGGAGCTGGGGACACTTCAAGTACAGCGATATCGTTGACTTGATTGCAAATTATTGCACAGATACTATTTAAACTGAACTTAGCTGAATGATGTCATCAAAGAGTTCAATAACGAAATGCCTTTAACTGTCATTTTGCTTTTTGACGCACTGTGTTCCTAATTAATGTTGTTCAGTTGCATTGACGCAATACTTTTTGTTTAAAGCGCAATTTAAAAAAAAAAAAAAAAAAAAAAAGAGTCCAAACAATGACCCCTGCTACGGGTAGTGTTCCAAGTGTTATGCGACTTCAGCTAATGATGGGTCCATCAGAAATTTTACGGTGCTAGGGCTGGGTCTGCGTCAGAAGAAGCCATGCATTGTTTAGTTATGTCAGTGCAGTGCCGTCAGTTGGGGGAGAAACGGCAGCATGCACGGCTCCTCGTTAGTATAGTGGACAGTATCTCCGCCTGTCACGCGGAAGACCGGGGTTCGATTCCCCGACGGGGAGAGCTGGTTCTTTTCGTCTTCCGAATGATCCATCCAAAATGTTTGGTTGGAGTGGCAGGTCACAGAAGGAGTTCTGCTTCGACGTCAGCCCGAGCCAAAGGACATGCGTTGGCCGGGAATCGAACCCGGGTCAACTGCTTGGAAGGCAGCTATGCTCACCACTATACCACCAACGCAGGCGGAAGTCAGTAGCTTTATTGACGCACTGTGTTCCTAATAAATGTTGTTCAGTTGCATTGACACAATACTTTTAGTTTAAAGCGCAATTAAAAAAAAAAAAAAAAAAAGAGTCCAAACAATGACCCCTGCTACGGGTAGTGTTGCAAGTGTTATGCGACTTCAGCTAATGATGGGTCCATCCGAAATTATTCCATCCAAAAGTTTTGGGTGGAGGCACAGGTCACAGAGGGAGTTCTGCTTCGACGTCAGCCCGAGCCAAAGGACATGCGTTGGCCGGGAATCGAATCCGGGTCAACTGCTTGGAAGGCAGCTATGCTCACCACTATACCACCAACGCAGTCAGCAGTCAGCAACTTGCGCCGTCACTAAGAAGGCTCGAAGTGCACGAGTCGCCGATAGGGCTAGAGGAGCAGATGAGATCTTTGTTTGGACCCGTCACTAAAGAGAGCCTTCAAGAATTTGCATCCCGTCACGTACAAGAAAGCGCTGCCTTCCCATCCGGCTAAATAAACACGAAGTGGTCAAACGCAGAGAGTGCCTATAATAACCAAAAGCCCAATCAAGGCAATCTCTTTCTCCTGCCTCTGTCTGAAAAGTTGGATAAAATCTTATATGAAAAAAAAGTCTTTTAAAGAAATCCCTTATTCCGAGGTCACCGTAGCCACCAGATCCAGTCTGTATCCGCTTCAGTCACCCGGATCCAGTCCGTATCCAGAGAAGATGTTGGATCAACACCTAGAAAGGACCTCTATGGCCCAGAAACACAGCGGAGACCGTGACAACTAGATGAGCCGCAGATACAAATCCCCTGTAAAGACCACCTGGACAAGACCACAGGAAACAGATGATTCTTCTGCACAGTCTGACATTCCTGCAGCCTGGAGCTGATCTACCGGTTTCGTCTGACAAGGTGAGAACTGTCTCCCCGACTGAGCCTGGTTTCTCACCGGGTTTTTTCTCCATCCTTTCACCGATCGAGTTTTGGTTTCTTGCCTCTGTCGCTTCTGGCAGGCGGAGCTGAGGACACTTCATGTACAGCGATATCGTTGACTTGATTGCAAATTATTGCACAGATACTATTTAAACTGAACTTAGCTGAATGATGTCATCAAAGAGTTCAATAACGAAATGCCTTTAACTGTCATTTTGCTTTTTGACGCACTGTGTTCCTAATTAATGTTGTTCAGTTGCATTGACGTAATACTTTTTGTTTAAAGCGCAATTAAAAAAAAAAAAAAAAAAAAAAAAAGAGTCCAAACAATGACCCCTGCTACGGGTAGTGTTGCAAGTGTTATGCGACTTCAGCTAATGATGGGTCCAACACCTAGAAAGGACCTCTATGGCCCAGAAACACAGCGGAGACCGTGACAACTAGATGAGCCGCAGATACAAATCCCCTGTAAAGACCACCTGGACAAGACCACAGGAAACAGATGATTCTTCTGCACAGTCTGACATTCCTGCAGCCTGGAGCTGATCTACCTGTTTCGTCTGACAAGGTGAGAACTGTCTTCCCGACTGAGCCTGGTTTCTCACCGGGTTTTTTCTCCATCCTTTCACCGATCGAGTTTTGGTTTCTTGCCTCTGTCGCTTCTGGCAGGCGGAGCTGGGGACACTTCAAGTACAGCGATATCGTTGACTTGATTGCAAATTATTGCACAGATACTATTTAAACTGAACTTAGCTGAATGATGTCATCAAAGAGTTCAATAACGAAATGCCTTTAACTGTCATTTTGCTTTTTGACGCACTGTGTTCCTAATTAATGTTGTTCAGTTGCATTGACGCAATACTTTTTGTTTAAAGCGCAATTTAAAAAAAAAAAAAAAAAAAAAAAAGAGTCCAAACAATGACCCCTGCTACGGGTAGTGTTCCAAGTGTTATGCGACTTCAGCTAATGATGGGTCCATCAGAAATTTTACGGTGCTAGGGCTGGGTCTGCGTCAGAAGAAGCCATGCATTGTTTAGTTATGTCAGTGCAGTGCCGTCAGTTGGGGGAGAAACGGCAGCATGCACGGCTCCTCGTTAGTATAGTGGACAGTATCTCCGCCTGTCACGCGGAAGACCGGGGTTTGATTCCCCGACGGGGAGAGCTGGTTCTTTTCGTCTTCCGAATGATCCATCCAAAATGTTTGGTTGGAGTCGCAGGTCACAGAAGGAGTTCTGCTTCGACGTCAGCCCGAGCCAAAGGACATGCGTTGGCCGGGAATCGAACCCGGCTCAACTGCTTGGAAGGCAGCTATGCTCACCACTATACCACCAACGCAGGCGGAAGTCAGTAGCTTTATTGACGCACTGTGTTCCTAATAAATGTTGTTCAGTTGCATTGACACAATACTTTTTGTTTAAAGCGCAATTAAAAAAAAAAAAAAAGAGTCCAAACAATGACCCCTGCTACGGGTAGTGTTGCAAGTGTTGTGCGACTTCAGCTAATGATGGGTCCATCCGAAATTATTCCATCCAAAAGTTTTGGGTGGAGGCACAGGTCACAGAGGGAGTTCTGCTTCGACGTCAGCCCGAGCCAAAGGACATGCGTTGGCCGGGAATCGAATCCGGGTCAACTGCTTGGAAGGCAGCTATGCTCACCACTATACCACCAACGCAGTCAGCAGTCAGCAACTTGCGCCGTCACTAAGAAGGCTCGAAGTGCACGAGTCGCCGATAGGGCTAGAGGAGCAGATGAGATCTTTGTTTGGACCCGTCACTAAAGAGAGCCTTCAAGAATTTGCATCCCGTCACGTACAAGAAAGCGCTGCCTTCCCATCCGGCTAAATAAACACGAAGTGGTCAAACGCAGAGAGTGCCTATAATAACCAAAAGCCCAATCAAGGCAATCTCTTTCTCATGCCTCTGTCTGAAAAGTTGGATAAAATCTTATATGAAAAAAAAAGTCTTTTAAAGAAATCCCTTATTCCGAGGTCACCGTAGCCACCAGATCCAGTCTGTATCCGCTTCAGTCACCCGGATCCAGTCCGTATCCAGAGAAGATGTTGGATCAACACCTAGAAAGGACCTCTATGGCCCAGAAACACAGCGGAGACCGTGACAACTAGATGAGCCGCAGATACAAATCCCCTGTAAAGACCACCTGGACAAGACCACAGGAAACAGATGATTCTTCTGCACAGTCTGACATTCCTGCAGCCTGGAGCTGATCTACCTGTTTCGTCTGACAAGGTGAGAACTGTCTTCCCGACTGAGCCTGGTTTCTCACCGGGTTTTTTCTCCATCCTTTCACCGATCGAGTTTTGGTTTCTTGCCTCTGTCGCTTCTGGCAGGCGGAGCTGGGGACACTTCAAGTACAGCGATATCGTTGACTTGATTGCAAATTATTGCACAGATACTATTTAAACTGAACTTAGCTGAATGATGTCATCAAAGAGTTCAATAACGAAATGCCTTTAACTGTCATTTTGCTTTTTGACGCACTGTGTTCCTAATTAATGTTGTTCAGTTGCATTGACGTAATACTTTTTGTTTAAAGCGCAATTAAAAAAAAAAAAAAAAAAAAAAAGAGTCCAAACAATGACCCCTGCTACGGGTAGTGTTGCAAGTGTTATGCGACTTCAGCTAATGATGGGTCCATCAGAAATTTTACGGTGCTAGGGCTGGGTCTGCGTCAGAAGAAGCCATGCATTGTTTAGTTATGTCAGTGCAGTGCCGTCAGTTGGGGGAGAAATGGCAGCATGCACGGCTCCTCGTTAGTATAGTGGACAGTATCTCCGCCTGTCACGCGGAAGACCGGGGTTCGATTCCCCGACGGGGAGAGCTGGTTCTTTTCGTCTTCCGAATGATCCATCCAAAATGTTTGGTTGGAGTCGCAGGTCACAGAAGGAGTTCTGCTTCGACGTAAGCCCGAGCCAAAGGACATGCGTTGGCCGGGAATCGAACCCGGGTCAACTGCTTGGAAGGCAGCTATGCTCACCACTATACCACCAACGCAGGCGGAAGTCAGTAGCTTTATTGACGCACTGTGTTCCTAATAAATGTTGTTCAGTTGCATTGACACAATACTTTTTGTTTAAAGCGCAATTAAAAAGTCCAAACAATGACCCCTGCTACGGGTAGTGTTGCAAGTGTTATGCGACTTCAGCTAATGATGGGTCCAACACCTAGAAAGGACCTCTATGGCCCAGAAACACAGCGGAGACCGTGACAACTAGATGAGCCGCAGATACAAATCCCCTGTAAAGACCACCTGGTGGTGCAGTGCAGTGCAGTGCAGTGCCGTCAGTTGGGGGAGAAATGGCAGCATGCACGGCTCCTCGTTAGTATAGTGGACAGTATCTCCGCCTGTCACGCGGAAGACCGGGGTTCGATTCCCCGACGGGGAGAGCTGGTTCTTTTCGTCTTCCGAATGATCCATCCAAAATGTTTGGTTGGAGTCGCAGGTCACAGAAGGAGTTCTGCTTCGACGTAAGCCCGAGCCAAAGGACATGCGTTGGCCGGGAATCGAACCCGGGTCAACTGCTTGGAAGGCAGCTATGCTCACCACTATACCACCAACGCAGGCGGAAGTCAGTAGCTTTATTGACGCACTGTGTTCCTAATAAATGTTGTTCAGTTGCATTGACACAATACTTTTTGTTTAAAGCGCAATTAAAAAGTCCAAACAATGACCCCTGCTACGGGTAGTGTTGCAAGTGTTATGCGACTTCAGCTAATGATGGGTCCAACACCTAGAAAGGACCTCTATGGCCCAGAAACACAGCGGAGACCGTGACAACTAGATGAGCCGCAGATACAAATCCCCTGTAAAGACCACCTGGACAAGACCACAGGAAACAGATGATTCTTCTGCACAGTCTGACATTCCTGCAGCCTGGAGCTGATCTACCTGTTTCGTCTGACAAGGGGAGAACTGTCTCCCCGACTGAGCCTGGTTTCTCACCGGGTTTTTTCTCCATCCTTTCACCGATCGAGTTTTGGTTTCTTGCCTCTGTCGCTTCTGGCAGGCGGAGCTGGGGACACTTCAAGTACAGCGATATCGTTGACTTGATTGCAAATTATTGCACAGATACTATTTAAACTGAACTTAGCTGAATGATGTCATCAAAGAGTTCAATAACGAAATGCCTTTAACTGTCATTTTGCTTTTTGACGCACTGTGTTCCTAATTAATGTTGTTCAGTTGCATTGACGCAATACTTTTTGTTTAAAGCGCAATTTAAAAAAAAAAAAAAAAAAAAAAAAAGATTCCAAACAATGACCCCTGCTACGGGTAGTGTTCCAAGTGTTATGCGACTTCAGCTAATGATGGGTCCATCAGAAATTTTACGGTGCTAGGGATGGGTCTGCGTCAGAAGAAGCCATGCATTGTTTAGTTATGTCAGTGCAGTGCCGTCAGTTGGGGGAGAAATGGCAGCATGCACGGCTCCTCGTTAGTATAGTGGACAGTATCTCCGCCTGTCACGCGGAAGACCGGGGTTCGATTCCCCGACGAGGAGAGCTGGTTCTTTTCGTCTTCCGAATGATCCATCCAAAATGTTTGGTTGGAGTCGCAGGTCACAGAAGGAGTTCTGCTTCGACGTAAGCCCGAGCCAAAGGACATGCGTTGGCCGGGAATCGAACCCGGGTCAACTGCTTGGAAGGCAGCTATGCTCACCACTATACCACCAACGCAGGCGGAAGTCAGTAGCTTTATTGACGCACTGTGTTCCTAATAAATGTTGTTCAGTTGCATTGACACAATACTTTTTGTTTAAAGCGCAATTAAAAAAAAAAAAAAAAAAAAAGAGTCCAAACAATGACCCCTGCTACGGGTAGTGTTGCAAGTGTTATGCGACTTCAGCTAATGATGGGTCCAACACCTAGAAAGGACCTCTATGGCCCAGAAACACAGCGGAGACCGTGACAACTAGATGAGCCGCAGATACAAATCCCCTGTAAAGACCACCTGGACAAGACCACAGGAAACAGATGATTCTTCTGCACAGTCTGACATTCCTGCAGCCTGGAGCTGATCTACCTGTTTCGTCTGACAAGGGGAGAACTGTCTCCCCGACTGAGCCTGGTTTCTCACCGGGTTTTTTCTCCATCCTTTCACCGATCGAGTTTTGGTTTCTTGCCTCTGTCGCTTCTGGCAGGCGGAGCTGGGGACACTTCAAGTACAGCGATATCGTTGACTTGATTGCAAATTATTGCACAGATACTATTTAAACTGAACTTAGCTGAATGATGTCATCAAAGAGTTCAATAACGAAATGCCTTTAACTGTCATTTTGCTTTTTGACGCACTGTGTTCCTAATTAATGTTGTTCAGTTGCATTGACGCAATACTTTTTGTTTAAAGCGCAATTTAAAAAAAAAAAAAAAAAAAAAAAAAGAGTCCAAACAATGACCCCTGCTACGGGTAGTGTTCCAAGTGTTATGCGACTTCAGCTAATGATGGGTCCATCAGAAATTTTACGGTGCTAGGGCTGGGTCTGCGTCAGAAGAAGCCATGCATTGTTTAGTTATGTCAGTGCAGTGCCGTCAGTTGGGGGAGAAATGGCAGCATGCACGGCTCCTCGTTAGTATAGTGGACAGTATCTCCGCCTGTCACGCGGAAGACCGGGGTTCGATTCCCCGACGGGGAGAGCTGGTTCTTTTCGTCTTCCGAATGATCCATCCAAAATGTTTGGTTGGAGTCGCAGGTCACAGAAGGAGTTCTGCTTCGACGTCAGCCCGAGCCAAAGGACATGCGTTGGCCGGGAATCGAACCCGGCTCAACTGCTTGGAAGGCAGCTATGCTCACCACTATACCACCAACGCAGGCGGAAGTCAGTAGCTTTATTGACGCACTGTGTTCCTAATAAATGTTGTTCAGTTGCATTGACACAATACTTTTTGTTTAAAGCGCAATTAAAAAAAAAAAAAAAGAGTCCAAACAATGACCCCTGCTACGGGTAGTGTTGCAAGTGTTGTGCGACTTCAGCTAATGATGGGTCCATCCGAAATTATTCCATCCAAAAGTTTTGGGTGGAGGCACAGGTCACAGAGGGAGTTCTGCTTCGACGTCAGCCCGAGCCAAAGGACATGCGTTGGCCGGGAATCGAACCTGGGTCAACTGCTTGGAAGGCAGCTATGCTCACCACTATACCACCAACGCAGTCAGCAGTCAGCAACTTGCGCCGTCACTAAGAAGGCTCGAAGTGCACGAGTCGCCGATAGGGCTAGAGGAGCAGATGAGATCTTTGTTTGGACCCGTCACTAAAGAGAGCCTTCAAGAATTTGCATCCCGTCACGTACAAGAAAGCGCTGCCTTCCCATCCGGCTAAATAAACACGAAGTGGTCAAACGCAGAGAGTGCCTATAATAACCAAAAGCCCAATCAAGGCAATCTCTTTCTCATGCCTCTGTCTGAAAAGTTGGATAAAATCTTATATGAAAAAAAAAGTCTTTTAAAGAAATCCCTTATTCCGAGGTCACCGTAGCCACCAGATCCAGTCTGTATCCGCTTCAGTCACCCGGATCCAGTCCGTATCCAGAGAAGATGTTGGATCAACACCTAGAAAGGACCTCTATGGCCCAGAAACACAGCGGAGACCATGACAACTAGATGAGCCGCAGATACAAATCCCCTGTAAAGACCACCTGGACAAGACCACAGGAAACAGATGATTCTTCTGCACAGTCTGACATTCCTGCAGCCTGGAGCTGATCTACCTGTTTCGTCTGACAAGGGGAGTACTGTCTCCCCGACTGAGCCTGGTTTCTCACCGGGTTTTTTCTCCATCCTTTCACCGATCGAGTTTTGGTTTCTTGCCTCTGTCGCTTCTGGCAGGCGGAGCTGGGGACACTTCAAGTACAGCGATATCGTTGACTTGATTGCAAATTATTGCACAGATACTATTTAAACTGAACTTAGCTGAATGATGTCATCAAAGAGTTCAATAACGAAATGCCTTTAACTGTCATTTTGCTTTTTGACGCACTGTGTTCCTAATTAATGTTGTTCAGTTGCATTGACGCAATACTTTTTGTTTAAAGCGCAATTTAAAAAAAAAAAAAAAAAAGAGTCCAAACAATGACCCCTGCTACGGGTAGTGTTCCAAGTGTTATGCGACTTCAGCTAATGATGGGTCCATCAGAAATTTTACGGTGCTAGGGCTGGGTCTGCGTCAGAAGAAGCCATGCATTGTTTAGTTATGTCAGTGCAGTGCCGTCAGTTGGGGGAGAAATGGCAGCATGCACGGCTCCTCGTTAGTATAGTGGACAGTATCTCCGCCTGTCACGCGGAAGACCGGGGTTCGATTCCCCGACGGGGAGAGCTGGTTCTTTTCGTCTTCCGAATGATCCATCCAAAATGTTTGGTTGGAGTCGCAGGTCACAGAAGGAGTTCTGCTTCGACGTAAGCCCGAGCCAAAGGACATGCGTTGGCCGGGAATCGAACCCGGGTCAACTGCTTGGAAGGCAGCTATGCTCACCACTATACCACCAACGCAGGCGGAAGTCAGTAGCTTTATTGACGCACTGCATTCCTAATAAATGTTGTTCAGTTGCATTGACACAATACTTTTTGTTTAAAGCGCAATTAAAAAAAAAAAAAAAAAAAAAAAAGAGTCCAAACAATGACCCCTGCTACGGGTAGTGTTGCAAGTGTTATGCGACTTCAGCTAATGATGGGTCCAACACCTAGAAAGGACCTCTATGGCCCAGAAACACAGCGGAGACCGTGACAACTAGATGAGCCGCAGATACAAATCCCCTGTAAAGACCACCTGGACAAGACCACAGGAAACAGATGATTCTTCTGCACAGTCTGACATTCCTGCAGCCTGGAGCTGATCTACCTGTTTCGTCTGACAAGGTGAGAACTGTCTTCCCGACTGAGCCTGGTTTCTCACCGGGTTTTTTCTCCATCCTTTCACCGATCGAGTTTTGGTTTCTTGCCTCTGTCGCTTCTGGCAGGCGGAGCTGGGGACACTTCAAGTACAGCGATATCGTTGACTTGATTGCAAATTATTGCACAGATACTATTTAAACTGAACTTAGCTGAATGATGTCATCAAAGAGTTCAATAACGAAATGCCTTTAACTGTCATTTTGCTTTTTGACGCACTGTGTTCCTAATTAATGTTGTTCAGTTGCATTGACGTAATACTTTTTGTTTAAAGCGCAATTAAAAAAAAAAAAAAAAAAAAAAAAGAGTCCAAACAATGACCCCTGCTACGGGTAGTGTTGCAAGTGTTATGCGACTTCAGCTAATGATGGGTCCATCAGAAATTTTACCGTGCTAGGGCTGGGTCTGCGTCAGAAGAAGCCATGCATTGTTTAGTTATGTCAGTGCAGTGCCGTCAGTTGGGGGAGAAACGGCAGCATGCACGGCTCCTCGTTAGTATAGTGGACAGTATCTCCGCCTGTCACGCGGAAGACCGGGGTTCGATTCCCCGACGGGGAGAGCTGGTTCTTTTCGTCTTCCGAATGATCCATCCAAAATGTTTGGTTTACTATTTAAACTGAACTTAGCTGAATGATGTCATCAAAGAGTTCAATAACGAAATGCCTTTAACTGTCATTTTGCTTTTTGACGCACTGTGTTCCTAATTAATGTTGTTCAGTTGCATTGACGTAATACTTTTTGTTTAAAGCGCAATTAAAAAAAAAAAAAAAAAAAAAAAAGAGTCCAAACAATGACCCCTGCTACGGGTAGTGTTGCAAGTGTTATGCGACTTCAGCTAATGATGGGTCCATCAGAAATTTTACGGTGCTAGGGCTGGGTCTGCGTCAGAAGAAGCCATGCATTGTTTAGTTATGTCAGTGCAGTGCCGTCAGTTGGGGGAGAAACGGCAGCATGCACGGCTCCTCGTTAGTATAGTGGACAGTATGTCCGCCTGTCACGCGGAAGACCGGGGTTCGATTCCCCGACGGGGAGAGCTGGTTCTTTTCGTCTTCCGAATGATCCATCCAAAATGTTTGGTTGGAGTCGCAGGTCACAGAAGGAGTTCTGCTTCGACGTCAGCCCGAGCCAAAGGACATGCGTTGGCCGGGAATCGAACCCGGCTCAACTGCTTGGAAGGCAGCTATGCTCACCACTATACCACCAACGCAGGCGGAAGTCAGTAGCTTTATTGACGCACTGTGTTCCTAATAAATGTTGTTCAGTTGCATTGACACAATACTTTTTGTTTAAAGCGCAATTAAAAAAAAAAAAAAAGAGTCCAAACAATGACCCCTGCTACGGGTAGTGTTGCAAGTGTTGTGCGACTTCAGCTAATGATGGGTCCATCCGAAATTATTCCATCCAAAAGTTTTGGGTGGAGGCACAGGTCACAGAGGGAGTTCTGCTTCGACGTCAGCCCGAGCCAAAGGACATGCGTTGGCCGGGAATCGAATCCGGGTCAACTGCTTGGAAGGCAGCTATGCTCACCACTATACCACCAACGCAGTCAGCAGTCAGCAACTTGCGCCGTCACTAAGAAGGCTCGAAGTGCACGAGTCGCCGATAGGGCTAGAGGAGCAGATGAGATCTTTGTTTGGACCCGTCACTAAAGAGAGCCTTCAAGAATTTGCATCCCGTCACGTACAAGAAAGCGCTGCCTTCCCATCCGGCTAAATAAACACGAAGTGGTCAAACGCAGAGAGTGCCTATAATAACCAAAAGCCCAATCAAGGCAATCTCTTTCTCATGCCTCTGTCTGAAAAGTTGGATAAAATCTTATATGAAAAAAAAAGTCTTTTAAAGAAATCCCTTATTCCGAGGTCACCGTAGCCACCAGATCCAGTCTGTATCCGCTTCAGTCACCCGGATCCAGTCCGTATCCAGAGAAGATGTTGGATCAACACCTAGAAAGGACCTCTATGGCCCAGAAACACAGCGGAGACCGTGACAACTAGATGAGCCGCAGATACAAATCCCCTGTAAAGACCACCTGGACAAGACCACAGGAAACAGATGATTCTTCTGCACAGTCTGACATTCCTGCAGCCTGGAGCTGATCTACCTGTTTCGTCTGACAAGGGGAGAACTGTCTCCCCGACTGAGCCTGGTTTCTCACCGGGTTTTTTCTCCATCCTTTCACCGATCGAGTTTTGGTTTCTTGCCTCTGTCGCTTCTGGCAGGCGGAGCTGGGGACACTTCAAGTACAGCGATATCGTTGACTTGATTGCAAATTATTGCACAGATACTATTTAAACTGAACTTAGCTGAATGATGTCATCAAAGAGTTCAATAACGAAATGCCTTTAACTGTCATTTTGCTTTTTGACGCACTGTGTTCCTAATTAATGTTGTTCAGTTGCATTGACGCAATACTTTTTGTTTAAAGCGCAATTTAAAAAAAAAAAAAAAAAAAAAAAAAGAGTCCAAACAATGACCCCTGCTACGGGTAGTGTTCCAAGTGTTATGCGACTTCAGCTAATGATGGGTCCATCAGAAATTTTACGGTGCTAGGGCTGGGTCTGCGTCAGAAGAAGCCATGCATTGTTTAGTTATGTCAGTGCAGTGCCGTCAGTTGGGGGAGAAATGGCAGCATGCACGGCTCCTCGTTAGTATAGTGGACAGTATCTCCGCCTGTCACGCGGAAGACCGGGGTTCGATTCCCCGACGGGGAGAGCTGGTTCTTTTCGTCTTCCGAATGATCCATCCAAAATGTTTGGTTGGAGTCGCAGGTCACAGAAGGAGTTCTGCTTCGACGTAAGCCCGAGCCAAAGGACATGCGTTGGCCGGGAATCGAACCCGGGTCAACTGCTTGGAAGGCAGCTATGCTCACCACTATACCACCAACGCAGGCGGAAGTCAGTAGCTTTATTGACGCACTGCGTTCCTAATAAATGTTGTTCAGTTGCATTGACACAATACTTTTTGTTTAAAGCGCAATTAAAAAAAAAAAAAAAAAAAAAAAAAAGAGTCCAAACAATGACCCCTGCTACGGGTAGTGTTGCAAGTGTTATGCGACTTCAGCTAATGATGGGTCCAACACCTAGAAAGGACCTCTATGGCCCAGAAACACAGCGGAGACCGTGACAACTAGATGAGCCGCAGATACAAATCCCCTGTAAAGACCACCTGGACAAGACCACAGGAAACAGATGATTCTTCTGCACAGTCTGACATTCCTGCAGCCTGGAGCTGATCTACCTGTTTCGTCTGACAAGGTGAGAACTGTCTTCCCGACTGAGCCTGGTTTCTCACCGGGTTTTTTCTCCATCCTTTCACCGATCGAGTTTTGGTTTCTTGCCTCTGTCGCTTCTGGCAGGCGGAGCTGGGGACACTTCAAGTACAGCGATATCGTTGACTTGATTGCAAATTATTGCACAGATACTATTTAAACTGAACTTAGCTGAATGATGTCATCAAAGAGTTCAATAACGAAATGCCTTTAACTGTCATTTTGCTTTTTGACGCACTGTGTTCCTAATTAATGTTGTTCAGTTGCATTGACGTAATACTTTTTGTTTAAAGCGCAATTAAAAAAAAAAAAAAAAAAAAAAAAGAGTCCAAACAATGACCCCTGCTACGGGTAGTGTTGCAAGTGTTATGCGACTTCAGCTAATGATGGGTCCATCAGAAATTTTACCGTGCTAGGGCTGGGTCTGCGTCAGAAGAAGCCATGCATTGTTTAGTTATGTCAGTGCAGTGCCGTCAGTTGGGGGAGAAACGGCAGCATGCACGGCTCCTCGTTAGTATAGTGGACAGTATCTCCGCCTGTCACGCGGAAGACCGGGGTTCGATTCCCCGACGGGGAGAGCTGGTTCTTTTCGTCTTCCGAATGATCCATCCAAAATGTTTGGTTTACTATTTAAACTGAACTTAGCTGAATGATGTCATCAAAGAGTTCAATAACGAAATGCCTTTAACTGTCATTTTGCTTTTTGACGCACTGTGTTCCTAATTAATGTTGTTCAGTTGCATTGACGTAATACTTTTTGTTTAAAGCGCAATTAAAAAAAAAAAAAAAAAAAAAAAAGAGTCCAAACAATGACCCCTGCTACGGGTAGTGTTGCAAGTGTTATGCGACTTCAGCTAATGATGGGTCCATCAGAAATTTTACGGTGCTAGGGCTGGGTCTGCGTCAGAAGAAGCCATGCATTGTTTAGTTATGTCAGTGCAGTGCCGTCAGTTGGGGGAGAAACGGCAGCATGCACGGCTCCTCGTTAGTATAGTGGACAGTATGTCCGCCTGTCACGCGGAAGACCGGGGTTCGATTCCCCGACGGGGAGAGCTGGTTCTTTTCGTCTTCCGAATGATCCATCCAAAATGTTTGGTTGGAGTCGCAGGTCACAGAAGGAGTTCTGCTTCGACGTCAGCCCGAGCCAAAGGACATGCGTTGGCCGGGAATCGAACCCGGCTCAACTGCTTGGAAGGCAGCTATGCTCACCACTATACCACCAACGCAGGCGGAAGTCAGTAGCTTTATTGACGCACTGTGTTCCTAATAAATGTTGTTCAGTTGCATTGACACAATACTTTTTGTTTAAAGCGCAATTAAAAAAAAAAAAAAAGAGTCCAAACAATGACCCCTGCTACGGGTAGTGTTGCAAGTGTTGTGCGACTTCAGCTAATGATGGGTCCATCCGAAATTATTCCATCCAAAAGTTTTGGGTGGAGGCACAGGTCACAGAGGGAGTTCTGCTTCGACGTCAGCCCGAGCCAAAGGACATGCGTTGGCCGGGAATCGAATCCGGGTCAACTGCTTGGAAGGCAGCTATGCTCACCACTATACCACCAACGCAGTCAGCAGTCAGCAACTTGCGCCGTCACTAAGAAGGCTCGAAGTGCACGAGTCGCCGATAGGGCTAGAGGAGCAGATGAGATCTTTGTTTGGACCCGTCACTAAAGAGAGCCTTCAAGAATTTGCATCCCGTCACGTACAAGAAAGCGCTGCCTTCCCATCCGGCTAAATAAACACGAAGTGGTCAAACGCAGAGAGTGCCTATAATAACCAAAAGCCCAATCAAGGCAATCTCTTTCTCATGCCTCTGTCTGAAAAGTTGGATAAAATCTTATATGAAAAAAAAAGTCTTTTAAAGAAATCCCTTATTCCGAGGTCACCGTAGCCACCAGATCCAGTCTGTATCCGCTTCAGTCACCCGGATCCAGTCCGTATCCAGAGAAGATGTTGGATCAACACCTAGAAAGGACCTCTATGGCCCAGAAACACAGCGGAGACCGTGACAACTAGATGAGCCGCAGATACAAATCCCCTGTAAAGACCACCTGGACAAGACCACAGGAAACAGATGATTCTTCTGCACAGTCTGACATTCCTGCAGCCTGGAGCTGATCTACCTGTTTCGTCTGACAAGGGGAGAACTGTCTCCCCGACTGAGCCTGGTTTCTCACCGGGTTTTTTCTCCATCCTTTCACCGATCGAGTTTTGGTTTCTTGCCTCTGTCGCTTCTGGCAGGCGGAGCTGGGGACACTTCAAGTACAGCGATATCGTTGACTTGATTGCAAATTATTGCACAGATACTATTTAAACTGAACTTAGCTGAATGATGTCATCAAAGAGTTCAATAACGAAATGCCTTTAACTGTCATTTTGCTTTTTGACGCACTGTGTTCCTAATTAATGTTGTTCAGTTGCATTGACGCAATACTTTTTGTTTAAAGCGCAATTTAAAAAAAAAAAAAAAAAAAAAAAAAGAGTCCAAACAATGACCCCTGCTACGGGTAGTGTTCCAAGTGTTATGCGACTTCAGCTAATGATGGGTCCATCAGAAATTTTACGGTGCTAGGGCTGGGTCTGCGTCAGAAGAAGCCATGCATTGTTTAGTTATGTCAGTGCAGTGCCGTCAGTTGGGGGAGAAATGGCAGCATGCACGGCTCCTCGTTAGTATAGTGGACAGTATCTCCGCCTGTCACGCGGAAGACCGGGGTTCGATTCCCCGACGGGGAGAGCTGGTTCTTTTCGTCTTCCGAATGATCCATCCAAAATGTTTGGTTGGAGTCGCAGGTCACAGAAGGAGTTCTGCTTCGACGTAAGCCCGAGCCAAAGGACATGCGTTGGCCGGGAATCGAACCCGGGTCAACTGCTTGGAAGGCAGCTATGCTCACCACTATACCACCAACGCAGGCGGAAGTCAGTAGCTTTATTGACGCACTGCGTTCCTAATAAATGTTGTTCAGTTGCATTGACACAATACTTTTTGTTTAAAGCGCAATTAAAAAAAAAAAAAAAAAAAAAAAAAAGAGTCCAAACAATGACCCCTGCTACGGGTAGTGTTGCAAGTGTTATGCGACTTCAGCTAATGATGGGTCCAACACCTAGAAAGGACCTCTATGGCCCAGAAACACAGCGGAGGAAACAGATGATTCTTCTGCACAGTCTGACATTCCTGCAGCCTGGAGCTGATCTACCTGTTTCGTCTGACAAGGTGAGAACTGTCTTCCCGACTGAGCCTGGTTTCTCACCGGGTTTTTTCTCCATCCTTTCACCGATCGAGTTTTGGTTTCTTGCCTCTGTCGCTTCTGGCAGGCGGAGCTGGGGACACTTCAAGTACAGCGATATCGTTGACTTGATTGCAAATTATTGCACAGATACTATTTAAACTGAACTTAGCTGAATGATGTCATCAAAGAGTTCAATAACGAAATGCCTTTAACTGTCATTTTGCTTTTTGACGCACTGTGTTCCTAATTAATGTTGTTCAGTTGCATTGACGTAATACTTTTTGTTTAAAGCGCAATTAAAAAAAAAAAAAAAAAAAAAAAAGAGTCCAAACAATGACCCCTGCTACGGGTAGTGTTGCAAGTGTTGTGCGACTTCAGCTAATGATGGGTCCATCCGAAATTATTCCATCCAAAAGTTTTGGGTGGAGGCACAGGTCACAGAGGGAGTTCTGCTTCGACGTCAGCCCGAGCCAAAGGACATGCGTTGGCCGGGAATCGAATCCGGGTCAACTGCTTGGAAGGCAGCTATGCTCACCACTATACCACCAACGCAGTCAGCAGTCAGCAACTTGCGCCGTCACTAAGAAGGCTCGAAGTGCACGAGTCGCCGATAGGGCTAGAGGAGCAGATGAGATCTTTGTTTGGACCCGTCACTAAAGAGAGCCTTCAAGAATTTGCATCCCGTCACGTACAAGAAAGCGCTGCCTTCCCATCCGGCTAAATAAACACGAAGTGGTCAAACGCAGAGAGTGCCTATAATAACCAAAAGCCCAATCAAGGCAATCTCTTTCTCATGCCTCTGTCTGAAAAGTTGGATAAAATCTTATATGAAAAAAAAGTCTTTTAAAGAAATCCCTTATTCCGAGGTCACCGTAGCCACCAGATCCAGTCTGTATCCGCTTCAGTCACCCGGATCCAGTCCGTATCCAGAGAAGATGTTGGATCAACACCTAGAAAGGACCTCTATGGCCCAGAAACACAGCGGAGACCGCCAACGCAGGCGGAAGTAAGTAGCTTTATTGACGCACTGTGTTCCTAATAAATGTTGTTCAGTTGCATTGACACAATACTTTTTGTTTAAAGCGCAATAAAAAAAAAAAAAAAGAGTCCAAACAATGACCCCTGCTACGGGTAGTGTTGCAAGTGTTATGCGACTTCAGCTAATGATGGGTCCATCCGAAATTATTCCATCCAAAAGTTTTGGGTGGAGGCACAGGTCACAGAGGGAGTTCTGCTTCGACGTCAGCCCGAGCCAAAGGACATGCGTTGGCCGGGAATCGAATCCGGGTCAACTGCTTGGAAGGCAGCTATGCTCACCACTATACCACCAACGCAGTCAGCAGTCAGCAGTCAGCAACTTGCGCCGTCACTAAGAAGGCTCGAAGTGCACGAGTCGCCGATAGGGCTAGAGGAGAAATCCCTTATTCCGAGGTCACCGTAGCCACCAGATCCAGTCTGTATCCGCTTCAGTCACCCGGATCCAGTCCGTATCCAGAGAAGATGTTGGATCAACACCTAGAAAGGACCTCTATGGCCCAGAAACACAGCGGAGACCGTGACAACTAGATGAGCCGCAGATACAAATCCCCTGTAAAGACCACCTGGACAAGACCACAGGAAACAGATGATTCTTCTGCACAGTCTGACATTCCTGCAGCCTGGAGCTGATCTACCTGTTTCGTCTGACAAGGGGAGAACTGTCTCCCCGACTGAGCCTGGTTTCTCACCGGGTTTTTTCTCCATCCTTTCACCAATCGAGTTTTGGTTTCTTGCCTCTGTCGCTTCTGGTAGGCGGAGCTGGGGACACTTCAAGTACAGCGATATCGT
Organism: Carassius gibelio; assembly: GCF_023724105.1. Taxonomy (NCBI): domain Eukaryota; kingdom Metazoa; phylum Chordata; class Actinopteri; order Cypriniformes; family Cyprinidae; genus Carassius; species Carassius gibelio. Next base: position 7,248,986 of record NC_068414.1, on the reverse strand, counting down.
TGACTTGATTGCAAATTATTGCACAGATACTATTTAAACTGAACTTAGCTGAATGATGTCATCAAAGAGTTCAATAACGAAATGCCTTTAACTGTCATTTTGCTTTTTGATGCACTGTGTTCCTAATTAATGTTGTTCAGTTGCATTGACGCAATACTTTTTGTTTAAAGCGCAATTTAAAAAAAAAAAAAAAAAAAAAAAGAGTCCAAACAATGACCCCTGCTACGGGTAGTGTTCCAAGTGTTATGCGACTTCAGCTAATGATGGGTCCATCAGAAATTTTACGGTGCTAGGGCTGGGTCTGCGTCAGAAGAAGCCATGCATTGTTTAGTTATGTCAGTGCAGTGCCGTCAGTTGGGGGAGAAACGGCAGCATGCACGGCTCCTCGTTAGTATAGTGGACAATATCTCCGCCTGTCACGCGGAAGACCGGGGTTCGATTCCCCGACGGGGAGAGCTGGTTCTTTTCGTCTTCCGAATGATCCATCCAAAATGTTTGGTTGGAGTCGCAGGTCACAGAAGGAGTTCTGCTTCGACGTCAGCCCGAGCCAAAGGACATGCGTTGGCCGGGAATCGAACCCGGCTCAACTGCTTGGAAGGCAGCTATGCTCACCACTATACCACCAACGCAGGCGGAAGTCAGTAGCTTTATTGACGCACTGTGTTCCTAATAAATGTTGTTCAGTTGCATTGACACAATACTTTTTGTTTAAAGCGCAATTAAAAAAAAAAAAAAAGAGTCCAAACAATGACCCCTGCTACGGGTAGTGTTGCAAGTGTTGTGCGACTTCAGCTAATGATGGGTCCATCCGAAATTATTCCATCCAAAAGTTTTGGGTGGAGGCACAGGTCACAGAGGGAGTTCTGCTTCGACGTCAGCCCGAGCCAAAGGACATGCGTTGGCCGGGAATCGAATCCGGGTCAACTGCTTGGAAGGCAGCTATGCTCACCACTATACCACCAACGCAGTCAGCAGTCAGCAACTTGCGCCGTCACTAAGAAGGCTCGAAGTGCACGAGTCGCCGATAGGGCTAGAGGAGCAGATGAGATCTTTGTTTGGACCCGTCACTAAAGAGAGCCTTCAAGAATTTGCATCCCGTCACGTACAAGAAAGCGCTGCCTTCCCATCCGGCTAAATAAACACGAAGTGGTCAAACGCAGAGAGTGCCTATAATAACCAAAAGCCCAATCAAGGCAATCTCTTTCTCATGCCTCTGTCTGAAAAGTTGGATAAAATCTTATATGAAAAAAAAAGTCTTTTAAAGAAATCCCTTATTCCGAGGTCACCGTAGCCACCAGATCCAGTCTGTATCCGCTTCAGTCACCCGGATCCAGTCCGTATCCAGAGAAGATGTTGGATCAACACCTAGAAAGGACCTCTATGGCCCAGAAACACAGCGGAGACCGCCAACGCAGGCGGAAGTAAGTAGCTTTATTGACGCACTGTGTTCCTAATAAATGTTGTTCAGTTGCATTGACACAATACTTTTTGTTTAAAGCGCAATAAAAAAAAAAAAAAGAGTCCAAACAATGACCCCTGCTACGGGTAGTGTTGCAAGTGTTATGCGACTTCAGCTAATGATGGGTCCATCCGAAATTATTCCATCCAAAAGTTTTGGGTGGAGGCACAGGTCACAGAGGGAGTTCTGCTTCGACGTCAGCCCGAGCCAAAGGACATGCGTTGGCCGGGAATCGAATCCGGGTCAACTGCTTGGAAGGCAGCTATGCTCACCACTATACCACCAACGCAGTCAGCAGTCAGCAGTCAGCAACTTGCGCCGTCACTAAGAAGGCTCGAAGTGCACGAGTCGCCGATAGGGCTAGAGGAGAAATCCCTTATTCCGAGGTCACCGTAGCCACCAGATCCAGTCTGTATCCGCTTCAGTCACCCGGATCCAGTCCGTATCCAGAGAAGATGTTGGATCAACACCTAGAAAGGACCTCTATGGCCCAGAAACACAGCGGAGACCGTGACAACTAGATGAGCCGCAGATACAAATCCCCTGTAAAGACCACCTGGACAAGACCACAGGAAACAGATGATTCTTCTGCACAGTCTGACATTCCTGCAGCCTGGAGCTGATCTACCTGTTTCGTCTGACAAGGGGAGAACTGTCTCCCCGACTGAGCCTGGTTTCTCACCGGGTTTTTTCTCCATCCTTTCACCAATCGAGTTTTGGTTTCTTGCCTCTGTCGCTTCTGGTAGGCGGAGCTGGGGACACTTCAAGTACAGCGATATCGTTGACTTGATTGCAAATTATTGCACAGATACTATTTAAACTGAACTTAGCTGAATGATGTCATCAAAGAGTTCAATAACGAAATGCCTTTAACTGTCATTTTGCTTTTTGATGCACTGTGTTCCTAATTAATGTTGTTCAGTTGCATTGACGCAATACTTTTTGTTTAAAGCGCAATTTAAAAAAAAAAAAAAAAAAAAAAAAGAGTCCAAACAATGACCCCTGCTACGGGTAGTGTTCCAAGTGTTATGCGACTTCAGCTAATGATGGGTCCATCAGAAATTTTACGGTGCTAGGGCTGGGTCTGCGTCAGAAGAAGCCATGCATTGTTTAGTTATGTCAGTGCAGTGCCGTCAGTTGGGGGAGAAACGGCAGCATGCACGGCTCCTCGTTAGTATAGTGGACAGTATCTCCGCCTGTCACGCGGAAGACCGGGGTTCGATTCCCCGACGGGGAGAGCTGGTTCTTTTCGTCTTCCGAATGATCCATCCAAAATGTTTGGTTGGAGTCGCAGGTCACAGAAGGAGTTCTGCTTCGACGTCAGCCCGAGCCAAAGGACATGCGTTGGCCGGGAATCGAACCCGGCTCAACTGCTTGGAAGGCAGCTATGCTCACCACTATACCACCAACGCAGGCGGAAGTCAGTAGCTTTATTGACGCACTGTGTTCCTAATAAATGTTGTTCAGTTGCATTGACACAATACTTTTTGTTTAAAGCGCAATTAAAAAAAAAAAAAAGAGTCCAAACAATGACCCCTGCTACGGGTAGTGTTGCAAGTGTTGTGCGACTTCAGCTAATGATGGGTCCATCCGAAATTATTCCATCCAAAAGTTTTGGGTGGAGGCACAGGTCACAGAGGGAGTTCTGCTTCGACGTCAGCCCGAGCCAAAGGACATGCGTTGGCCGGGAATCGAATCCGGGTCAACTGCTTGGAAGGCAGCTATGCTCACCACTATACCACCAACGCAGTCAGCAGTCAGCAACTTGCGCCGTCACTAAGAAGGCTCGAAGTGCACGAGTCGCCGATAGGGCTAGAGGAGCAGATGAGATCTTTGTTTGGACCCGTCACTAAAGAGAGCCTTCAAGAATTTGCATCCCGTCACGTACAAGAAAGCGCTGCCTTCCCATCCGGCTAAATAAACACGAAGTGGTCAAACGCAGAGAGTGCCTATAATAACCAAAAGCCCAATCAAGGCAATCTCTTTCTCATGCCTCTGTCTGAAAAGTTGGATAAAATCTTATATGAAAAAAAAGTCTTTTAAAGAAATCCCTTATTCCGAGGTCACTGTAGCCACCAGATCCAGTCTGTATCCGCTTCAGTCACCCGGATCCAGTCCGTATCCAGAGAAGATGTTGGATCAACACCTAGAAAGGACCTCTATGGCCCAGAAACACAGCGGAGACCGCCAACGCAGGCGGAAGTAAGTAGCTTTATTGACGCACTGTGTTCCTAATAAATGTTGTTCAGTTGCATTGACACAATACTTTTTGTTTAAAGCGCAATAAAAAAAAAAAAAAAGAGTCCAAACAATGACCCCTGCTACGGGTAGTGTTGCAAGTGTTATGCGACTTCAGCTAATGATGGGTCCATCCGAAATTATTCCATCCAAAAGTTTTGGGTGGAGGCACAGGTCACAGAGGGAGTTCTGCTTCGACGTCAGCCCGAGCCAAAGGACATGCGTTGGCCGGGAATCGAATCCGGGTCAACTGCTTGGAAGGCAGCTATGCTCACCACTATACCACCAACGCAGTCAGCAGTCAGCAGTCAGCAACTTGCGCCGTCACTAAGAAGGCTCGAAGTGCACGAGTCGCCGATAGGGCTAGAGGAGAAATCCCTTATTCCGAGGTCACCGTAGCCACCAGATCCAGTCTGTATCCGCTTCAGTCACCCGGATCCAGTCCGTATCCAGAGAAGATGTTGGATCAACACCTAGAAAGGACCTCTATGGCCCAGAAACACAGCGGAGACCGTGACAACTAGATGAGCCGCAGATACAAATCCCCTGTAAAGACCACCTGGACAAGACCACAGGAAACAGATGATTCTTCTGCACAGTCTGACATTCCTGCAGCCTGGAGCTGATCTACCTGTTTCGTCTGACAAGGGGAGAACTGTCTCCCCGACTGAGCCTGGTTTCTCACCGGGTTTTTTCTCCATCCTTTCACCGATCGAGTTTTGGTTTCTTGCCTCTGTCGCTTCTGGCAGGCGGAGCTGGGGACACTTCAAGTACAGCGATATCGTTGACTTGATTGCAAATTATTGCACAGATACTATTTAAACTGAACTTAGCTGAATGATGTCATCAAAGAGTTCAATAACGAAATGCCTTTAACTGTCATTTTGCTTTTTGACGCACTGTGTTCCTAATTAATGTTGTTCAGTTGCATTGACGCAATACTTTTTGTTTAAAGCGCAATTTAAAAAAAAAAAAAAAAAAAAAAAGAGTCCAAACAATGACCCCTGCTACGGGTAGTGTTCCAAGTGTTATGCGACTTCAGCTAATGATGGGTCCATCAGAAATTTTAAGGTGCTAGGGCTGGGTCTGCGTCAGAAGAAGCCATGCATTGTTTAGTTATGTCAGTGCAGTGCCGTCAGTTGGGGGAGAAATGGCAGCATGCACGGCTCCTCGTTAGTATAGTGGACAGTATCTCCGCCTGTCACGCGGAAGACCGGGGTTCGATTCCCCGACGGGGAGAGCTGGTTCTTTTCGTCTTCCGAATGATCCATCCAAAATGTTTGGTTGGAGTCGCAGGTCACAGAAGGAGTTCTGCTTCGACGTCAGCCCGAGCCAAAGGACATGCGTTGGCCGGGAATCGAACCCGGCTCAACTGCTTGGAAGGCAGCTATGCTCACCAACGCAGGCGGAAGTCAGTAGCTTTATTGACGCACTGTGTTCCTAATAAATGTTGTTCAGTTGCATTGACACAATACTTTTTGTTTAAAGCGCAATTAAAAATAAAAAAAAAAGAGTCCAAACAATGACCCCTGCTACGGGTAGTGTTGCAAGTGTTGTGCGACTTCAGCTAATGATGGGTCCATCCGAAATTTTGGATGGAGGCACAGGTCACAGAGGGAGTTCTGCTTCGACGTCAGCCCAAGCCAAAGGACATGCGTTGGCCGGGAATCGAATCCGGGTCAACTGCTTGGAAGGCAGCTATGCTCACCACTATACCACCAACGCAGTCAGCAGTCAGCAACTTGCGCCGTCACTAAGAAGGCTCGAAGTGCACGAGTCGCCGATAGGGCTAGAGGAGCAGATGAGATCTTTGTTTGGACCCGTCACTAAAGAGAGCCTTCAAGAATTTGCATCCCGTCACGTACAAGAAAGCACTGCCTTCCCATCCGGCTAAATAAACACGAAGTGGTCAAACGCAGAGAGTGCCTATAATAACCAAAAGCCCAATCAAGGCAATCTCTTTCTCATGCCTCTGTCTGAAAAGTTGGATAAAATCTTATATGAAAAAAAAAGTCTTTTAAAGAAATCCCTTATTCCGAGGTCACCGTAGCCACCAGATCCAGTCTGTATCCGCTTCAGTCACCCGGATCCAGTCCGTATCCAGAGAAGATGTTGGATCAACACCTAGAAAGGACCTCTATGGCCCAGAAACACAGCGGAGACCGCCAACGCAGGCGGAAGTAAGTAGCTTTATTGACGCACTGTGTTCCTAATAAATGTTGTTCAGTTGCATTGACACAATACTTTTTGTTTAAAGCGCAATTAAAAAAAAAAAAAAGAGTCCAAACAATGACCCCTGCTACGGGTAGTGTTGCAAGTGTTATGCGACTTCAGCTAATGATGGGTCCATCCGAAATTATTCCATCCAAAAGTTTTGGGTGGAGGCACAGGTCACAGAGGGAGTTCTGCTTCGACGTCAGCCCGAGCCAAAGGACATGCGTTGGCCGGGAATTGAATCCGGGTCAACTGCTTGGAAGGCAGCTATGCTCACCACTATACCACCAACGCAGTCAGCAGTCAGCAGTCAGCAACTTGCGCCGTCACTAAGAAGGCTCGAAGTGCACGAGTTGCCGATAGGGCTAGAGGAGAAATCCCTTATTCCGAGGTCACCGTAGCCACCAGATCCAGTCTGTATCCGCTTCAGTCACCCGGATCCAGTCCGTATCCAGAGAAGATGTTGGATCAACACCTAGAAAGGACCTCTATGGCCCAGAATTACAGCGGAGACCGTGACAACTAGATGAGCCGCAGATACAAATCCCCTGTAAAGACCACCTGGACAAGACCACAGGAAACAGATGATTCTTCTGCACAGTCTGACATTCCTGCAGCCTGGAGCTGATCTACCTGTTTCGTCTGACAAGGGGAGAACTGTCTCCCCGACTGAGCCTGGTTTCTCACCGGGTTTTTTCTCCATCCTTTCACCAATCGAGTTTTGGTTTCTTGCCTCTGTCGCTTCTGGTAGGCGGAGCTGGGGACACTTCAAGTACAGCGATATCGTTGACTTGATTGCAAATTATTGCACAGATACTATTTAAACTGAACTTAGCTGAATGATGTCATCAAAGAGTTCAATAACGAAATGCCTTTAACTGTCATTTTGCTTTTTGACGCACTGTGTTCCTAATTAATGTTGTTCAGTTGCATTGACGCAATACTTTTTGTTTAAAGCGCAATTTAAAAAAAAAAAAAAAAAAAAAAAGAGTCCAAACAATGACCCCTGCTACGGGTAGTGTTCCAAGTGTTATGCGACTTCAGCTAATGATGGGTCCATCAGAAATTTTACGGTGCTAGGGCTGGGTCTGCGTCAGAAGAAGCCATGCATTGTTTAGTTATGTCAGTGCAGTGCCGTCAGTTGGGGGAGAAACGGCAGCATGCACGGCTCCTCGTTAGTATAGTGGACAGTATCTCCGCCTGTCACGCGGAAGACCGGGGTTCGATTCCCCGACGGGGAGAGCTGGTTCTTTTCGTCTTCCGAATGATCCATCCAAAATGTTTGGTTGGAGTCGCAGGTCACAGAAGGAGTTCTGCTTCGACGTCAGCCCGAGCCAAAGGACATGCGTTGGCCGGGAATCGAACCCGGGTCAACTGCTTGGAAGGCAGCTATGCTCACCACTATACCACCAACGCAGGCGGAAGTCAGTAGCTTTATTGACGCACTGTGTTCCTAATAAATGTTGTTCAGTTGCATTGACACAATACTTTTTGTTTAAAGCGCAATTAAAAAAAAAAAAAAAAAAAAAAAAAAAAAGAGTCCAAACAATGACCCCTGCTACGGGTAGTGTTGCAAGTGTTATGCGACTTCAGCTAATGATGGGTCCATCCGAAATTATTCCATCCAAAAGTTTTGGGTGGAGGCACAGGTCACAGAGGGAGTTCTGCTTCGACGTCAGCCCGAGCCAAAGGACATGCGTTGGCCGGGAATCGAATCCGGGTCAACTGCTTGGAAGGCAGCTATGCTCACCACTATACCACCAACGCAGTCAGCAGTCAGCAACTTGCGCCGTCACTAAGAAGGCTCGAAGTGCACGAGTCGCCGATAGGGCTAGAGGAGCAGATGAGATCTTTGTTTGGACCCGTCACTAAAGAGAGCCTTCAAGAATTTGCATCCCGTCACGTACAAGAAAGCGCTGCCTTCCCATCCGGCTAAATAAACACGAAGTGGTCAAACGCAGAGAGTGCCTATAATAACCAAAAGCCCAATCAAGGCAATCTCTTTCTCCTGCCTCTGTCTGAAAAGTTGGATAAAATCTTATATGAAAAAAAAGTCTTTTAAAGAAATCCCTTATTCCGAGGTCACCGTAGCCACCAGATCCAGTCTGTATCCGCTTCAGTCACCCGGATCCAGTCCGTATCCAGAGAAGATGTTGGATCAACACCTAGAAAGGACCTCTATGGCCCAGAATTACAGCGGAGACCGTGACAACTAGATGAGCCGCAGATACAAATCCCCTGTAAAGACCACCTGGACAAGACCACAGGAAACAGATGATTCTTCTGCACAGTCTGACATTCCTGCAGCCTGGAGCTGATCTACCTGTTTCGTCTGACAAGGGGAGAACTGTCTCCCCGACTGAGCCTGGTTTCTCACCGGGTTTTTTCTCCATCCTTTCACCAATCGAGTTTTGGTTTCTTGCCTCTGTCGCTTCTGGTAGGCGGAGCTGGGGACACTTCAAGTACAGCGATATCGTTGACTTGATTGCAAATTATTGCACAGATACTATTTAAACTGAACTTAGCTGAATGATGTCATCAAAGAGTTCAATAACGAAATGCCTTTAACTGTCATTTTGCTTTTTGACGCACTGTGTTCCTAATTAATGTTGTTCAGTTGCATTGACGCAATACTTTTTGTTTAAAGCGCAATTTAAAAAAAAAAAAAAAAAAAAAAAGAGTCCAAACAATGACCCCTGCTACGGGTAGTGTTCCAAGTGTTATGCGACTTCAGCTAATGATGGGTCCATCAGAAATTTTACGGTGCTAGGGCTGGGTCTGCGTCAGAAGAAGCCATGCATTGTTTAGTTATGTCAGTGCAGTGCCGTCAGTTGGGGGAGAAACGGCAGCATGCACGGCTCCTCGTTAGTATAGTGGACAGTATCTCCGCCTGTCACGCGGAAGACCGGGGTTCGATTCCCCGACGGGGAGAGCTGGTTCTTTTCGTCTTCCGAATGATCCATCCAAAATGTTTGGTTGGAGTCGCAGGTCACAGAAGGAGTTCTGCTTCGACGTCAGCCCGAGCCAAAGGACATGCGTTGGCCGGGAATCGAACCCGGGTCAACTGCTTGGAAGGCAGCTATGCTCACCACTATACCACCAACGCAGGCGGAAGTCAGTAGCTTTATTGACGCACTGTGTTCCTAATAAATGTTGTTCAGTTGCATTGACACAATACTTTTTGTTTAAAGCGCAATTAAAAAAAAAAAAAAAAAAAAAAAAAAAAAGAGTCCAAACAATGACCCCTGCTACGGGTAGTGTTGCAAGTGTTATGCGACTTCAGCTAATGATGGGTCCATCCGAAATTATTCCATCCAAAAGTTTTGGGTGGAGGCACAGGTCACAGAGGGAGTTCTGCTTCGACGTCAGCCCGAGCCAAACGACATGCGTTGGCCGGGAATCGAATCCGGGTCAACTGCTTGGAAGGCAGCTATGCTCACCACTATACCACCAACGCAGTCAGCAGTCAGCAACTTGCGCCGTCACTAAGAAGGCTCGAAGTGCACGAGTCGCCGATAGGGCTAGAGGAGCAGATGAGATCTTTGTTTGGACCCGTCACTAAAGAGAGCCTTCAAGAATTTGCATCCCGTCACGTACAAGAAAGCGCTGCCTTCCCATCCGGCTAAATAAACACGAAGTGGTCAAACGCAGAGAGTGCCTATAATAACCAAAAGCCCAATCAAGGCAATCTCTTTCTCCTGCCTCTGTCTGAAAAGTTGGATAAAATCTTATATGAAAAAAAAGTCTTTTAAAGAAATCCCTTATTCCGAGGTCACCGTAGCCACCAGATCCAGTCTGTATCCGCTTCAGTCACCCGGATCCAGTCCGTATCCAGAGAAGATGTTGGATCAACACCTAGAAAGGACCTCTATGGCCCAGAAACACAGCGGAGACCGTGACAACTAGATGAGCCGCAGATACAAATCCCCTGTAAAGACCACCTGGACAAGACCACAGGAAACAGATGATTCTTCTGCACAGTCTGACATTCCTGCAGCCTGGAGCTGATCTACCTGTTTCGTCTGACAAGGGGAGAACTGTCTCCCCGACTGAGCCTGGTTTCTCACCGGGTTTTTTCTCCATCCTTTCACCAATCGAGTTTTGGTTTCTTGCCTCTGTCGCTTCTGGTAGGCGGAGCTGGGGACACTTCAAGTACAGCGATATCGTTGACTTGATTGCAAATTATTGCACAGATACTATTTAAACTGAACTTAGCTGAATGATGTCATCAAAGAGTTCAATAACGAAATGCCTTTAACTGTCATTTTGCTTTTTGACGCACTGTGTTCCTAATTAATGTTGTTCAGTTGCATTGACGCAATACTTTTTGTTTAAAGCGCAATTTAAAAAAAAAAAAAAAAAAAAAAAGAGTCCAAACAATGACCCCTGCTACGGGTAGTGTTCCAAGTGTTATGCGACTTCAGCTAATGATGGGTCCATCAGAAATTTTACGGTGCTAGGGCTGGGTCTGCGTCAGAAGAAGCCATGCATTGTTTAGTTATGTCAGTGCAGTGCCGTCAGTTGGGGGAGAAACGGCAGCATGCACGGCTCCTCGTTAGTATAGTGGACAGTATCTCCGCCTGTCACGCGGAAGACCGGGGTTCGATTCCCCGACGGGGAGAGCTGGTTCTTTTCGTCTTCCGAATGATCCATCCAAAATGTTTGGTTGGAGTCGCAGGTCACAGAAGGAGTTCTGCTTCGACGTCAGCCCGAGCCAAAGGACATGCGTTGGCCGGGAATCGAACCCGGGTCAACTGCTTGGAAGGCAGCTATGCTCACCACTATACCACCAACGCAGGCGGAAGTCAGTAGCTTTATTGACGCACTGTGTTCCTAATAAATGTTGTTCAGTTGCATTGACACAATACTTTTTGTTTAAAGCGCAATTAAAAAAAAAAAAAAAAAAAAAAAAAAAAAGAGTCCAAACAATGACCCCTGCTACGGGTAGTGTTGCAAGTGTTATGCGACTTCAGCTAATGATGGGTCCATCCGAAATTATTCCATCCAAAAGTTTTGGGTGGAGGCACAGGTCACAGAGGGAGTTCTGCTTCGACGTCAGCCCGAGCCAAAGGACATGCGTTGGCCGGGAATCGAATCCGGGTCAACTGCTTGGAAGGCAGCTATGCTCACCACTATACCACCAACGCAGTCAGCAGTCAGCAACTTGCGCCGTCACTAAGAAGGCTCGAAGTGCACGAGTCGCCGATAGGGCTAGAGGAGCAGATGAGATCTTTGTTTGGACCCGTCACTAAAGAGAGCCTTCAAGAATTTGCATCCCGTCACGTACAAGAAAGCGCTGCCTTCCCATCCGGCTAAATAAACACGAAGTGGTCAAACGCAGAGAGTGCCTATAATAACCAAAAGCCCAATCAAGGCAATCTCTTTCTCCTGCCTCTGTCTGAAAAGTTGGATAAAATCTTATATGAAAAAAAAGTCTTTTAAAGAAATCCCTTATTCCGAGGTCACCGTAGCCACCAGATCCAGTCTGTATCCGCTTCAGTCACCCGGATCCAGTCCGTATCCAGAGAAGATGTTGGATCAACACCTAGAAAGGACCTCTATGGCCCAGAATTACAGCGGAGACCGTGACAACTAGATGAGCCGCAGATACAAATCCCCTGTAAAGACCACCTGGACAAGACCACAGGAAACAGATGATTCTTCTGCACAGTCTGACATTCCTGCAGCCTGGAGCTGATCTACCTGTTTCGTCTGACAAGGGGAGAACTGTCTCCCCGACTGAGCCTGGTTTCTCACCGGGTTTTTTCTCCATCCTTTCACCAATCGAGTTTTGGTTTCTTGCCTCTGTCGCTTCTGGTAGGCGGAGCTGGGGACACTTCAAGTACAGCGATATCGTTGACTTGATTGCAAATTATTGCACAGATACTATTTAAACTGAACTTAGCTGAATGATGTCATCAAAGAGTTCAATAACGAAATGCCTTTAACTGTCATTTTGCTTTTTGACGCACTGTGTTCCTAATTAATGTTGTTCAGTTGCATTGACGCAATACTTTTTGTTTAAAGCGCAATTTAAAAAAAAAAAAAAAAAAAAAAAGAGTCCAAACAATGACCCCTGCTACGGGTAGTGTTCCAAGTGTTATGCGACTTCAGCTAATGATGGGTCCATCAGAAATTTTACGGTGCTAGGGCTGGGTCTGCGTCAGAAGAAGCCATGCATTGTTTAGTTATGTCAGTGCAGTGCCGTCAGTTGGGGGAGAAACGGCAGCATGCACGGCTCCTCGTTAGTATAGTGGACAGTATCTCCGCCTGTCACGCGGAAGACCGGGGTTCGATTCCCCGACGGGGAGAGCTGGTTCTTTTCGTCTTCCGAATGATCCATCCAAAATGTTTGGTTGGAGTCGCAGGTCACAGAAGGAGTTCTGCTTCGACGTCAGCCCGAGCCAAAGGACATGCGTTGGCCGGGAATCGAACCCGGGTCAACTGCTTGGAAGGCAGCTATGCTCACCACTATACCACCAACGCAGGCGGAAGTCAGTAGCTTTATTGACGCACTGTGTTCCTAATAAATGTTGTTCAGTTGCATTGACACAATACTTTTTGTTTAAAGCGCAATTAAAAAAAAAAAAAAAAAAAAAAAAAAAAAGAGTCCAAACAATGACCCCTGCTACGGGTAGTGTTGCAAGTGTTATGCGACTTCAGCTAATGATGGGTCCATCCGAAATTATTCCATCCAAAAGTTTTGGGTGGAGGCACAGGTCACAGAGGGAGTTCTGCTTCGACGTCAGCCCGAGCCAAACGACATGCGTTGGCCGGGAATCGAATCCGGGTCAACTGCTTGGAAGGCAGCTATGCTCACCACTATACCACCAACGCAGTCAGCAGTCAGCAACTTGCGCCGTCACTAAGAAGGCTCGAAGTGCACGAGTCGCCGATAGGGCTAGAGGAGCAGATGAGATCTTTGTTTGGACCCGTCACTAAAGAGAGCCTTCAAGAATTTGCATCCCGTCACGTACAAGAAAGCGCTGCCTTCCCATCCGGCTAAATAAACACGAAGTGGTCAAACGCAGAGAGTGCCTATAATAACCAAAAGCCCAATCAAGGCAATCTCTTTCTCCTGCCTCTGTCTGAAAAGTTGGATAAAATCTTATATGAAAAAAAAGTCTTTTAAAGAAATCCCTTATTCCGAGGTCACCGTAGCCACCAGATCCAGTCTGTATCCGCTTCAGTCACCCGGATCCAGTCCGTATCCAGAGAAGATGTTGGATCAACACCTAGAAAGGACCTCTATGGCCCAGAAACACAGCGGAGACCGTGACAACTAGATGAGCCGCAGATACAAATCCCCTGTAAAGACCACCTGGACAAGACCACAGGAAACAGATGATTCTTCTGCACAGTCTGACATTCCTGCAGCCTGGAGCTGATCTACCTGTTTCGTCTGACAAGGTGAGAACTGTCTTCCCGACTGAGCCTGGTTTCTCACCGGGTTTTTTCTCCATCCTTTCACCGATCGAGTTTTTGTTTCTTGCCTCTGTCGCTTCTGGCAGGCGGAGCTGGGGACACTTCAAGTACAGCGATATCGTTGACTTGATTGCAAATTATTGCACAGATACTATTTAAACTGAACTTAGCTGAATGATGTCATCAAAGAGTTCAATAACGAAATGCCTTTAACTGTCATTTTGCTTTTTGACGCACTGTGTTCCTAATTAATGTTGTTCAGTTGCATTGACGCAATACTTTTTGTTTAAAGCGCAATTTAAAAAAAAAAAAAAAAAAAAAAAAGAGTCCAAACAATGACCCCTGCTACGGGTAGTGTTCCAAGTGTTATGCGACTTCAGCTAATGATGGGTCCATCAGAAATTTTACGGTGCTAGGGCTGGGTCTGCGTCAGAAGAACCCATGCATTGTTTAGTTATGTCAGTGCAGTGCCGTCAGTTGGGGGAGAAACTGCAGCATGCACGGCTCCTCGTTAGTATAGTGGACAGTATCTCCGCCTGTCACGCGGAAGACCGGGGTTCGATTCCCCGACGGGGAGAGCTGGTTCTTTTCGTCTTCCGAATGATCCATCCAAAATGTTTGGTTGGAGTCACAGGTCACAGAAGGAGTTCTGCTTCGACGTCAGCCCGAGCCAAAGGACATGCGTTGGCCGGGAATCGAACCCGGCTCAACTGCTTGGAAGGCAGCTATGCTCACCACTATACCACCAACGCAGGCGGAAGTCAGTAGCTTTATTGACGCACTGTGTTCCTAATAAATGTTGTTCAGTTGCATTGACACAATACTTTTTGTTTAAAGCGCAATTAAAAAAAAAAAAAAAGAGTCCAAACAATGACCCCTGCTACGGGTAGTGTTGCAAGTGTTGTGCGACTTCAGCTAATGATGGGTCCATCCGAAATTATTCCATCCAAAAGTTTTGGGTGGAGGCACAGGTCACAGAGGGAGTTCTGCTTCGACGTCAGCCCGAGCCAAAGGACATGCGTTGGCCGGGAATCGAATCCGGGTCAACTGATTGGAAGGCAGCTATGCTCACCACTATACCACCAACGCAGTCAGCAGTCAGCAACTTGCGCCGTCACTAAGAAGGCTCGAAGTGCACGAGTCGCCGATAGGGCTAGAGGAGCAGATGAGATCTTTGTTTGGACCCGTCACTAAAGAGAGCCTTCAAGAATTTGCATCCCGTCACGTACAAGAAAGCGCTGCCTTCCCATCCGGCTAAATAAACACGAAGTGGTCAAACGCAGAGAGTGCCTATAATAACCAAAAGCCCAATCAAGGCAATCTCTTTCTCATGCCTCTGTCTGAAAAGTTGGATAAAATCTTATATGAAAAAAAAAGTCTTTTAAAGAAATCCCTTATTCCGAGGTCACCGTAGCCACCAGATCCAGTCTGTATCCGCTTCAGTCACCCGGATCCAGTCCGTATCCAGAGAAGATGTTGGATCAACACCTAGAAAGGACCTCTATGGCCCAGAAACACAGCGGAGACCGCCAACGCAGGCGGAAGTAAGTAGCTTTATTGACGCACTGTGTTCCTAATAAATGTTGTTCAGTTGCATTGACACAATACTTTTTGTTTAAAGCGCAATAAAAAAAAAAAAAAAGAGTCCAAACAATGACCCCTGCTACGGGTAGTGTTGCAAGTGTTATGCGACTTCAGCTAATGATGGGTCCATCCGAAATTATTCCATCCAAAAGTTTTGGGTGGAGGCACAGGTCACAGAGGGAGTTCTGCTTCGACGTCAGCCCGAGCCAAAGGACATGCGTTGGCCGGGAATCGAATCCGGGTCAACTGCTTGGAAGGCAGCTATGCTCACCACTATACCACCAACGCAGTCAGCAGTCAGCAGTCAGCAACTTGCGCCGTCACTAAGAAGGCTCGAAGTGCACGAGTCGCCGATAGGGCTAGAGGAGAAATCCCTTATTCCGAGGTCACCGTAGCCACCAGATCCAGTCTGTATCCGCTTCAGTCACCCGGATCCAGTCCGTATCCAGAGAAGATGTTGGATCAACACCTAGAAAGGACCTCTATGGCCCAGAAACACAGCGGAGACCGTGACAACTAGATGAGCCGCAGATACAAATCCCCTGTAAAGACCACCTGGACAAGACCACAGGAAACAGATGATTCTTCTGCACAGTCTGACATTCCTGCAGCCTGGAGCTGATCTACCTGTTTCGTCTGACAAGGGGAGAACTGTCTCCCCGACTGAGCCTGGTTTCTCACCGGGTTTTTTCTCCATCCTTTCACCAATCGAGTTTTGGTTTCTTGCCTCTGTCGCTTCTGGTAGGCGGAGCTGGGGACACTTCAAGTACAGCGATATCGTTGACTTGATTGCAAATTATTGCACAGATACTATTTAAACTGAACTTAGCTGAATGATGTCATCAAAGAGTTCAATAACGAAATGCCTTTAACTGTCATTTTGCTTTTTGACGCACTGTGTTCCTAATTAATGTTGTTCAGTTGCATTGACGCAATACTTTTTGTTTAAAGCGCAATTTAAAAAAAAAAAAAAAAAAAAAAAAGAGTCCAAACAATGACCCCTGCTACGGGTAGTGTTCCAAGTGTTATGCGACTTCAGCTAATGATGGGTCCATCAGAAATTTTACGGTGCTAGGGCTGGGTCTGCGTCAGAAGAAGCCATGCATTGTTTAGTTATGTCAGTGCAGTGCCGTCAGTTGGGGGAGAAACGGCAGCATGCACGGCTCCTCGTTAGTATAGTGGACAGTATCTCCGCCTGTCACGCGGAAGACCGGGGTTCGATTCCCCGACGGGGAGAGCTGGTTCTTTTCGTCTTCCGAATGATCCATCCAAAATGTTTGGTTGGAGTCACAGGTCACAGAAGGAGTTCTGCTTCGACGTCAGCCCGAGCCAAAGGACATGCGTTGGCCGGGAATCGAACCCGGCTCAACTGCTTGGAAGGCAGCTATGCTCACCACTATACCACCAACGCAGGCGGAAGTCAGTAGCTTTATTGACGCACTGTGTTCCTAATAAATGTTGTTCAGTTGCATTGACACAATACTTTTTGTTTAAAGCGCAATTAAAAAAAAAAAAAAAGAGTCCAAACAATGACCCCTGCTACGGGTAGTGTTGCAAGTGTTGTGCGACTTCAGCTAATGATGGGTCCATCCGAAATTATTCCATCCAAAAGTTTTGGGTGGAGGCACAGGTCACAGAGGGAGTTCTGCTTCGACGTCAGCCCGAGCCAAAGGACATGCGTTGGCCGGGAATCGAATCCGGGTCAACTGCTTGGAAGGCAGCTATGCTCACCACTATACCACCAACGCAGTCAGCAGTCAGCAACTTGCGCCGTCACTAAGAAGGCTCGAAGTGCACGAGTCGCCGATAGGGCTAGAGGAGCAGATGAGATCTTTGTTTGGACCCGTCACTAAAGAGAGCCTTCAAGAATTTGCATCCCGTCACGTACAAGAAAGCGCTGCCTTCCCATCCGGCTAAATAAACACGAAGTGGTCAAACGCAGAGAGTGCCTATAATAACCAAAAGCCCAATCAAGGCAATCTCTTTCTCATGCCTCTGTCTGAAAAGTTGGATAAAATCTTATATGAAAAAAAAAGTCTTTTAAAGAAATCCCTTATTCCGAGGTCACCGTAGCCACCAGATCCAGTCTGTATCCGCTTCAGTCACCCGGATCCAGTCCGTATCCAGAGAAGATGTTGGATCAACACCTAGAAAGGACCTCTATGGCCCAGAAACACAGCGGAGACCGCCAACGCAGGCGGAAGTAAGTAGCTTTATTGACGCACTGTGTTCCTAATAAATGTTGTTCAGTTGCATTGACACAATACTTTTTGTTTAAAGCGCAATAAAAAAAAAAAAAAGAGTCCAAACAATGACCCCTGCTACGGGTAGTGTTGCAAGTGTTATGCGACTTCAGCTAATGATGGGTCCATCCGAAATTATTCCATCCAAAAGTTTTGGGTGGAGGCACAGGTCACAGAGGGAGTTCTGCTTCGACGTCAGCCCGAGCCAAAGGACATGCGTTGGCCGGGAATCGAATCCGGGTCAACTGCTTGGAAGGCAGCTATGCTCACCACTATACCACCAACGCAGTCAGCAGTCAGCAGTCAGCAACTTGCGCCGTCACTAAGAAGGCTCGAAGTGCACGAGTCGCCGATAGGGCTAGAGGAGAAATCCCTTATTCCGAGGTCACCGTAGCCACCAGATCCAGTCTGTATCCGCTTCAGTCACCCGGATCCAGTCCGTATCCAGAGAAGATGTTGGATCAACACCTAGAAAGGACCTCTATGGCCCAGAAACACAGCGGAGACCGTGACAACTAGATGAGCCGCAGATACAAATCCCCTGTAAAGACCACCTGGACAAGACCACAGGAAACAGATGATTCTTCTGCACAGTCTGACATTCCTGCAGCCTGGAGCTGATCTACCTGTTTCGTCTGACAAGGGGAGAACTGTCTCCCCGACTGAGCCTGGTTTCTCACCGGGTTTTTTCTCCATCCTTTCACCAATCGAGTTTTGGTTTCTTGCCTCTGTCGCTTCTGGTAGGCGGAGCTGGGGACACTTCAAGTACAGCGATATCGTTGACTTGATTGCAAATTATTGCACAGATACTATTTAAACTGAACTTAGCTGAATGATGTCATCAAAGAGTTCAATAACGAAATGCCTTTAACTGTCATTTTGCTTTTTGATGCACTGTGTTCCTAATTAATGTTGTTCAGTTACATTGACGCAATACTTTTTGTTTAAAGCGCAATTTAAAAAAAAAAAAAAAAAAAAAAAGAGTCCAAACAATGACCCCTGCTACGGGTAGTGTTCCAAGTGTTATGCGACTTCAGCTAATGATGGGTCCATCAGAAATTTTACGGTGCTAGGGCTGGGTCTGCGTCAGAAGAAGCCATGCATTGTTTAGTTATGTCAGTGCAGTGCCGTCAGTTGGGGGAGAAACGGCAGCATGCACGGCTCCTCGTTAGTATAGTGGACAGTATCTCCGCCTGTCACGCGGAAGACCGGGGTTCGATTCCCCGACGGGGAGAGCTGGTTCTTTTCGTCTTCTGAATGATCCATCCAAAATGTTTGGTTGGAGTCGCAGGTCACAGAAGGAGTTCTGCTTCGACGTCAGCCCGAGCCAAAGGACATGCGTTGGCCGGGAATCGAACCCGGCTCAACTGCTTGGAAGGCAGCTATGCTCACCACTATACCACCAACGCAGGCGGAAGTCAGTAGCTTTATTGACGCACTGTGTTCCTAATAAATGTTGTTCAGTTGCATTGACACAATACTTTTTGTTTAAAGCGCAATTAAAAAAAAAAAAAAAGAGTCCAAACAATGACCCCTGCTACGGGTAGTGTTGCAAGTGTTGTGCGACTTCAGCTAATGATGGGTCCATCCGAAATTATTCCATCCAAAAGTTTTGGGTGGAGGCACAGGTCACAGAGGGAGTTCTGCTTCGACGTCAGCCCGAGCCAAAGGACATGCGTTGGCCGGGAATCGAATCCGGGTCAACTGCTTGGAAGGCAGCTATGCTCACCACTATACCACCAACGCAGTCAGCAGTCAGCAACTTGCGCCGTCACTAAGAAGGCTCGAAGTGCACGAGTCGCCGATAGGGCTAGAGGAGCAGATGAGATCTTTGTTTGGACCCGTCACTAAAGAGAGCCTTCAAGAATTTGCATCCCGTCACGTACAAGAAAGCGCTGCCTTCCCATCCGGCTAAATAAACACGAAGTGGTCAAACGCAGAGAGTGCCTATAATAACCAAAAGCCCAATCAAGGCAATCTCTTTCTCATGCCTCTGTCTGAAAAGTTGGATAAAATCTTATATGAAAAAAAAGTCTTTTAAAGAAATCCCTTATTCCGAGGTCACCGTAGCCACCAGATCCAGTCTGTATCCGCTTCAGTCACCCGGATCCAGTCCGTATCCAGAGAAGATGTTGGATCAACACCTAGAAAGGACCTCTATGGCCCAGAAACACAGCGGAGACCGCCAACGCAGGCGGAAGTAAGTAGCTTTATTGACGCACTGTGTTCCTAATAAATGTTGTTCAGTTGCATTGACACAATACTTTTTGTTTAAAGCGCAATAAAAAAAAAAAAAAAGAGTCCAAACAATGACCCCT
Organism: Carassius gibelio; assembly: GCF_023724105.1. Lineage (NCBI taxonomy): Eukaryota > Metazoa > Chordata > Actinopteri > Cypriniformes > Cyprinidae > Carassius > Carassius gibelio. The sequence continues at coordinate 7,229,505 of NC_068414.1, read as the reverse complement.
GCTACGGGTAGTGTTGCAAGTGTTATGCGACTTCAGCTAATGATGGGTCCATCCGAAATTATTCCATCCAAAAGTTTTGGGTGGAGGCACAGGTCACAGAGGGAGTTCTGCTTCGACGTCAGCCCGAGCCAAAGGACATGCGTTGGCCGGGAATCGAATCCGGGTCAACTGCTTGGAAGGCAGCTATGCTCACCACTATACCACCAACGCAGTCAGCAGTCAGCAGTCAGCAACTTGCGCCGTCACTAAGAAGGCTCGAAGTGCACGAGTCGCCGATAGGGCTAGAGGAGAAATCCCTTATTCCGAGGTCACCGTAGCCACCAGATCCAGTCTGTATCCGCTTCAGTCACCCGGATCCAGTCCGTATCCAGAGAAGATGTTGGATCAACACCTAGAAAGGACCTCTATGGCCCAGAAACACAGCGGAGACCGTGACAACTAGATGAGCCGCAGATACAAATCCCCTGTAAAGACCACCTGGACAAGACCACAGGAAACAGATGATTCTTCTGCACAGTCTGACATTCCTGCAGCCTGGAGCTGATCTACCTGTTTCGTCTGACAAGGGGAGAACTGTCTCCCCGACTGAGCCTGGTTTCTCACCGGGTTTTTTCTCCATCCTTTCACCAATCGAGTTTTGGTTTCTTGCCTCTGTCGCTTCTGGTAGGCGGAGCTGGGGACACTTCAAGTACAGCGATATCGTTGACTTGATTGCAAATTATTGCACAGATACTATTTAAACTGAACTTAGCTGAATGATGTCATCAAAGAGTTCAATAACGAAATGCCTTTAACTGTCATTTTGCTTTTTGATGCACTGTGTTCCTAATTAATGTTGTTCAGTTGCATTGACGCAATACTTTTTGTTTAAAGCGCAATTTAAAAAAAAAAAAAAAAAAAAAAAGAGTCCAAACAATGACCCCTGCTACGGGTAGTGTTCCAAGTGTTATGCGACTTCAGCTAATGATGGGTCCATCAGAAATTTTACGGTGCTAGGGCTGGGTCTGCGTCAGAAGAAGCCATGCATTGTTTAGTTATGTCAGTGCAGTGCCATCAGTTGGGGGAGAAACGGCAGCATGCACGGCTCCTCGTTAGTATAGTGGACAGTATCTCCGCCTGTCACGCGGAAGACCGGGGTTCGATTCCCCGACGGGGAGAGCTGGTTCTTTTCGTCTTCTGAATGATCCATCCAAAATGTTTGGTTGGAGTCGCAGGTCACAGAAGGAGTTCTGCTTCGACGTCAGCCCGAGCCAAAGGACATGCGTTGGCCGGGAATCGAACCCGGCTCAACTGCTTGGAAGGCAGCTATGCTCACCACTATACCACCAACGCAGGCGGAAGTCAGTAGCTTTATTGATGCACTGTGTTCCTAATAAATGTTGTTCAGTTGCATTGACACAATACTTTTTGTTTAAAGCGCAATTAAAAAAAAAAAAAAAGAGTCCAAACAATGACCCCTGCTACGGGTAGTGTTGCAAGTGTTGTGCGACTTCAGCTAATGATGGGTCCATCCGAAATTATTCCATCCAAAAGTTTTGGGTGGAGGCACAGGTCACAGAGGGAGTTCTGCTTCGACGTCAGCCCGAGCCAAAGGACATGCGTTGGCCGGGAATCGAATCCGGGTCAACTGCTTGGAAGGCAGCTATGCTCACCACTATACCACCAACGCAGTCAGCAGTCAGCAACTTGCGCCGTCACTAAGAAGGCTCGAAGTGCACGAGTCGCCGATAGGGCTAGAGGAGCAGATGAGATCTTTGTTTGGACCCGTCACTAAAGAGAGCCTTCAAGAATTTGCATCCCGTCACGTACAAGAAAGCGCTGCCTTCCCATCCGGCTAAATAAACACGAAGTGGTCAAACGCAGAGAGTGCCTATAATAACCAAAAGCCCAATCAAGGCAATCTCTTTCTCATGCCTCTGTCTGAAAAGTTGGATAAAATCTTATATGAAAAAAAAAGTCTTTTAAAGAAATCCCTTATTCCGAGGTCACCGTAGCCACCAGATCCAGTCTGTATCCGCTTCAGTCACCCGGATCCAGTCCGTATCCAGAGAAGATGTTGGATCAACACCTAGAAAGGACCTCTATGGCCCAGAAACACAGCGGAGACCGCCAACGCAGGCGGAAGTAAGTAGCTTTATTGACGCACTGTGTTCCTAATAAATGTTGTTCAGTTGCATTGACACAATACTTTTTGTTTAAAGCGCAATAAAAAAAAAAAAAAGAGTCCAAACAATGACCCCTGCTACGGGTAGTGTTGCAAGTGTTATGCGACTTCAGCTAATGATGGGTCCATCCGAAATTATTCCATCCAAAAGTTTTGGGTGGAGGCACAGGTCACAGAGGGAGTTCTGCTTCGACGTCAGCCCGAGCCAAAGGACATGCGTTGGCCGGGAATCGAATCCGGGTCAACTGCTTGGAAGGCAGCTATGCTCACCACTATACCACCAACGCAGTCAGCAGTCAGCAGTCAGCAACTTGCGCCGTCACTAAGAAGGCTCGAAGTGCACGAGTCGCCGATAGGGCTAGAGGAGAAATCCCTTATTCCGAGGTCACCGTAGCCACCAGATCCAGTCTGTATCCGCTTCAGTCACCCGGATCCAGTCCGTATCCAGAGAAGATGTTGGATCAACACCTAGAAAGGACCTCTATGGCCCAGAAACACAGCGGAGACCGTGACAACTAGATGAGCCGCAGATACAAATCCCCTGTAAAGACCACCTGGACAAGACCACAGGAAACAGATGATTCTTCTGCACAGTCTGACATTCCTGCAGCCTGGAGCTGATCTACCTGTTTCGTCTGACAAGGGGAGAACTGTCTCCCCGACTGAGCCTGGTTTCTCACCGGGTTTTTTCTCCATCCTTTCACCAATCGAGTTTTGGTTTCTTGCCTCTGTCGCTTCTGGTAGGCGGAGCTGGGGACACTTCAAGTACAGCGATATCGTTGACTTGATTGCAAATTATTGCACAGATACTATTTAAACTGAACTTAGCTGAATGATGTCATCAAAGAGTTCAATAACGAAATGCCTTTAACTGTCATTTTGCTTTTTGACGCACTGTGTTCCTAATTAATGTTGTTCAGTTGCATTGACGCAATACTTTTTGTTTAAAGCGCAATTTAAAAAAAAAAAAAAAAAAAAAAGAGTCCAAACAATGACCCCTGCTACGGGTAGTGTTCCAAGTGTTATGCGACTTCAGCTAATGATGGGTCCATCAGAAATTTTACGGTGCTAGGGCTGGGTCTGCGTCAGAAGAAGCCATGCATTGTTTAGTTATGTCAGTGCAGTGCCGTCAGTTGGGGGAGAAACGGCAGCATGCACGGCTCCTCGTTAGTATAGTGGACAGTATCTCCGCCTGTCACGCGGAAGACTGGGGTTCGATTCCCCGACGGGGAGAGCTGGTTCTTTTCGTCTTCCGAATGATCCATCCAAAATGTTTGGTTGGAGTCGCAGGTCACAGAAGGAGTTCTGCTTCGACGTCAGCCCGAGCCAAAGGACATGCGTTGGCCGGGAATCGAACCCGGCTCAACTGCTTGGAAGGCAGCTATGCTCACCACTATACCACCAACGCAGGCGGAAGTCAGTAGCTTTATTGACGCACTGTGTTCCTAATAAATGTTGTTCAGTTGCATTGACACAATACTTTTTGTTTAAAGCGCAATTAAAAAAAAAAAAAAAGAGTCCAAACAATGACCCCTGCTACGGGTAGTGTTGCAAGTGTTGTGCGACTTCAGCTAATGATGGGTCCATCCGAAATTATTCCATCCAAAAGTTTTGGGTGGAGGCACAGGTCACAGAGGGAGTTCTGCTTCGACGTCAGCCAGAGCCAAAGGACATGCGTTGGCCGGGAATCGAATCCGGGTCAACTGCTTGGAAGGCAGCTATGCTCACCACTATACCACCAACGCAGTCAGCAGTCAGCAACTTGCGCCGTCACTAAGAAGGCTCGAAGTGCACGAGTCGCCGATAGGGCTAGAGGAGCAGATGAGATCTTTGTTTGGACCCGTCACTAAAGAGAGCCTTCAAGAATTTGCATCCCGTCACGTACAAGAAAGCGCTGCCTTCCCATCCGGCTAAATAAACACGAAGTGGTCAAACGCAGAGAGTGCCTATAATAACCAAAAGCCCAATCAAGGCAATCTCTTTCTCATGCCTCTGTCTGAAAAGTTGGATAAAATCTTATATGAAAAAAAAAGTCTTTTAAAGAAATCCCTTATTCCGAGGTCACCGTAGCCACCAGATCCAGTCTGTATCCGCTTCAGTCACCCGGATCCAGTCCGTATCCAGAGAAGATGTTGGATCAACACCTAGAAAGGACCTCTATGGCCCAGAAACACAGCGGAGACCGCCAACGCAGGCGGAAGTAAGTAGCTTTATTGACGCACTGTGTTCCTAATAAATGTTGTTCAGTTGCATTGACACAATACTTTTTGTTTAAAGCGCAATAAAAAAAAAAAAAAAGAGTCCAAACAATGACCCCTGCTACGGGTAGTGTTGCAAGTGTTATGCGACTTCAGCTAATGATGGGTCCATCCGAAATTATTCCATCCAAAAGTTTTGGGTGGAGGCACAGGTCACAGAGGGAGTTCTGCTTCGACGTCAGCCCGAGCCAAAGGACATGCGTTGGCCGGGAATCGAATCCGGGTCAACTGCTTGGAAGGCAGCTATGCTCACCACTATACCACCAACGCAGTCAGCAGTCAGCAGTCAGCAACTTGCGCCGTCACTAAGAAGGCTCGAAGTGCACGAGTCGCCGATAGGGCTAGAGGAGAAATCCCTTATTCCGAGGTCACCGTAGCCACCAGATCCAGTCTGTATCCGCTTCAGTCACCCGGATCCAGTCCGTATCCAGAGAAGATGTTGGATCAACACCTAGAAAGGACCTCTATGGCCCAGAAACACAGCGGAGACCGTGACAACTAGATGAGCCGCAGATACAAATCCCCTGTAAAGACCACCTGGACAAGACCACAGGAAACAGATGATTCTTCTGCACAGTCTGACATTCCTGCAGCCTGGAGCTGATCTACCTGTTTCGTCTGACAAGGGGAGAACTGTCTCCCCGACTGAGCCTGGTTTCTCACCGGGTTTTTTCTCCATCCTTTCACCAATCGAGTTTTGGTTTCTTGCCTCTGTCGCTTCTGGTAGGCGGAGCTGGGGACACTTCAAGTACAGCGATATCGTTGACTTGATTGCAAATTATTGCACAGATACTATTTAAACTGAACTTAGCTGAATGATGTCATCAAAGAGTTCAATAACGAAATGCCTTTAACTGTCATTTTGCTTTTTGATGCACTGTGTTCCTAATTAATGTTGTTCAGTTGCATTGACGCAATACTTTTTGTTTAAAGCGCAATTTAAAAAAAAAAAAAAAAAAAAAAAGAGTCCAAACAATGACCCCTGCTACGGGTAGTGTTCCAAGTGTTATGCGACTTCAGCTAATGATGGGTCCATCAGAAATTTTACGGTGCTAGGGCTGGGTCTGCGTCAGAAGAAGCCATGCATTGTTTAGTTATGTCAGTGCAGTGCCGTCAGTTGGGGGAGACACGGCAGCATGCACGGCTCCTCGTTAGTATAGTGGACAGTATCTCCGCCTGTCACGCGGAAGACCGGGGTTCGATTCCCCGACGGGGAGAGCTGGTTCTTTTCGTCTTCTGAATGATCCATCCAAAATGTTTGGTTGGAGTCGCAGGTCACAGAAGGAGTTCTGCTTCGACGTCAGCCCGAGCCAAAGGACATGCGTTGGCCGGGAATCGAACCCGGCTCAACTGCTTGGAAGGCAGCTATGCTCACCACTATACCACCAACGCAGGCGGAAGTCAGTAGCTTTATTGATGCACTGTGTTCCTAATAAATGTTGTTCAGTTGCATTGACACAATACTTTTTGTTTAAAGCGCAATTAAAAAAAAAAAAAAAGAGTCCAAACAATGACCCCTGCTACGGGTAGTGTTGCAAGTGTTGTGCGACTTCAGCTAATGATGGGTCCATCCGAAATTATTCCATCCAAAAGTTTTGGGTGGAGGCACAGGTCACAGAGGGAGTTCTGCTTCGACGTCAGCCCGAGCCAAAGGACATGCGTTGGCCGGGAATCGAATCCGGGTCAACTGCTTGGAAGGCAGCTATGCTCACCACTATACCACCAACGCAGTCAGCAGTCAGCAACTTGCGCCGTCACTAAGAAGGCTCGAAGTGCACGAGTCGCCGATAGGGCTAGAGGAGCAGATGAGATCTTTGTTTGGACCCGTCACTAAAGAGAGCCTTCAAGAATTTGCATCCCGTCACGTACAAGAAAGCGCTGCCTTCCCATCCGGCTAAATAAACACGAAGTGGTCAAACGCAGAGAGTGCCTATAATAACCAAAAGCCCAATCAAGGCAATCTCTTTCTCATGCCTCTGTCTGAAAAGTTGGATAAAATCTTATATGAAAAAAAAGTCTTTTAAAGAAATCCCTTATTCCGAGGTCACCGTAGCCACCAGATCCAGTCTGTATCCGCTTCAGTCACCCGGATCCAGTCCGTATCCAGAGAAGATGTTGGATCAACACCTAGAAAGGACCTCTATGGCCCAGAAACACAGCGGAGACCGCCAACGCAGGCGGAAGTAAGTAGCTTTATTGACGCACTGTGTTCCTAATAAATGTTGTTCAGTTGCATTGACACAATACTTTTTGTTTAAAGCGCAATAAAAAAAAAAAAAAAGAGTCCAAACAATGACCCCTGCTACGGGTAGTGTTGCAAGTGTTATGCGACTTCAGCTAATGATGGGTCCATCCGAAATTATTCCATCCAAAAGTTTTGGGTGGAGGCACAGGTCACAGAGGGAGTTCTGCTTCGACGTCAGCCCGAGCCAAAGGACATGCGTTGGCCGGGAATCGAATCCGGGTCAACTGCTTGGAAGGCAGCTATGCTCACCACTATACCACCAACGCAGTCAGCAGTCAGCAGTCAGCAACTTGCGCCGTCACTAAGAAGGCTCGAAGTGCACGAGTCGCCGATAGGGCTAGAGGAGAAATCCCTTATTCCGAGGTCACCGTAGCCACCAGATCCAGTCTGTATCCGCTTCAGTCACCCGGATCCAGTCCGTATCCAGAGAAGATGTTGGATCAACACCTAGAAAGGACCTCTATGGCCCAGAAACACAGCGGAGACCGTGACAACTAGATGAGCCGCAGATACAAATCCCCTGTAAAGACCACCTGGACAAGACCACAGGAAACAGATGATTCTTCTGCACAGTCTGACATTCCTGCAGCCTGGAGCTGATCTACCTGTTTCGTCTGACAAGGGGAGAACTGTCTCCCCGACTGAGCCTGGTTTCTCACCGGGTTTTTTCTCCATCCTTTCACCAATCGAGTTTTGGTTTCTTGCCTCTGTCGCTTCTGGTAGGCGGAGCTGGGGACACTTCAAGTACAGCGATATCGTTGACTTGATTGCAAATTATTGCACAGATACTATTTAAACTGAACTTAGCTGAATGATGTCATCAAAGAGTTCAATAACGAAATGCCTTTAACTGTCATTTTGCTTTTTGATGCACTGTGTTCCTAATTAATGTTGTTCAGTTGCATTGACGCAATACTTTTTGTTTAAAGCGCAATTTAAAAAAAAAAAAAAAAAAAAAAAGAGTCCAAACAATGACCCCTGCTACGGGTAGTGTTCCAAGTGTTATGCGACTTCAGCTAATGATGGGTCCATCAGAAATTTTACGGTGCTAGGGCTGGGTCTGCGTCAGAAGAAGCCATGCATTGTTTAGTTATGTCAGTGCAGTGCCGTCAGTTGGGGGAGAAACGGCAGCATGCACGGCTCCTCGTTAGTATAGTGGACAGTATCTCCGCCTGTCACGCGGAAGACCGGGGTTCGATTCCCCGACGGGGAGAGCTGGTTCTTTTCGTCTTCCGAATGATCCATCCAAAATGTTTGGTTGGAGTCGCAGGTCACAGAAGGAGTTCTGCTTCGACGTCAGCCCGAGCCAAAGGACATGCGTTGGCCGGGAATCGAACCCGGCTCAACTGCTTGGAAGGCAGCTATGCTCACCACTATACCACCAACGCAGGCGGAAGTCAGTAGCTTTATTGACGCACTGTGTTCCTAATAAATGTTGTTCAGTTGCATTGACACAATACTTTTTGTTTAAAGCGCAATTAAAAAAAAAAAAAAAAAGTCCAAACAATGACCCCTGCTACGGGTAGTGTTGCAAGTGTTGTGCGACTTCAGCTAATGATGGGTCCATCCGAAATTATTCCATCCAAAAGTTTTGGGTGGAGGCACAGGTCACAGAGGGAGTTCTGCTTCGACGTCAGCCCGAGCCAAAGGACATGCGTTGGCCGGGAATCGAATCCGGGTCAACTGCTTGGAAGGCAGCTATGCTCACCACTATACCACCAACGCAGTCAGCAGTCAGCAACTTGCGCCGTCACTAAGAAGGCTCGAAGTGCACGAGTCGCCGATAGGGCTAGAGGAGCAGATGAGATCTTTGTTTGGACCCGTCACTAAAGAGAGCCTTCAAGAATTTGCATCCCGTCACGTACAAGAAAGCGCTGCCTTCCCATCCGGCTAAATAAACACGAAGTGGTCAAACGCAGAGAGTGCCTATAATAACCAAAAGCCCAATCAAGGCAATCTCTTTCTCATGCCTCTGTCTGAAAAGTTGGATAAAATCTTATATGAAAAAAAAAGTCTTTTAAAGAAATCCCTTATTCCGAGGTCACCGTAGCCACCAGATCCAGTCTGTATCCGCTTCAGTCACCCGGATCCAGTCCGTATCCAGAGAAGATGTTGGATCAACACCTAGAAAGGACCTCTATGGCCCAGAAACACAGCGGAGACCGCCAACGCAGGCGGAAGTAAGTAGCTTTATTGACGCACTGTGTTCCTAATAAATGTTGTTCAGTTGCATTGACACAATACTTTTTGTTTAAAGCGCAATAAAAAAAAAAAAAAGAGTCCAAACAATGACCCCTGCTACGGGTAGTGTTGCAAGTGTTATGCGACTTCAGCTAATGATGGGTCCATCCGAAATTATTCCATCCAAAAGTTTTGGGTGGAGGCACAGGTCACAGAGGGAGTTCTGCTTCGACGTCAGCCCGAGCCAAAGGACATGCGTTGGCCGGGAATCGAATCCGGGTCAACTGCTTGGAAGGCAGCTATGCTCACCACTATACCACCAACGCAGTCAGCAGTCAGCAACTTGCGCCGTCACTAAGAAGGCTCGAAGTGCACGAGTCGCCGATAGGGCTAGAGGAGAAATCCCTTATTCCGAGGTCACCGTAGCCACCAGATCCAGTCTGTATCCGCTTCAGTCACCCGGATCCAGTCCGTATCCAGAGAAGATGTTGGATCAACACCTAGAAAGGACCTCTATGGCCCAGAAACACAGCGGAGACCGTGACAACTAGATGAGCCGCAGATACAAATCCCCTGTAAAGACCACCTGGACAAGACCACAGGAAACAGATGATTCTTCTGCACAGTCTGACATTCCTGCAGCCTGGAGCTGATCTACCTGTTTCGTCTGACAAGGGGAGAACTGTCTCCCCGACTGAGCCTGGTTTCTCACCGGGTTTTTTCTCCATCCTTTCACCAATCGAGTTTTGGTTTCTTGCCTCTGTCGCTTCTGGTAGGCGGAGCTGGGGACACTTCAAGTACAGCGATATCGTTGACTTGATTGCAAATTATTGCACAGATACTATTTAAACTGAACTTAGCTGAATGATGTCATCAAAGAGTTCAATAACGAAATGCCTTTAACTGTCATTTTGCTTTTTGATGCACTGTGTTCCTAATTAATGTTGTTCAGTTGCATTGACGCAATACTTTTTGTTTAAAGCGCAATTTAAAAAAAAAAAAAAAAAAAAAAAGAGTCCAAACAATGACCCCTGCTACGGGTAGTGTTCCAAGTGTTATGCGACTTCAGCTAATGATGGGTCCATCAGAAATTTTACGGTGCTAGGGCTGGGTCTGCGTCAGAAGAAGCCATGCATTGTTTAGTTATGTCAGTGCAGTGCCGTCAGTTGGGGGAGAAACGGCAGCATGCACGGCTCCTCGTTAGTATAGTGGACAGTATCTCCGCCTGTCACGCGGAAGACCGGGGTTCGATTCCCCGACGGGGAGAGCTGGTTCTTTTCGTCTTCCGAATGATCCATCCAAAATGTTTGGTTGGAGTCGCAGGTCACAGAAGGAGTTCTGCTTCGACGTCAGCCCGAGCCAAAGGACATGCGTTGGCCGGGAATCGAACCCGGCTCAACTGCTTGGAAGGCAGCTATGCTCACCACTATACCACCAACGCAGGCGGAAGTCAGTAGCTTTATTGACGCACTGTGTTCCTAATAAATGTTGTTCAGTTGCATTGACACAATACTTTTTGTTTAAAGCGCAATTAAAAAAAAAAAAAAAGAGTCCAAACAATGACCCCTGCTACGGGTAGTGTTGCAAGTGTTGTGCGACTTCAGCTAATGATGGGTCCATCCGAAATTATTCCATCCAAAAGTTTTGGGTGGAGGCACAGGTCACAGAGGGAGTTCTGCTTCGACGTCAGCCCGAGCCAAAGGACATGCGTTGGCCGGGAATCGAATCCGGGTCAACTGCTTGGAAGGCAGCTATGCTCACCACTATACCACCAACGCAGTCAGCAGTCAGCAACTTGCGCCGTCACTAAGAAGGCTCGAAGTGCACGAGTCGCCGATAGGGCTAGAGGAGCAGATGAGATCTTTGTTTGGACCCGTCACTAAAGAGAGCCTTCAAGAATTTGCATCCCGTCACGTACAAGAAAGCGCTGCCTTCCCATCCGGCTAAATAAACACGAAGTGGTCAAACGCAGAGAGTGCCTATAATAACCAAAAGCCCAATCAAGGCAATCTCTTTCTCATGCCTCTGTCTGAAAAGTTGGATAAAATCTTATATGAAAAAAAAAGTCTTTTAAAGAAATCCCTTATTCCGAGGTCACCGTAGCCACCAGATCCAGTCTGTATCCGCTTCAGTCACCCGGATCCAGTCCGTATCCAGAGAAGATGTTGGATCAACACCTAGAAAGGACCTCTATGGCCCAGAAACACAGCGGAGACCGCCAACGCAGGCGGAAGTAAGTAGCTTTATTGACGCACTGTGTTCCTAATAAATGTTGTTCAGAAACACAGCGGAGACCGTGACAACTAGATGAGCCGCAGATACAAATCCCCTGTAAAGACCACCTGGACAAGACCACAGGAAACAGATGATTCTTCTGCACAGTCTGACATTCCTGCAGCCTGGAGCTGATCTACCTGTTTCGTCTGACAAGGGGAGAACTGTCTCCCCGACTGAGCCTGGTTTCTCACCGGGTTTTTTCTCCATCCTTTCACCAATCGAGTTTTGGTTTCTTGCCTCTGTCGCTTCTGGTAGGCGGAGCTGGGGACACTTCAAGTACAGCGATATCGTTGACTTGATTGCAAATTATTGCACAGATACTATTTAAACTGAACTTAGCTGAATGATGTCATCAAAGAGTTCAATAACGAAATGCCTTTAACTGTCATTTTGCTTTTTGACGCACTGTGTTCCTAATTAATGTTGTTCAGTTGCATTGACGCAATACTTTTTGTTTAAAGCGCAATTTAAAAAAAAAAAAAAAAAAAAAAAGAGTCCAAACAATGACCCCTGCTACGGGTAGTGTTCCAAGTGTTATGCGACTTCAGCTAATGATGGGTCCATCAGAAATTTTACGGTGCTAGGGCTGGGTCTGCGTCAGAAGAAGCCATGCATTGTTTAGTTATGTCAGTGCAGTGCCGTCAGTTGGGGGAGAAACGGCAGCATGCACGGCTCCTCGTTAGTATAGTGGACAGTATCTCCGCCTGTCACGCGGAAGACTGGGGTTCGATTCCCCGACGGGGAGAGCTGGTTCTTTTCGTCTTCCGAATGATCCATCCAAAATGTTTGGTTGGAGTCGCAGGTCACAGAAGGAGTTCTGCTTCGACGTCAGCCCGAGCCAAAGGACATGCGTTGGCCGGGAATCGAACCCGGCTCAACTGCTTGGAAGGCAGCTATGCTCACCACTATACCACCAACGCAGGCGGAAGTCAGTAGCTTTATTGACGCACTGTGTTCCTAATAAATGTTGTTCAGTTGCATTGACACAATACTTTTTGTTTAAAGCGCAATTAAAAAAAAAAAAAAAGAGTCCAAACAATGACCCCTGCTACGGGTAGTGTTGCAAGTGTTGTGCGACTTCAGCTAATGATGGGTCCATCCGAAATTATTCCATCCAAAAGTTTTGGGTGGAGGCACAGGTCACAGAGGGAGTTCTGCTTCGACGTCAGCCAGAGCCAAAGGACATGCGTTGGCCGGGAATCGAATCCGGGTCAACTGCTTGGAAGGCAGCTATGCTCACCACTATACCACCAACGCAGTCAGCAGTCAGCAACTTGCGCCGTCACTAAGAAGGCTCGAAGTGCACGAGTCGCCGATAGGGCTAGAGGAGCAGATGAGATCTTTGTTTGGACCCGTCACTAAAGAGAGCCTTCAAGAATTTGCATCCCGTCACGTACAAGAAAGCGCTGCCTTCCCATCCGGCTAAATAAACACGAAGTGGTCAAACGCAGAGAGTGCCTATAATAACCAAAAGCCCAATCAAGGCAATCTCTTTCTCATGCCTCTGTCTGAAAAGTTGGATAAAATCTTATATGAAAAAAAAAGTCTTTTAAAGAAATCCCTTATTCCGAGGTCACCGTAGCCACCAGATCCAGTCTGTATCCGCTTCAGTCACCCGGATCCAGTCCGTATCCAGAGAAGATGTTGGATCAACACCTAGAAAGGACCTCTATGGCCCAGAAACACAGCGGAGACCGCCAACGCAGGCGGAAGTAAGTAGCTTTATTGACGCACTGTGTTCCTAATAAATGTTGTTCAGTTGCATTGACACAATACTTTTTGTTTAAAGCGCAATAAAAAAAAAAAAAAAGAGTCCAAACAATGACCCCTGCTACGGGTAGTGTTGCAAGTGTTATGCGACTTCAGCTAATGATGGGTCCATCCGAAATTATTCCATCCAAAAGTTTTGGGTGGAGGCACAGGTCACAGAGGGAGTTCTGCTTCGACGTCAGCCCGAGCCAAAGGACATGCGTTGGCCGGGAATCGAATCCGGGTCAACTGCTTGGAAGGCAGCTATGCTCACCACTATACCACCAACGCAGTCAGCAGTCAGCAGTCAGCAACTTGCGCCGTCACTAAGAAGGCTCGAAGTGCACGAGTCGCCGATAGGGCTAGAGGAGAAATCCCTTATTCCGAGGTCACCGTAGCCACCAGATCCAGTCTGTATCCGCTTCAGTCACCCGGATCCAGTCCGTATCCAGAGAAGATGTTGGATCAACACCTAGAAAGGACCTCTATGGCCCAGAAACACAGCGGAGACCGTGACAACTAGATGAGCCGCAGATACAAATCCCCTGTAAAGACCACCTGGACAAGACCACAGGAAACAGATGATTCTTCTGCACAGTCTGACATTCCTGCAGCCTGGAGCTGATCTACCTGTTTCGTCTGACAAGGGGAGAACTGTCTCCCCGACTGAGCCTGGTTTCTCACCGGGTTTTTTCTCCATCCTTTCACCGATCGAGTTTTGGTTTCTTGCCTCTGTCGCTTCTGGTAGGCGGAGCTGGGGACACTTCAAGTACAGCGATATCGTTGACTTGATTGCAAATTATTGCACAGATACTATTTAAACTGAACTTAGCTGAATGATGTCATCAAAGAGTTCAATAACGAAATGCCTTTAACTGTCATTTTGCTTTTTGACGCACTGTGTTCCTAATTAATGTTGTTCAGTTGCATTGACGCAATACTTTTTGTTTAAAGCGCAATTTAAAAAAAAAAAAAAAAAAAAAAAAGAGTCCAAACAATGACCCCTGCTACGGGTAGTGTTCCAAGTGTTATGCGACTTCAGCTAATGATGGGTCCATCAGAAATTTTACGGTGCTAGGGCTGGGTCTGCGTCAGAAGAAGCCATGCATTGTTTAGTTATGTCAGTGCAGTGCCGTCAGTTGGGGGAGAAACGGCAGCATGCACGGCTCCTCGTTAGTATAGTGGACAGTATCTCCGCCTGTCACGCGGAAGACCGGGGTTCGATTCCCCGACGGGGAGAGCTGGTTCTTTTCGTCTTCCGAATGATCCATCCAAAATGTTTGGTTGGAGTCGCAGGTCACAGAAGGAGTTCTGCTTCGACGTCAGCCCGAGCCAAAGGACATGCGTTGGCCGGGAATCGAACCCGGCTCAACTGCTTGGAAGGCAGCTATGCTCACCACTATACCACCAACGCAGGCGGAAGTCAGTAGCTTTATTGACGCACTGTGTTCCTAATAAATGTTGTTCAGTTGCATTGACACAATACTTTTTGTTTAAAGCGCAATTAAAAAAAAAAAAAAAGAGTCCAAACAATGACCCCTGCTACGGGTAGTGTTGCAAGTGTTGTGCGACTTCAGCTAATGATGGGTCCATCCGAAATTATTCCATCCAAAAGTTTTGGGTGGAGGCACAGGTCACAGAGGGAGTTCTGCTTCGACGTCAGCCCGAGCCAAAGGACATGCATTGGCCGGGAATCGAATCCGGGTCAACTGCTTGGAAGGCAGCTATGCTCACCACTATACCACCAACGCAGTCAGCAGTCAGCAACTTGCGCCGTCACTAAGATGGCTCGAAGTGCACGAGTCGCCGATAGGGCTAGAGGAGCAGATGAGATCTTTGTTTGGACCCGTCACTAAAGAGAGCCTTCAAGAATTTGCATCCCGTCACGTACAAGAAAGCGCTGCCTTCCCATCCGGCTAAATAAACACGAAGTGGTCAAACGCAGAGAGTGCCTATAATAACCAAAAGCGCAATCAAGGCAATCTCTTTCTCATGCCTCTGTCTGAAAAGTTGGATAAAATCTTATATGAAAAAAAAAGTCTTTTAAAGAAATCCCTTATTCCGAGGTCACCGTAGCCACCAGATCCAGTCTGTATCCGCTTCAGTCACCCGGATCCAGTCCGTATCCAGAGAAGATGTTGGATCAACACCTAGAAAGGACCTCTATGGCCCAGAAACACAGCGGAGACCGCCAACGCAGGCGGAAGTAAGTAGCTTTATTGACGCACTGTGTTCCTAATAAATGTTGTTCAGTTGCATTGACACAATACTTTTTGTTTAAAGCGCAATTAAAAAAAAAAAAAAAGAGTCCAAACAATGACCCCTGCTACGGGTAGTGTTGCAAGTGTTATGCGACTTCAGCTAATGATGGGTCCATCCGAAATTATTCCATCCAAAAGTTTTGGGTGGAGGCACAGGTCACAGAGGGAGTTCTGCTTCGACGTCAGCCCGAGCCAAAGGACATGCGTTGGCCGGGAATCGAATCCGGGTCAACTGCTTGGAAGGCAGCTATGCTCACCACTATACCACCAACGCAGTCAGCAGTCAGCAGTCAGCAACTTGCGCCGTCACTAAGAAGGCTCGAAGTGCACGAGTCGCCGATAGGGCTAGAGGAGAAATCCCTTATTCCGAGGTCACCGTAGCCACCAGATCCAGTCTGTATCCGCTTCAGTCACCCGGATCCAGTCCGTATCCAGAGAAGATGTTGGATCAACACCTAGAAAGGACCTCTATGGCCCAGAAACACAGCGGAGACCGTGACAACTAGATGAGCCGCAGATACAAATCCCCTGTAAAGACCACCTGGACAAGACCACAGGAAACAGATGATTCTTCTGCACAGTCTGACATTCCTGCAGCCTGGAGCTGATCTACCTGTTTCGTCTGACAAGGGGAGAACTGTCTCCCCGACTGAGCCTGGTTTCTCACCGGGTTTTTTCTCCATCCTTTCACCGATCGAGTTTTGGTTTCTTGCCTCTGTCGCTTCTGGTAGGCGGAGCTGGGGACACTTCAAGTACAGCGATATCGTTGACTTGATTGCAAATTATTGCACAGATACTATTTAAACTGAACTTAGCTGAATGATGTCATCAAAGAGTTCAATAACGAAATGCCTTTAACTGTCATTTTGCTTTTTGACGCACTGTGTTCCTAATTAATGTTGTTCAGTTGCATTGACGCAATACTTTTTGTTTAAAGCGCAATTTAAAAAAAAAAAAAAAAAAAAAAAAGAGTCCAAACAATGACCCCTGCTACGGGTAGTGTTCCAAGTGTTATGCGACTTCAGCTAATGATGGGTCCATCAGAAATTTTACGGTGCTAGGGCTGGGTCTGCGTCAGAAGAAGCCATGCATTGTTTAGTTATGTCAGTGCAGTGCCGTCAGTTGGGGGAGAAACGGCAGCATGCACGGCTCCTCGTTAGTATAGTGGACAGTATCTCCGCCTGTCACGCGGAAGACCGGGGTTCGATTACCCGACGGGGAGAGCTGGTTCTTTTCGTCTTCCGAATGATCCATCCAAAATGTTTGGTTGGAGTCGCAGGTCACAGAAGGAGTTCTGCTTCGACGTCAGCCCGAGCCAAAGGACATGCGTTGGCCGGGAATCGAACCCGGCTCAACTGCTTGGAAGGCAGCTATGCTCACCACTATACCACCAACGCAGGCGGAAGTCAGTAGCTTTATTGACGCACTGTGTTCCTAATAAATGTTGTTCAGTTGCATTGACACAATACTTTTTGTTTAAAGCGCAATTAAAAAAAAAAAAAAAGAGTCCAAACAATGACCCCTGCTACGGGTAGTGTTGCTAGTGTTGTGCGACTTCAGCTAATGATGGGTCCATCCGAAATTATTCAATCCAAAAGTTTTGGGTGGAGGCACAGGTCACAGAGGGAGTTCTGCTTCGACGTCAGCCCGAGCCAAAGGACATGCGTTGGCCGGGAATCGAATCCGGGTCAACTGCTTGGAAGGCAGCTATGCTCACCACTATACCACCAACGCAGTCAGCAGTCAGCAACTTGCGCCGTCACTAAGAAGGCTCGAAGTGCACGAGTCGCCGATAGGGCTAGAGGAGCAGATGAGATCTTTGTTTGGACCCGTCACTAAAGAGAGCCTTCAAGAATTTGCATCCCGTCACGTACAAGAAAGCGCTGCCTTCCCATCCGGCTAAATAAACACGAAGTGGTCAAACGCAGAGAGTGCCTATAATAACCAAAAGCCCAATCAAGGCAATCTCTTTCTCATGCCTCTGTCTGAAAAGTTGGATAAAATCTTATATGAAAAAAAAAGTCTTTTAAAGAAATCCCTTATTCCGAGGTCACCGTAGCCACCAGATCCAGTCTGTATCCGCTTCAGTCACCCGGATCCAGTCCGTATCCAGAGAAGATGTTGGATCAACACCTAGAAAGGACCTCTATGGCCCAGAAACACAGCGGAGACCGCCAACGCAGGCGGAAGTAAGTAGCTTTATTGACGCACTGTGTTCCTAATAAATGTTGTTCAGTTGCATTGACACAATACTTTTTGTTTAAAGCGCAATAAAAAAAAAAAAAAAGAGTCCAAACAATGACCCCTGCTACGGGTAGTGTTGCAAGTGTTATGCGACTTCAGCTAATGATGGGTCCATCCGAAATTATTCCATCCAAAAGTTTTGGGTGGAGGCACAGGTCACAGAGGGAGTTCTGCTTCGACGTCAGCCCGAGCCAAAGGACATGCGTTGGCCGGGAATCGAATCCGGGTCAACTGCTTGGAAGGCAGCTATGCTCACCACTATACCACCAACGCAGTCAGCAGTCAGCAGTCAGCAACTTGCGCCGTCACTAAGAAGGCTCGAAGTGCACGAGTCGCCGATAGGGCTAGAGGAGAAATCCCTTATTCCGAGGTCACCGTAGCCACCAGATCCAGTCTGTATCCGCTTCAGTCACCCGGATCCAGTCCGTATCCAGAGAAGATGTTGGATCAACACCTAGAAAGGACCTCTATGGCCCAGAAACACAGCGGAGACCGTGACAACTAGATGAGCCGCAGATACAAATCCCCTGTAAAGACCACCTGGACAAGACCACAGGAAACAGATGATTCTTCTGCACAGTCTGACATTCCTGCAGCCTGGAGCTGATCTACCTGTTTCGTCTGACAAGGGGAGAACTGTCTCCCCGACTGAGCCTGGTTTCTCACCGGGTTTTTTCTCCATCCTTTCACCGATCGAGTTTTGGTTTCTTGCCTCTGTCGCTTCTGGTAGGCGGAGCTGGGGACACTTCAAGTACAGCGATATCGTTGACTTGATTGCAAATTATTGCACAGATACTATTTAAACTGAACTTAGCTGAATGATGTCATCAAAGAGTTCAATAACGAAATGCCTTTAACTGTCATTTTGCTTTTTGACGCACTGTGTTCCTAATTAATGTTGTTCAGTTGCATTGACGCAATACTTTTTGTTTAAAGCGCAATTTAAAAAAAAAAAAAAAAAAAAAAAAGAGTCCAAACAATGACCCCTGCTACGGGTAGTGTTCCAAGTGTTATGCGACTTCAGCTAATGATGGGTCCATCAGAAATTTTACGGTGCTAGGGCTGGGTCTGCGTCAGAAGAAGCCATGCATTGTTTAGTTATGTCAGTGCAGTGCCGTCAGTTGGGGGAGAAACGGCAGCATGCACGGCTCCTCGTTAGTATAGTGGACAGTATCTCCGCCTGTCACGCGGAAGACCGGGGTTCGATTCCCCGACGGGGAGAGCTGGTTCTTTTCGTCTTCCGAATGATCCATCCAAAATGTTTGGTTGGAGTCGCAGGTCACAGAAGGAGTTCTGCTTCGACGTCAGCCCGAGCCAAAGGACATGCGTTGGCCGGGAATCGAACCCGGCTCAACTGCTTGGAAGGCAGCTATGCTCACCACTATACCACCAACGCAGGCGGAAGTCAGTAGCTTTATTGACGCACTGTGTTCCTAATAAATGTTGTTCAGTTGCATTGACACAATACTTTTTGTTTAAAGCGCAATTAAAAAAAAAAAAAAAGAGTCCAAACAATGACCCCTGCTACGGGTAGTGTTGCAAGTGTTGTGCGACTTCAGCTAATGATGGGTCCATCCGAAATTATTCCATCCAAAAGTTTTGGGTGGAGGCACAGGTCACAGAGGGAGTTCTGCTTCGACGTCAGCCCGAGCCAAAGGACATGCATTGGCCGGGAATCGAATCCGGGTCAACTGCTTGGAAGGCAGCTATGCTCACCACTATACCACCAACGCAGTCAGCAGTCAGCAACTTGCGCCGTCACTAAGATGGCTCGAAGTGCACGAGTCGCCGATAGGGCTAGAGGAGCAGATGAGATCTTTGTTTGGACCCGTCACTAAAGAGAGCCTTCAAGAATTTGCATCCCGTCACGTACAAGAAAGCGCTGCCTTCCCATCCGGCTAAATAAACACGAAGTGGTCAAACGCAGAGAGTGCCTATAATAACCAAAAGCCCAATCAAGGCAATCTCTTTCTCATGCCTCTGTCTGAAAAGTTGGATAAAATCTTATATGAAAAAAAAAGTCTTTTAAAGAAATCCCTTATTCCGAGGTCACCGTAGCCACCAGATCCAGTCTGTATCCGCTTCAGTCACCCGGATCCAGTCCGTATCCAGAGAAGATGTTGGATCAACACCTAGAAAGGACCTCTATGGCCCAGAAACACAGCGGAGACCGCCAACGCAGGCGGAAGTAAGTAGCTTTATTGACGCACTGTGTTCCTAATAAATGTTGTTCAGTTGCATTGACACAATACTTTTTGTTTAAAGCGCAATTAAAAAAAAAAAAAAAAGAGTCCAAACAATGACCCCTGCTACGGGTAGTGTTGCAAGTGTTATGCGACTTCAGCTAATGATGGGTCCATCCGAAATTATTCCATCCAAAAGTTTTGGGTGGAGGCACAGGTCACAGAGGGAGTTCTGCTTCGACGTCAGCCCGAGCCAAAGGACATGCGTTGGCCGGGAATCGAATCCGGGTCAACTGCTTGGAAGGCAGCTATGCTCACCACTATACCACCAACGCAGTCAGCAGTCAGCAGTCAGCAACTTGCGCCGTCACTAAGAAGGCTCGAAGTGCACGAGTCGCCGATAGGGCTAGAGGAGAAATCCCTTATTCCGAGGTCACCGTAGCCACCAGATCCAGTCTGTATCCGCTTCAGTCACCCGGATCCAGTCCGTATCCAGAGAAGATGTTGGATCAACACCTAGAAAGGACCTCTATGGCCCAGAAACACAGCGGAGACCGTGACAACTAGATGAGCCGCAGATACAAATCCCCTGTAAAGACCACCTGGACAAGACCACAGGAAACAGATGATTCTTCTGCACAGTCTGACATTCCTGCAGCCTGGAGCTGATCTACCTGTTTCGTCTGACAAGGGGAGAACTGTCTCCCCGACTGAGCCTGGTTTCTCACCGGGTTTTTTCTCCATCCTTTCACCGATCGAGTTTTGGTTTCTTGCCTCTGTCGCTTCTGGTAGGCGGAGCTGGGGACACTTCAAGTACAGCGATATCGTTGACTTGATTGCAAATTATTGCACAGATACTATTTAAACTGAACTTAGCTGAATGATGTCATCAAAGAGTTCAATAACGAAATGCCTTTAACTGTCATTTTGCTTTTTGACGCACTGTGTTCCTAATTAATGTTGTTCAGTTGCATTGACGCAATACTTTTTGTTTAAAGCGCAATTTAAAAAAAAAAAAAAAAAAAAAAAAGAGTCCAAACAATGACCCCTGCTACGGGTAGTGTTCCAAGTGTTATGCGACTTCAGCTAATGATGGGTCCATCAGAAATTTTACGGTGCTAGGGCTGGGTCTGCGTCAGAAGAAGCCATGCATTGTTTAGTTATGTCAGTGCAGTGCCGTCAGTTGGGGGAGAAACGGCAGCATGCACGGCTCCTCGTTAGTATAGTGGACAGTATCTCCGCCTGTCACGCGGAAGACCGGGGTTCGATTACCCGACGGGGAGAGCTGGTTCTTTTCGTCTTCCGAATGATCCATCCAAAATGTTTGGTTGGAGTCGCAGGTCACAGAAGGAGTTCTGCTTCGACGTCAGCCCGAGCCAAAGGACATGCGTTGGCCGGGAATCGAACCCGGCTCAACTGCTTGGAAGGCAGCTATGCTCACCACTATACCACCAACGCAGGCGGAAGTCAGTAGCTTTATTGACGCACTGTGTTCCTAATAAATGTTGTTCAGTTGCATTGACACAATACTTTTTGTTTAAAGCGCAATTAAAAAAAAAAAAAAAGAGTCCAAACAATGACCCCTGCTACGGGTAGTGTTGCTAGTGTTGTGCGACTTCAGCTAATGATGGGTCCATCCGAAATTATTCAATCCAAAAGTTTTGGGTGGAGGCACAGGTCACAGAGGGAGTTCTGCTTCGACGTCAGCCCGAGCCAAAGGACATGCGTTGGCCGGGAATCGAATCCGGGTCAACTGCTTGGAAGGCAGCTATGCTCACCACTATACCACCAACGCAGTCAGCAGTCAGCAACTTGCGCCGTCACTAAGAAGGCTCGAAGTGCACGAGTCGCCGATAGGGCTAGAGGAGCAGATGAGATCTTTGTTTGGACCCGTCACTAAAGAGAGCCTTCAAGAATTTGCATCCCGTCACGTACAAGAAAGCGCTGCCTTCCCATCCGGCTAAATAAACACGAAGTGGTCAAACGCAGAGAGTGCCTATAATAACCAAAAGCCCAATCAAGGCAATCTCTTTCTCATGCCTCTGTCTGAAAAGTTGGATAAAATCTTATATGAAAAAAAAAGTCTTTTAAAGAAATCCCTTATTCCGAGGTCACCGTAGCCACCAGATCCAGTCTGTATCCGCTTCAGTCACCCGGATCCAGTCCGTATCCAGAGAAGATGTTGGATCAACACCTAGAAAGGACCTCTATGGCCCAGAAACACAGCGGAGACCGCCAACGCAGGCGGAAGTAAGTAGCTTTATTGACGCACTGTGTTCCTAATAAATGTTGTTCAGTTGCATTGACACAATACTTTTTGTTTAAAGCGCAATAAAAAAAAAAAAAAAGAGTCCAAACAATGACCCCTGCTACGGGTAGTGTTGCAAGTGTTATGCGACTTCAGCTAATGATGGGTCCATCCGAAATTATTCCATCCAAAAGTTTTGGGTGGAGGCACAGGTCACAGAGGGAGTTCTGCTTCGACGTCAGCCCGAGCCAAAGGACATGCGTTGGCCGGGAATCGAATCCGGGTCAACTGCTTGGAAGGCAGCTATGCTCACCACTATACCACCAACGCAGTCAGCAGTCAGCAGTCAGCAACTTGCGCCGTCACTAAGAAGGCTCGAAGTGCACGAGTCGCCGATAGGGCTAGAGGAGAAATCCCTTATTCCGAGGTCACCGTAGCCACCAGATCCAGTCTGTATCCGCTTCAGTCACCCGGATCCAGTCCGTATCCAGAGAAGATGTTGGATCAACACCTAGAAAGGACCTCTATGGCCCAGAAACACAGCGGAGACCGTGACAACTAGATGAGCCGCAGATACAAATCCCCTGTAAAGACCACCTGGACAAGACCACAGGAAACAGATGATTCTTCTGCACAGTCTGACATTCCTGCAGCCTGGAGCTGATCTACCTGTTTCGTCTGACAAGGGGAGAACTGTCTCCCCGACTGAGCCTGGTTTCTCACAGGGTTTTTTCTCCATCCTTTCACCGATCGAGTTTTGGTTTCTTGCCTCTGTCGCTTCTGGTAGGCGGAGCTGGGGACACTTCAAGTACAGCGATATCGTTGACTTGATTGCAAATTATTGCACAGATACTATTTAAACTGAACTTAGCTGAATGATGTCATCAAAGAGTTCAATAACGAAATGCCTTTAACTGTCATTTTGCTTTTTGACGCACTGTGTTCCTAATTAATGTTGTTCAGTTGCATTGACGCAATACTTTTTGTTTAAAGCGCAATTTAAAAAAAAAAAAAAAAAAAAAAAAGAGTCCAAACAATGACCCCTGCTACGGGTAGTGTTCCAAGTGTTATGCGACTTCAGCTAATGATGGGTCCATCAGAAATTTTACGGTGCTAGGGCTGGGTCTGCGTCAGAAGAAGCCATGCATTGTTTAGTTATGTCAGTGCAGTGCCGTCAGTTGGGGGAGAAACGGCAGCATGCACGGCTCCTCGTTAGTATAGTGGACAGTATCTCCGCCTGTCACGCGGAAGACCGGGGTTCGATTACCCGACGGGGAGAGCTGGTTCTTTTCGTCTTCCGAATGATCCATCCAAAATGTTTGGTTGGAGTCGCAGGTCACAGAAGGAGTTCTGCTTCGACGTCAGCCCGAGCCAAAGGACATGCGTTGGCCGGGAATCGAACCCGGCTCAACTGCTTGGAAGGCAGCTATGCTCACCACTATACCACCAACGCAGGCGGAAGTCAGTAGCTTTATTGACGCACTGTGTTCCTAATAAATGTTGTTCAGTTGCATTGACACAATACTTTTTGTTTAAAGCGCAATTAAAAAAAAAAAAAAAGAGTCCAAACAATGACCCCTGCTACGGGTAGTGTTGCAAGTGTTGTGCGACTTCAGCTAATGATGGGTCCATCCGAAATTATTCCATCCAAAAGTTTTGGGTGGAGGCACAGGTCACAGAGGGAGTTCTGCTTCGACGTCAGCCCGAGCCAAAGGACATGCGTTGGCCGGGAATCGAATCCGGGTCAACTGCTTGGAAGGCAGCTATGCTCACCACTATACCACCAACGCAGTCAGCAGTCAGCAACTTGCGCCGTCACTAAGAAGGCTCGAAGTGCACGAGTCGCTGATAGGGCTAGAGGAGCAGATGAGATCTTTGTTTGGACCCGTCACTAAAGAGAGCCTTCAAGAATTTGCATCCCGTCACGTACAAGAAAGCGCTGCCTTCCCATCCGGCTAAATAAACACGAAGTGGTCAAACGCAGAGAGTGCCTATAATAACCAAAAGCCCAATCAAGGCAATCTCTTTCTCATGCCTCTGTCTGAAAAGTTGGATAAAATCTTATATGAAAAAAAAAGTCTTTTAAAGAAATCCCTTATTCCGAGGTCACCGTAGCCACCAGATCCAGACTGTATCCGCTTCAGTCACCCGGATCCAGTCCGTATCCAGAGAAGATGTTGGATCAACACCTAGAAAGGACCTCTATGGCCCAGAAACACAGCGGAGACCGCCAACGCAGGCGGAAGTAAGTAGCTTTATTGACGCACTGTGTTCCTAATAAATGTTGTTCAGTTGCATTGACACAATACTTTTTGTTTAAAGCGCAATTAAAAAAAAAAAAAGAGTCCAAACAATGACCCCTGCTACGGGTAGTGTTGCAAGTGTTATGCGACTTCAGCTAATGATGGGTCCATCCGAAATTATTCCATCCAAAAGTTTTGGGTGGAGGCACAGGTCACAGAGGGAGTTCTGCTTCGATGTCAGCCCGAGCCAAAGGACATGCGTTGGCCGGGAATCGAATCCGGGTCAACTGCTTGGAAGGCAGCTATGCTCACCACTATACCACCAACGCAGTCAGCAGTCAGCAACTTGCGCCGTCACTAAGAAGGCTCGAAGTGCACGAGTCGCCGATAGGGCTAGAGGAGAAATCCCTTATTCCGAGGTCACCGTAGCCACCAGATCCAGTCTGTATCCGCTTCAGTCACCCGGATCCAGTCCGTATCCAGAGAAGATGTTGGATCAACACCTAGAAAGGACCTCTATGGCCCAGAAACACAGCGGAGACCGTGACAACTAGATGAGCCGCAGATACAAATCCCCGGTAAAGACCACCTGGACAAGACCACAGGAAACAGATGATTCTTCTGCACAGTCTGACATTCCTGCAGCCTGGAGCTGATCTACCTGTTTCGTCTGACAAGGGGAGAACTGTCTCCCCGACTGAGCCTGGTTTCTCACCGGGTTTTTTCTCCATCCTTTCACCAATCGAGTTTTGGTTTCTTGCCTCTGTCGCTTCTGGTAGGCGGAGCTGGGGACACTTCAAGTACAGCGATATCGTTGACTTGATTGCAAATTATTGCACAGATACTATTTAAACTGAACTTAGCTGAATGATGTCATCAAAGAGTTCAATAACGAAATGCCTTTAACTGTCATTTTGCTTTTTGACGCACTGTGTTCCTAATTAATGTTGTTCAGTTGCATTGACGCAATACTTTTTGTTTAAAGCGCAATTTAAAAAAAAAAAAGAGTCCAAACAATGACCCCTGCTACGGGTAGTGTTCCAAGTGTTATGCGACTTCAGCTAATGATGGGTCCATCAGAAATTTTACGGTGCTAGGGCTGGGTCTGCGTCAGAAGAAGCCATGCATTGTTTAGTTATGTCAGTGCAGTGCCGTCAGTTGGGGGAGAAACGGCAGCATGCACGGCTCCTCGTTAGTATAGTGGACAGTATCTCCGCCTGTCACGCGGAAGACCGGGGTTCGATTCCCCGACGGGGAGAGCTGGTTCTTTTCGTCTTCCGAATGATCCATCCAAAATGTTTGGTTGGAGTCGCAGGTCACAGAAGGAGTTCTGCTTCGACGTCAGCCCGAGCCAAAGGACATGCGTTGGCCGGGAATCGAACCCGGCTCAACTGCTTGGAAGGCAGCTATGCTCACCACTATACCACCAACGCAGGCGGAAGTCAGTAGCTTTATTGACGCACTGTATTCCTAATAAATGTTGTTCAGTTGCATTGACACAATACTTTTTGTTTAAAGCGCAATTAAAAAAAAAAAAAAAGAGTCCAAACAATGACCCCTGCTACGGGTAGTGTTGCAAGTGTTGTGCGACTTCAGCTAATGATGGGTCCATCCGAAATTATTCCATCCAAAAGTTTTGGGTGGAGGCACAGGTCACAGAGGGAGTTCTGCTTCGACGTCAGCCAGAGCCAAAGGACATGCGTTGGCCGGGAATCGAATCCGGGTCAACTGCTTGGAAGGCAGCTATGCTCACCACTATACCACCAACGCAGTCAGCAGTCAGCAACTTGCGCCGTCACTAAGAAGGCTCGAAGTGCACGAGTCGCCGATAGGGCTAGAGGAGCAGATGAGATCTTTGTTTGGACCCGTCACTAAAGAGAGCCTTCAAGAATTTGCATCCCGTCACGTACAAGAAAGCGCTGCCTTCCCATCCGGCTAAATAAACACGAAGTGGTCAAACGCAGAGAGTGCCTATAATAACCAAAAGCCCAATCAAGGCAATCTCTTTCTCATGCCTCTGTCTGAAAAGTTGGATAAAATCTTATATGAAAAAAAAAGTCTTTTAAAGAAATCCCTTATTCCGAGGTCACCGTAGCCACCAGATCCAGTCTGTATCCGCTTCAGTCACCCGGATCCAGTCCGTATCCAGAGAAGATGTTGGATCAACACCTAGAAAGGACCTCTATGGCCCAGAAACACAGCGGAGACCGCCAACGCAGGCGGAAGTAAGTAGCTTTATTGACGCACTGTGTTCCTAATAAATGTTGTTCAGTTGCATTGACACAATACTTTTTGTTTAAAGCGCAATAAAAAAAAAAAAAAGAGTCCAAACAATGACCCCTGCTACGGGTAGTGTTGCAAGTGTTATGCGACTTCAGCTAATGATGGGTCCATCCGAAATTATTCCATCCAAAAGTTTTGGGTGGAGGCACAGGTCACAGAGGGAGTTCTGCTTCGACGTCAGCCCGAGCCAAAGGACATGCGTTGGCCGGGAATCGAATCCGGGTCAACTGCTTGGAAGGCAGCTATGCTCACCACTATACCACCAACGCAGTCAGCAGTCAGCAGTCAGCAACTTGCGCCGTCACTAAGAAGGCTCGAAGTGCACGAGTCGCCGATAGGGCTAGAGGAGAAATCCCTTATTCCGAGGTCACCGTAGCCACCAGATCCAGTCTGTATCCGCTTCAGTCACCCGGATCCAGTCCGTATCCAGAGAAGATGTTGGATCAACACCTAGAAAGGACCTCTATGGCCCAGAAACACAGCGGAGACCGTGACAACTAGATGAGCCGCAGATACAAATCCCCTGTAAAGACCACCTGGACAAGACCACAGGAAACAGATGATTCTTCTGCACAGTCTGACATTCCTGCAGCCTGGAGCTGATCTACCTGTTTCGTCTGACAAGGGGAGAACTGTCTCCCCGACTGAGCCTGGTTTCTCACCGGGTTTTTTCTCCATCCTTTCACCGATCGAGTTTTGGTTTCTTGCCTCTGTCGCTTCTGGTAGGCGGAGCTGGGGACACTTCAAGTACAGCGATATCGTTGACTTGATTGCAAATTATTGCACAGATACTATTTAAACTGAACTTAGCTGAATGATGTCATCAAAGAGTTCAATAACGAAATGCCTTTAACTGTCATTTTGCTTTTTGACGCACTGTGTTCCTAATTAATGTTGTTCAGTTGCATTGACGCAATACTTTTTGTTTAAAGCGCAATTTAAAAAAAAAAAAAAAAAAAAAAAAGAGTCCAAACAATGACCCCTGCTACGGGTAGTGTTCCAAGTGTTATGCGACTTCAGCTAATGATGGGTCCATCAGAAATTTTACGGTGCTAGGGCTGGGTCTGCGTCAGAAGAAGCCATGCATTGTTTAGTTATGTCAGTGCAGTGCCGTCAGTTGGGGGAGAAACGGCAGCATGCACGGCTCCTCGTTAGTATAGTGGACAGTATCTCCGCCTGTCACGCGGAAGACCGGGGTTCGATTCCCCGACGGGGAGAGCTGGTTCTTTTCGTCTTCCGAATGATCCATCCAAAATGTTTGGTTGGAGTCGCAGGTCACAGAAGGAGTTCTGCTTCGACGTCAGCCCGAGCCAAAGGACATGCGTTGGCCGGGAATCGAACCCGGCTCAACTGCTTGGAAGGCAGCTATGCTCACCACTATACCACCAACGCAGGCGGAAGTCAGTAGCTTTATTGACGCACTGTGTTCCTAATAAATGTTGTTCAGTTGCATTGACACAATACTTTTTGTTTAAAGCGCAATTAACAAAAAAAAAAAAGAGTCCAAACAATGACCCCTGCTACGGGTAGTGTTGCAAGTGTTGTGCGACTTCAGCTAATGATGGGTCCATCCGAAATTATTCCATCCAAAAGTTTTGGGTGGAGGCACAGGTCACAGAGGGAGTTCTGCTTCGACGTCAGCCCGAGCCAAAGGACATGCATTGGCCGGGAATCGAATCCGGGTCAACTGCTTGGAAGGCAGCTATGCTCACCACTATACCACCAACGCAGTCAGCAGTCAGCAACTTGCGCCGTCACTAAGAAGGCTCGAAGTGCACGAGTCGCCGATAGGGCTAGAGGAGCAGATGAGATCTTTGTTTGGACCCGTCACTAAAGAGAGCCTTCAAGAATTTGCATCCCGTCACGTACAAGAAAGCGCTGCCTTCCCATCCGGCTAAATAAACACGAAGTGGTCAAACGCAGAGAGTGCCTATAATAACCAAAAGCCCAATCAAGGCAATCTCTTTCTCATGCCTCTGTCTGAAAAGTTGGATAAAATCTTATATGAAAAAAAAAGTCTTTTAAAGAAATCCCTTATTCCGAGGTCACCGTAGCCACCAGATCCAGTCTGTATCCGCTTCAGTCACCCGGATCCAGTCCGTATCCAGAGAAGATGTTGGATCAACACCTAGAAAGGACCTCTATGGCCCAGAAACACAGCGGAGACCGCCAACGCAGGCGGAAGTAAGTAGCTTTATTGACGCACTGTGTTCCTAATAAATGTTGTTCAGTTGCATTGACACAATACTTTTTGTTTAAAGCGCAATTAAAAAAAAAAAAAAAAGAGTCCAAACAATGACCCCTGCTACGGGTAGTGTTGCAAGTGTTATGCGACTTCAGCTAATGATGGGTCCATCCGAAATTATTCCATCCAAAAGTTTTGGGTGGAGGCACAGGTCACAGAGGGAGTTCTGCTTCGACGTCAGCCCGAGCCAAAGGACATGCGTTGGCCGGGAATCGAATCCGGGTCAACTGCTTGGAAGGCAGCTATGCTCACCACTATACCACCAACGCAGTCAGCAGTCAGCAGTCAGCAACTTGCGCCGTCACTAAGAAGGCTCGAAGTGCACGAGTCGCCGATAGGGCTAGAGGAGAAATCCCTTATTCCGAGGTCACCGTAGCCACCAGATCCAGTCTGTATCCGCTTCAGTCACCCGGATCCAGTCCGTATCCAGAGAAGATGTTGGATCAACACCTAGAAAGGACCTCTATGGCCCAGAAACACAGCGGAGACCGTGACAACTAGATGAGCCGCAGATACAAATCCCCTGTAAAGACCACCTGGACAAGACCACAGGAAACAGATGATTCTTCTGCACAGTCTGACATTCCTGCAGCCTGGAGCTGATCTACCTGTTTCGTCTGACAAGGGGAGAACTGTCTCCCCGACTGAGCCTGGTTTCTCACCGGGTTTTTTCTCCATCCTTTCACCGATCGAGTTTTGGTTTCTTGCCTCTGTCGCTTCTGGTAGGCGGAGCTGGGGACACTTCAAGTACAGCGATATCGTTGACTTGATTGCAAATTATTGCACAGATACTATTTAAACTGAACTTAGCTGAATGATGTCATCAAAGAGTTCAATAACGAAATGCCTTTAACTGTCATTTTGCTTTTTGACGCACTGTGTTCCTAATTAATGTTGTTCAGTTGCATTGACGCAATACTTTTTGTTTAAAGCGCAATTTAAAAAAAAAAAAAAAAAAAAAAAAGAGTCCAAACAATGACCCCTGCTACGGGTAGTGTTCCAAGTGTTATGCGACTTCAGCTAATGATGGGTCCATCAGAAATTTTACTTTGCTAGGGCTGGGTCTGCGTCAGAAGAAGCCATGCATTGTTTAGTTATGTCAGTGCAGTGCCGTCAGTTGGGGGAGAAACGGCAGCATGCACGGCTCCTCGTTAGTATAGTGGACAGTATCTCCGCCTGTCACGCGGAAGACCGGGGTTCGATTCCCCGACGGGGAGAGCTGGTTCTTTTCGTCTTCCGAATGATCCATCCAAAATGTTTGGTTGGAGTCGCAGGTCACAGAAGGAGTTCTGCTTCGACGTCAGCCCGAGCCAAAGGACATGCGTTGGCCGGGAATCGAACCCGGCTCAACTGCTTGGAAGGCAGCTATGCTCACCACTATACCACCAACGCAGGCGGAAGTCAGTAGCTTTATTGACGCACTGTGTTCCTAATAAATGTTGTTCAGTTGCATTGACACAATACTTTTTGTTTAAAGCGCAATTAACAAAAAAAAAAAAGAGTCCAAACAATGACCCCTGCTACGGGTAGTGTTGCAAGTGTTGTGCGACTTCAGCTAATGATGGGTCCATCCGAAATTATTCCATCCAAAAGTTTTGGGTGGAGGCACAGGTCACAGAGGGAGTTCTGCTTCGACGTCAGCCCGAGCCAAAGGACATGCATTGGCCGGGAATCGAATCCGGGTCAACTGCTTGGAAGGCAGCTATGCTCACCACTATACCACCAACGCAGTCAGCAGTCAGCAACTTGCGCCGTCACTAAGAAGGCTCGAAGTGCACGAGTCGCCGATAGGGCTAGAGGAGCAGATGAGATCTTTGTTTGGACCCGTCACTAAAGAGAGCCTTCAAGAATTTGCATCCCGTCACGTACAAGAAAGCGCTGCCTTCCCATCCGGCTAAATAAACACGAAGTGGTCAAACGCAGAGAGTGCCTATAATAACCAAAAGCCCAATCAAGGCAATCTCTTTCTCATGCCTCTGTCTGAAAAGTTGGATAAAATCTTATATGAAAAAAAAAGTCTTTTAAAGAAATCCCTTATTCCGAGGTCACCGTAGCCACCAGATCCAGTCTGTATCCGCTTCAGTCACCCGGATCCAGTCCGTATCCAGAGAAGATGTTGGATCAACACCTAGAAAGGACCTCTATGGCCCAGAAACACAGCGGAGACCGCCAACGCAGGCGGAAGTAAGTAGCTTTATTGACGCACTGTGTTCCTAATAAATGTTGTTCAGTTGCATTGACACAATACTTTTTGTTTAAAGCGCAATTAAAAAAAAAAAAAAAAGAGTCCAAACAATGACCCCTGCTACGGGTAGTGTTGCAAGTGTTATGCGACTTCAGCTAATGATGGGTCCATCCGAAATTATTCCATCCAAAAGTTTTGGGTGGAGGCACAGGTCACAGAGGGAGTTCTGCTTCGACGTCAGCCCGAGCCAAAGGACATGCGTTGGCCGGGAATCGAATCCGGGTCAACTGCTTGGAAGGCAGCTATGCTCACCACTATACCACCAACGCAGTCAGCAGTCAGCAGTCAGCAACTTGCGCCGTCACTAAGAAGGCTCGAAGTGCACGAGTCGCCGATAGGGCTAGAGGAGAAATCCCTTATTCCGAGGTCACCGTAGCCACCAGATCCAGTCTGTATCCGCTTCAGTCACCCGGATCCAGTCCGTATCCAGAGAAGATGTTGGATCAACACCTAGAAAGGACCTCTATGGCCCAGAAACACAGCGGAGACCGTGACAACTAGATGAGCCGCAGATACAAATCCCCTGTAAAGACCACCTGGACAAGACCACAGGAAACAGATGATTCTTCTGCACAGTCTGACATTCCTGCAGCCTGGAGCTGATCTACCTGTTTCGTCTGACAAGGGGAGAACTGTCTCCCCGACTGAGCCTGGTTTCTCACCGGGTTTTTTCTCCATCCTTTCACCGATCGAGTTTTGGTTTCTTGCCTCTGTCGCTTCTGGTAGGCGGAGCTGGGGACACTTCAAGTACAGCGATATCGTTGACTTGATTGCAAATTATTGCACAGATACTATTTAAACTGAACTTAGCTGAATGATGTCATCAAAGAGTTCAATAACGAAATGCCTTTAACTGTCATTTTGCTTTTTGACGCACTGTGTTCCTAATTAATGTTGTTCAGTTGCATTGACGCAATACTTTTTGTTTAAAGCGCAATTTAAAAAAAAAAAAAAAAAAAAAAAAGAGTCCAAACAATGACCCCTGCTACGGGTAGTGTTCCAAGTGTTATGCGACTTCAGCTAATGATGGGTCCATCAGAAATTTTACGGTGCTAGGGCTGGGTCTGCGTCAGAAGAAGCCATGCATTGTTTAGTTATGTCAGTGCAGTGCCGTCAGTTGGGGGAGAAACGGCAGCATGCACGGCTCCTCGTTAGTATAGTGGACAGTATCTCCGCCTGTCACGCGGAAGACCGGGGTTCGATTCCCCGACGGGGAGAGCTGGTTCTTTTCGTCTTCCGAATGATCCATCCAAAATGTTTGGTTGGAGTCGCAGGTCACAGAAGGAGTTCTGCTTCGACGTCAGCCCGAGCCAAAGGACATGCGTTGGCCGGGAATCGAACCCGGCTCAACTGCTTGGAAGGCAGCTATGCTCACCACTATACCACCAACGCAGGCGGAAGTCAGTAGCTTTATTGACGCACTGTGTTCCTAATAAATGTTGTTCAGTTGCATTGACACAATACTTTTTGTTTAAAGCGCAATTAAAAAAAAAAAAAAAGAGTCCAAACAATGACCCCTGCTACGGGTAGTGTTGCTAGTGTTGTGCGACTTCAGCTAATGATGGGTCCATCCGAAATTATTCAATCCAAAAGTTTTGGGTGGAGGCACAGGTCACAGAGGGAGTTCTGCTTCGACGTCAGCCCGAGCCAAAGGACATGCGTTGGCCGGGAATCGAATCCGGGTCAACTGCTTGGAAGGCAGCTATGCTCACCACTATACCACCAACGCAGTCAGCAGTCAGCAACTTGCGCCGTCACTAAGAAGGCTCGAAGTGCACGAGTCGCCGATAGGGCTAGAGGAGCAGATGAGATCTTTGTTTGGACCCGTCACTAAAGAGAGCCTTCAAGAATTTGCATCCCGTCACGTACAAGAAAGCGCTGCCTTCCCATCCGGCTAAATAAACACGAAGTGGTCAAACGCAGAGAGTGCCTATAATAACCAAAAGCCCAATCAAGGCAATCTCTTTCTCATGCCTCTGTCTGAAAAGTTGGATAAAATCTTATATGAAAAAAAAAGTCTTTTAAAGAAATCCCTTATTCCGAGGTCACCGTAGCCACCAGATCCAGTCTGTATCCGCTTCAGTCACCCGGATCCAGTCCGTATCCAGAGAAGATGTTGGATCAACACCTAGAAAGGACCTCTATGGCCCAGAAACACAGCGGAGACCGCCAACGCAGGCGGAAGTAAGTAGCTTTATTGACGCACTGTGTTCCTAATAAATGTTGTTCAGTTGCATTGACACAATACTTTTTGTTTAAAGCGCAATAAAAAAAAAAAAAAAGAGTCCAAACAATGACCCCTGCTACGGGTAGTGTTGCAAGTGTTATGCGACTTCAGCTAATGATGGGTCCATCCGAAATTATTCCATCCAAAAGTTTTGGGTGGAGGCACAGGTCACAGAGGGAGTTCTGCTTCGACGTCAGCCCGAGCCAAAGGACATGCGTTGGCCGGGAATCGAATCCGGGTCAACTGCTTGGAAGGCAGCTATGCTCACCACTATACCACCAACGCAGTCAGCAGTCAGCAGTCAGCAACTTGCGCCGTCACTAAGAAGGCTCGAAGTGCACGAGTCGCCGATAGGGCTAGAGGAGAAATCCCTTATTCCGAGGTCACCGTAGCCACCAGATCCAGTCTGTATCCGCTTCAGTCACCCGGATCCAGTCCGTATCCAGAGAAGATGTTGGATCAACACCTAGAAAGGACCTCTATGGCCCAGAAACACAGCGGAGACCGTGACAACTAGATGAGCCGCAGATACAAATCCCCTGTAAAGACCACCTGGACAAGACCACAGGAAACAGATGATTCTTCTGCACAGTCTGACATTCCTGCAGCCTGGAGCTGATCTACCTGTTTCGTCTGACAAGGGGAGAACTGTCTCCCCGACTGAGCCTGGTTTCTCACCGGGTTTTTTCTCCATCCTTTCACCAATCGAGTTTTGGTTTCTTGCCTCTGTCGCTTCTGGTAGGCGGAGCTGGGGACACTTCAAGTACAGCGATATCGTTGACTTGATTGCAAATTATTGCACAGATACTATTTAAACTGAACTTAGCTGAATGATGTCATCAAAGAGTTCAATAACGAAATGCCTTTAACTGTCATTTTGCTTTTTGACGCACTGTGTTCCTAATTAATGTTGTTCAGTTGCATTGACGCAATACTTTTTGTTTAAAGCGCAATTTAAAAAAAAAAAAAAAAAAAAAAAGAGTCCAAACAATGACCCCTGCTACGGGTAGTGTTCCAAGTGTTATGCGACTTCAGCTAATGATGGGTCCATCAGAAATTTTACGGTGCTAGGGCTGGGTCTGCGTCAGAAGAAGCCATGCATTGTTTAGTTATGTCAGTGCAGTGCTGTCAGTTGGGGGAGAAACGGCAGCAGGCACGGCTCCTCGTTAGTATAGTGGACAGTATCTCCGCCTGTCACGCGGAAGACCGGGGTTCGATTCCCCGACGGGGAGAGCTGGTTCTTTTCGTCTTCCGAATGATCCATCCAAAATGTTTGGTTGGAGTCGCAGGTCACAGAAGGAGTTCTGCTTCGACGTCAGCCCGAGCCAAAGGACATGCGTTGGCCGGGAATCGAACCCGGCTCAACTGCTTGGAAGGCAGCTATGCTCACCACTATACCAC
Source organism: Carassius gibelio (assembly GCF_023724105.1). Taxonomy (NCBI): domain Eukaryota; kingdom Metazoa; phylum Chordata; class Actinopteri; order Cypriniformes; family Cyprinidae; genus Carassius; species Carassius gibelio. The sequence continues at coordinate 7,195,051 of NC_068414.1, read as the reverse complement.
CAACGCAGGCGGAAGTCAGTAGCTTTATTGACGCACTGTGTTCCTAATAAATGTTGTTCAGTTGCATTGACACAATACTTTTTGTTTAAAGCGCAATTAAAAAAAAAAAAAAAGAGTCCAAACAATGACCCCTGCTACGGGTAGTGTTGCAAGTGTTGTGCGACTTCAGCTAATGATGGGTCCATCCGAAATTATTCCATCCAAAAGTTTTGGGTGGAGGCACAGGTCACAGAGGGAGTTCTGCTTCGACGTCAGCCCGAGCCAAAGGACATGCGTTGGCCGGGAATCGAATCCGGGTCAACTGCTTGGAAGGCAGCTATGCTCACCACTATACCACCAACGCAGTCAGCAGTCAGCAACTTGCGCCGTCACTAAGAAGGCTCGAAGTGCACGAGTCGCCGATAGGGCTAGAGGAGCAGATGAGATCTTTGTTTGGACCCGTCACTAAAGAGAGCCTTCAAGAATTTGCATCCCGTCACGTACAAGAAAGCGCTGCCTTCCCATCCGGCTAAATAAACACGAAGTGGTCAAACGCAGAGAGTGCCTATAATAACCAAAAGCCCAATCAAGGCAATCTCTTTCTCATGCCTCTGTCTGAAAAGTTGGATAAAATCTTATATGAAAAAAAAAGTCTTTTAAAGAAATCCCTTATTCCGAGGTCACCGTAGCCACCAGATCCAGTCTGTATCCGCTTCAGTCACCCGGATCCAGTCCGTATCCAGAGAAGATGTTGGATCAACACCTAGAAAGGACCTCTATGGCCCAGAAACACAGCGGAGACCGCCAACGCAGGCGGAAGTAAGTAGCTTTATTGACGCACTGTGTTCCTAATAAATGTTGTTCAGTTGCATTGACACAATACTTTTTGTTTAAAGCGCAATAAAAAAAAAAAAAAAGAGTCCAAACAATGACCCCTGCTACGGGTAGTGTTGCAAGTGTTATGCGACTTCAGCTAATGATGGGTCCATCCGAAATTATTCCATCCAAAAGTTTTGGGTGGAGGCACAGGTCACAGAGGGAGTTCTGCTTCGACGTCAGCCCGAGCCAAAGGACATGCGTTGGCCGGGAATCGAATCCGGGTCAACTGCTTGGAAGGCAGCTATGCTCACCACTATACCACCAACGCAGTCAGCAGTCAGCAACTTGCGCCGTCACTAAGAAGGCTCGAAGTGCACGAGTCGCCGATAGGGCTAGAGGAGAAATCCCTTATTCCGAGGTCACCGTAGCCACCAGATCCAGTCTGTATCCGCTTCAGTCACCCGGATCCAGTCCGTATCCAGAGAAGATGTTGGATCAACACCTAGAAAGGACCTCTATGGCCCAGAAACACAGCGGAGACCGTGACAACTAGATGAGCCGCAGATACAAATCCCCTGTAAAGACCACCTGGACAAGACCACAGGAAACAGATGATTCTTCTGCACAGTCTGACATTCCTGCAGCCTGGAGCTGATCTACCTGTTTCGTCTGACAAGGGGAGAACTGTCTCCCCGACTGAGCCTGGTTTCTCACCAGGTTTTTTCTCCATCCTTTCACCAATCGAGTTTTGGTTTCTTGCCTCTGTCGCTTCTGGTAGGCGGAGCTGGGGACACTTCAAGTACAGCGATATCGTTGACTTGATTGCAAATTATTGCACAGATACTATTTAAACTGAACTTAGCTGAATGATGTCATCAAAGAGTTCAATAACGAAATGCCTTTAACTGTCATTTTGCTTTTTGACGCACTGTGTTCCTAATTAATGTTGTTCAGTTGCATTGACGCAATACTTTTTGTTTAAAGCGCAATTTAAAAAAAAAAAAAAAAAAAAAAAGAGTCCAAACAATGACCCCTGCTACGGGTAGTGTTCCAAGTGTTATGCGACTTCAGCTAATGATGGGTCCATCAGAAATTTTACGGTGCTAGGGCTGGGTCTGCGTCAGAAGAAGCCATGCATTGTTTAGTTATGTCAGTGCAGTGCCGTCAGTTGGGGGAGAAACGGCAGCATGCACGGCTCCTCGTTAGTATAGTGGACAGTATCTCCGCCTGTCACGCGGAAGACCGGGGTTCGATTCCCCGACGGGGAGAGCTGGTTCTTTTCGTCTTCCGAATGATCCATCCAAAATGTTTGGTTGGAGTCGCAGGTCACAGAAGGAGTGCGTTGGCCGGGAATCGAACCCGGGTCAACTGCTTGGAAGGCAGCTATGCTCACCACTATACCACCAACGCAGGCGGAAGTCAGTAGCTTTATTGACGCACTGTGTTCCTAATAAATGTTGTTCAGTTGCATTGACACAATACTTTTTGTTTAAAGCGCAATTAAAAAAAAAAAAAAGAGTCCAAACAATGACCCCTGCTACGGGTAGTGTTGCAAGTGTTGTGCGACTTCAGCTAATGATGGGTCCATCCGAAATTATTCCATCCAAAAGTTTTGGGTGGAGGCACAGGTCACAGAGGGAGTTCTGCTTCGACGTCAGCCCGAGCCAAAGGACATGCGTTGGCCGGGAATCGAATCCGGGTCAACTGCTTGGAAGGCAGCTATGCTCACCACTATACCACCAACGCAGTCAGCAGTCAGCAGTCAGCAACTTGCGCCGTCACTAAGAAGGCTCGAAGTGCACGAGTCGCCGATAGGGCTAGAGGAGCAGATGAGATCTTTGTTTGGACCCGTCACTAAAGAGAGCCTTCAAGAATTTGCATCCCGTCACGTACAAGAAAGCGCTGCCTTCCCATCCGGCTAAATAAACACGAAGTGGTCAAACGCAGAGAGTGCCTATAATAACCAAAAGCCCAATCAAGGCAATCTCTTTCTCATGCCTCTGTCTGAAAAGTTGGATAAAATCTTATATGAAAAAAAAAGTCTTTTAAAGAAATCCCTTATTCCGAGGTCACCGTAGCCACCAGATCCAGTCTGTATCCGCTTCAGTCACCCGGATCCAGTCCGTATCCAGAGAAGATGTTGGATCAACACCTAGAAAGTACCTCTATGGCCCAGAAACACAGCGGAGACCGCCAACGCAGGCGGAAGTAAGTAGCTTTATTGACGCACTGTGTTCCTAATAAATGTTGTTCAGTTGCATTGACACAATACTTTTTGTTTAAAGCGCAATAAAAAAAAAAAAAAGAGTCCAAACAATGACCCCTGCTACGGGTAGTGTTGCAAGTGTTATGCGACTTCAGCTAATGATGGGTCCATCCGAAATTATTCCATCCAAAAGTTTTGGGTGGAGGCACAGGTCACAGAGGGAGTTCTGCTTCGACGTCAGCCCGAGCCAAAGGACATGCGTTGGCCGGGAATCGAATCCGGGTCAACTGCTTGGAAGGCAGCTATGCTCACCACTATACCACCAACGCAGTCAGCAGTCAGCAGTCAGCAACTTGCGCCGTCACTAAGAAGGCTCGAAGTGCACGAGTCGCCGATAGGGCTAGAGGAGAAATCCCTTATTCCGAGGTCACCGTAGCCACCAGATCCAGTCTGTATCCGCTTCAGTCACCCGGATCCAGTCCGTATCCAGAGAAGATGTTGGATCAACACCTAGAAAGGACCTCTATGGCCCAGAAACACAGCGGAGACCGTGACAACTAGATGAGCCGCAGATACAAATCCCCTGTAAAGACCACCTGGACAAGACCACAGGAAACAGATGATTCTTCTGCACAGTCTGACATTCCTGCAGCCTGGAGCTGATCTACCTGTTTCGTCTGACAAGGGGAGAACTGTCTCCCCGACTGAGCCTGGTTTCTCACCGGGTTTTTTCTCCATCCTTTCACCAATCGAGTTTTGGTTTCTTGCCTCTGTCGCTTCTGGTAGGCGGAGCTGGGGACACTTCAAGTACAGCGATATCGTTGACTTGATTGCAAATTATTGCACAGATACTATTTAAACTGAACTTAGCTGAATGATGTCATCAAAGAGTTCAATAACGAAATGCCTTTAACTGTCATTTTGCTTTTTGACGCACTGTGTTCCTAATTAATGTTGTTCAGTTGCATTGACGCAATACTTTTTGTTTAAAGCGCAATTTAAAAAAAAAAAAAAAAAAAAAAAGAGTCCAAACAATGACCCCTGCTACGGGTAGTGTTCCAAGTGTTATGCGACTTCAGCTAATGATGGGTCCATCAGAAATTTTACGGTGCTAGGGCTGGGTCTGCGTCAGAAGAAGCCATGCATTGTTTAGTTATGTCAGTGCAGTGCCGTCAGTTGGGGGAGAAACGGCAGCATGCACGGCTCCTCGTTAGTATAGTGGACAGTATCTCCGCCTGTCACGCGGAAGACCGGGGTTCGATTCCCCGACGGGGAGAGCTGGTTCTTTTCGTCTTCCGAATGATCCATCCAAAATGTTTGGTTGGAGTCGCAGGTCACAGAAGGAGTTCTGCTTCGACGTCAGCCCGAGCCAAAGGACATGCGTTGGCCGGGAATCGAACCCGGCTCAACTGCTTGGAAGGCAGCTATGCTCACCACTATACCACCAACGCAGGCGGAAGTCAGTAGCTTTATTGACGCACTGTGTTCCTAATAAATGTTGTTCAGTTGCATTGACACAATACTTTTTGTTTAAAGCGCAATTAAAAAAAAAAAAAAAGAGTCCAAACAATGACCCCTGCTACGGGTAGTGTTGCAAGTGTTGTGCGACTTCAGCTAATGATGGGTCCATCCGAAATTATTCCATCCAAAAGTTTTGGGTGGAGGCACAGGTCACAGAGGGAGTTCTGCTTCGACGTCAGCCCGAGCCAAAGGACATGCGTTGGCCGGGAATCGAATCCGGGTCAACTGCTTGGAAGGCAGCTATGCTCACCACTATACCACCAACGCAGTCAGCAGTCAGCAACTTGCGCCGTCACTAAGAAGGCTCGAAGTGCACGAGTCGCCGATAGGGCTAGAGGAGCAGATGAGATCATGTTTGGACCCGTCACTAAAGAGAGCCTTCAAGAATTTGCATCCCGTCACGTACAAGAAAGCGCTGCCTTCCCATCCGGCTAAATAAACACGAAGTGGTCAAACGCAGAGAGTGCCTATAATAACCAAAAGCCCAATCAAGGCAATCTCTTTCTCATGCCTCTGTCTGAAAAGTTGGATAAAATCTTATATGAAAAAAAAAGTCTTTTAAAGATATCCCTTATTCCGAGGTCACCGTAGCCACCAGATCCAGTCTGTATCCGCTTCAGTCACCCGGATCCAGTCCGTATCCAGAGAAGATGTTGGATCAACACCTAGAAAGGACCTCTATGGCCCAGAAACACAGCGGAGACCGTGACAACTAGATGAGCCGCAGATACAAATCCCCTGTAAAGACCACCTGGACAAGACCACAGGAAACAGATGATTCTTCTGCACAGTCTGACATTCCTGCAGCCTGGAGCTGATCTACCTGTTTCGTCTGACAAGGGGAGAACTGTCTCCCCGACTGAGCCTGGTTTCTCACCGGGTTTTTTCTCCATCCTTTCACCGATCGAGTTTTGGTTTCTTGCCTCTGTCGCTTCTGGCAGGCGGAGCTGGGGACACTTCAAGTACAGCGATATCGTTGACTTGATTGCAAATTATTGCACAGATACTATTTAAACTGAACTTAGCTGAATGATGTCATCAAAGAGTTCAATAACGAAATGCCTTTAACTGTCATTTTGCTTTTTGACGCACTGTGTTCCTAATTAATGTTGTTCAGTTGCATTGACGCAATACTTTTTGTTTAAAGCGCAATTAAAAAAAAAAAAAAAAAAAAAAAAAGAGTCCAAACAATGACCCCTGCTACGGGTAGTGTTCCAAGTGTTATGCGACTTCAGCTAATGATGGGTCCATCAGAAATTTTACGGTGCTAGGGCTGGGTCTGCGTCAGAAGAAGCCATGCATTGTTTAGTTATGTCAGTGCAGTGCCGTCAGTTGGGGGAGAAACGGCAGCATGCACGGCTCCTCGTTAGTATAGTGGACAGTATCTCCGCCTGTCACGCGGAAGACCGGGGTTCGATTCCCCGACGGGGAGAGCTGGTTCTTTTCGTCTTCCGAATGATCCATCCAAAATGTTTGGTTGGAGTCGCAGGTCACAGAAGGAGTTCTGCTTCGACGTCAGCCCGAGCCAAAGGACATGCGTTGGCCGGGAATCGAACCCGGGTCAACTGCTTGGAAGGCAGCTATGCTCACCACTATACCACCAACGCAGGCGGAAGTCAGTAGCTTTATTGACGCACTGTGTTCCTAATAAATGTTGTTCAGTTGCATTGACACAATACTTTTTGTTTAAAGCACAATTAAAAAAAAAAAAAAAAAAAAAAAAAGAGTCCAAACAATGACCCCTGCTACGGGTAGTGTTGCAAGTGTTATGCGACTTCAGATAATGATGGGTCCATCCGAAATTATTCCATCCAAAAGTTTTGGGTGGAGGCACAGGTCACAGAGGGAGTTCTGCTTCGACGTCAGCCCGAGCCAAAGGACATGCGTTGGCCGGGAATCGAATCCGGGTCAACTGCTTGGAAGGCAGCTATGCTCACCACTATACCACCAACGCAGTCAGCAGTCAGCAACTTGCGCCGTCACTAAGAAGGCTCGAAGTGCACGAGTCGCCGATAGGGCTAGAGGAGCAGATGAGATCTTTGTTTGGACCCGTCACTAAAGAGAGCCTTCAAGAATTTGCATCCCGTCACGTACAAGAAAGCGCTGCCTTCCCATCCGGCTAAATAAACACGAAGTGGTCAAACGCAGAGAGTGCCTATAATAACCAAAAGCCCAATCAAGGCAATCTCTTTCTCCTGCCTCTGTCTGAAAAGTTGGATAAAATCTTATATGAAAAAAAAAGTCTTTTAAAGAAATCCCTTATTCCGAGGTCACCGTAGCCACCAGATCCAGTCTGTATCCGCTTCAGTCACCCGGATCCAGTCCGTATCCAGAGAAGATGTTGGATCAACACCTAGAAAGGACCTCTATGGCCCAGAAACACAGCGGAGACCGTGACAACTAGATGAGCCGCAGATACAAATCCCCTGTAAAGACCACCTGGACAAGACCACAGGAAACAGATGATTCTTCTGCACAGTCTGACATTCCTGCAGCCTGGAGCTGATCTACCGGTTTCGTCTGACAAGGTGAGAACTGTCTCCCCGACTGAGCCTGGTTTCTCACCGGGTTTTTTCTCCATCCTTTCACCGATCGAGTTTTGGTTTCTTGCCTCTGTCGCTTCTGGCAGGCGGAGCTGGGGACACTTCAAGTACAGCGATATCGTTGACTTGATTGCAAATTATTGCACAGATACTATTTAAACTGAACTTAGCTGAATGATGTCATCAAAGAGTTCAATAACGAAATGCCTTTAACTGTCATTTTGCTTTTTGACGCACTGTGTTCCTAATTAATGTTGTTCAGTTGCATTGACGCAATACTTTTTGTTTAAAGCGCAATTTAAAAAAAAAAAAAAAAAAAAAAAAGAGTCCAAACAATGACCCCTGCTACGGGTAGTGTTCCAAGTGTTATGCGACTTCAGCTAATGATGGGTCCATCAGAAATTTTACGGTGCTAGGGCTGGGTCTGCGTCAGAAGAAGCCATGCATTGTTTAGTTATGTCAGTGCAGTGCCGTCAGTTGGGGGAGAAACGGCAGCATGCACGGCTCCTCGTTAGTATAGTGGACAGTATCTCCGCCTGTCACGCGGAAGACCGGGGTTCGATTCCCCGACGGGGAGAGCTGGTTCTTTTCGTCTTCCGAATGATCCATCCAAAATGTTTGGTTGGAGTCGCAGGTCACAGAAGGAGTTCTGCTTCGACGTCAGCCCGAGCCAAAGGACATGCGTTGGCCGGGAATCGAACCCGGCTCAACTGCTTGGAAGGCAGCTATGCTCACCACTATACCACCAACGCAGGCGGAAGTCAGTAGCTTTATTGACGCACTGTGTTCCTAATAAATGTTGTTCAGTTGCATTGACACAATACTTTTTGTTTAAAGCGCAATTAAAAAAAAAAAAAAAGAGTCCAAACAATGACCCCTGCTACGGGTAGTGTTGCAAGTGTTGTGCGACTTCAGCTAATGATGGGTCCATCCGAAATTATTCCATCCAAAAGTTTTGGGTGGAGGCACAGGTCACAGAGGGAGTTCTGCTTCGACGTCAGCCCGAGCCAAAGGACATGCGTTGGCCGGGAATCGAATCCGGGTCAACTGCTTGGAAGGCAGCTATGCTCACCACTATACCACCAACGCAGTCAGCAGTCAGCAACTTGCGCCGTCACTAAGAAGGCTCGAAGTGCACGAGTCGCCGATAGGGCTAGAGGAGCAGATGAGATCTTTGTTTGGACCCGTCACTAAAGAGAGCCTTCAAGAATTTGCATCCCGTCACGTACAAGAAAGCGCTGCCTTCCCATCCGGCTAAATAAACACGAAGTGGTCAAACGCAGAGAGTGCCTATAATAACCAAAAGCCCAATCAAGGCAATCTCTTTCTCATGCCTCTGTCTGAAAAGTTGGATAAAATCTTATATGAAAAAAAAAGTCTTTTAAAGAAATCCCTTATTCCGAGGTCACCGTAGCCACCAGATCCAGTCTGTATCCGCTTCAGTCACCCGGATCCAGTCCGTATCCAGAGAAGATGTTGGATCAAAACCTAGAAAGGACCTCTATGGCCCAGAAACACAGCGGAGACCGTGACAACTAGATGAGCCGCAGATACAAATCCCCTGTAAAGACCACCTGGACAAGACCACAGGAAACAGATGATTCTTCTGCACAGTCTGACATTCCTGCAGCCTGGAGCTGATCTACCTGTTTCGTCTGACAAGGGGAGAACTGTCTCCCCGACTGAGCCTGGTTTCTCACCGGGTTTTTTCTCCATCCTTTCACCGATCGAGTTTTGGTTTCTTGCCTCTGTCGCTTCTGGCAGGCGGAGCTGGGGACACTTCAAGTACAGCGATATCGTTGACTTGATTGCAAATTATTGCACAGATACTATTTAAACTGAACTTAGCTGAATGATGTCATCAAAGAGTTCAATAACGAAATGCCTTTAACTGTCATTTTGCTTTTTGACGCACTGTGTTCCTAATTAATGTTGTTCAGTTGCATTGACGCAATACTTTTTGTTTAAAGCGCAATTAAAAAAAAAAAAAAAAAAAAAAAAAAGAGTCCAAACAATGACCCCTGCTACGGGTAGTGTTCCAAGTGTTATGCGACTTCAGCTAATGATGGGTCCATCAGAAATTTTACGGTGCTAGGGCTGGGTCTGCGTCAGAAGAAGCCATGCATTGTTTAGTTATGTCAGTGCAGTGCCGTCAGTTGGGGGAGAAACGGCAGCATGCACGGCTCCTCGTTAGTATAGTGGACAGTATCTCCGCCTGTCACGCGGAAGACCGGGGTTCGATTCCCCGACGGGGAGAGCTGGTTCTTTTCGTCTTCCGAATGATCCATCCAAAATGTTTGGTTGGAGTCGCAGGTCACAGAAGGAGTTCTGCTTCGACGTCAGCCCGAGCCAAAGGACATGCGTTGGCCGGGAATCGAACCCGGGTCAACTGCTTGGAAGGCAGCTATGCTCACCACTATACCACCAACGCAGGCGGAAGTCAGTAGCTTTATTGACGCACTGTGTTCCTAATAAATGTTGTTCAGTTGCATTGACACAATACTTTTTGTTTAAAGCACAATTAAAAAAAAAAAAAAAAAAAAAAAAAGAGTCCAAACAATGACCCCTGCTACGGGTAGTGTTGCAAGTGTTATGCGACTTCAGATAATGATGGGTCCATCCGAAATTATTCCATCCAAAAGTTTTGGGTGGAGGCACAGGTCACAGAGGGAGTTCTGCTTCGACGTCAGCCCGAGCCAAAGGACATGCGTTGGCCGGGAATCGAATCCGGGTCAACTGCTTGGAAGGCAGCTATGCTCACCACTATACCACCAACGCAGTCAGCAGTCAGCAACTTGCGCCGTCACTAAGAAGGCTCGAAGTGCACGAGTCGCCGATAGGGCTAGAGGAGCAGATGAGATCTTTGTTTGGACCCGTCACTAAAGAGAGCCTTCAAGAATTTGCATCCCGTCACGTACAAGAAAGCGCTGCCTTCCCATCCGGCTAAATAAACACGAAGTGGTCAAACGCAGAGAGTGCCTATAATAACCAAAAGCCCAATCAAGGCAATCTCTTTCTCCTGCCTCTGTCTGAAAAGTTGGATAAAATCTTATATGAAAAAAAAAGTCTTTTAAAGAAATCCCTTATTCCGAGGTCACCGTAGCCACCAGATCCAGTCTGTATCCGCTTCAGTCACCCGGATCCAGTCCGTATCCAGAGAAGATGTTGGATCAACACCTAGAAAGGACCTCTATGGCCCAGAAACACAGCGGAGACCGTGACAACTAGATGAGCCGCAGATACAAATCCCCTGTAAAGACCACCTGGACAAGACCACAGGAAACAGATGATTCTTCTGCACAGTCTGACATTCCTGCAGCCTGGAGCTGATCTACCGGTTTCGTCTGACAAGGTGAGAACTGTCTCCCCGACTGAGCCTGGTTTCTCACCGGGTTTTTTCTCCATCCTTTCACCGATCGAGTTTTGGTTTCTTGCCTCTGTCGCTTCTGGCAGGCGGAGCTGGGGACACTTCAAGTACAGCGATATCGTTGACTTGATTGCAAATTATTGCACAGATACTATTTAAACTGAACTTAGCTGAATGATGTCATCAAAGAGTTCAATAACGAAATGCCTTTAACTGTCATTTTGCTTTTTGACGCACTGTGTTCCTAATTAATGTTGTTCAGTTGCATTGACGCAATACTTTTTGTTTAAAGCGCAATTTAAAAAAAAAAAAAAAAAAAAAAAAGAGTCCAAACAATGACCCCTGCTACGGGTAGTGTTCCAAGTGTTATGCGACTTCAGCTAATGATGGGTCCATCAGAAATTTTACGGTGCTAGGGCTGGGTCTGCGTCAGAAGAAGCCATGCATTGTTTAGTTATGTCAGTGCAGTGCCGTCAGTTGGGGGAGAAACGGCAGCATGCACGGCTCCTCGTTAGTATAGTGGACAGTATCTCCGCCTGTCACGCGGAAGACCGGGGTTCGATTCCCCGACGGGGAGAGCTGGTTCTTTTCGTCTTCCGAATGATCCATCCAAAATGTTTGGTTGGAGTCGCAGGTCACAGAAGGAGTTCTGCTTCGACGTCAGCCCGAGCCAAAGGACATGCGTTGGCCGGGAATCGAACCCGGCTCAACTGCTTGGAAGGCAGCTATGCTCACCACTATACCACCAACGCAGGCGGAAGTCAGTAGCTTTATTGACGCACTGTGTTCCTAATAAATGTTGTTCAGTTGCATTGACACAATACTTTTTGTTTAAAGCGCAATTAAAAAAAAAAAAAAAGAGTCCAAACAATGACCCCTGCTACGGGTAGTGTTGCAAGTGTTGTGCGACTTCAGCTAATGATGGGTCCATCCGAAATTATTCCATCCAAAAGTTTTGGGTGGAGGCACAGGTCACAGAGGGAGTTCTGCTTCGACGTCAGCCCGAGCCAAAGGACATGCGTTGGCCGGGAATCGAATCCGGGTCAACTGCTTGGAAGGCAGCTATGCTCACCACTATACCACCAACGCAGTCAGCAGTCAGCAACTTGCGCCGTCACTAAGAAGGCTCGAAGTGCACGAGTCGCCGATAGGGCTAGAGGAGCAGATGAGATCTTTGTTTGGACCCGTCACTAAAGAGAGCCTTCAAGAATTTGCATCCCGTCACGTACAAGAAAGCGCTGCCTTCCCATCCGGCTAAATAAACACGAAGTGGTCAAACGCAGAGAGTGCCTATAATAACCAAAAGCCCAATCAAGGCAATCTCTTTCTCATGCCTCTGTCTGAAAAGTTGGATAAAATCTTATATGAAAAAAAAAGTCTTTTAAAGAAATCCCTTATTCCGAGGTCACCGTAGCCACCAGATCCAGTCTGTATCCGCTTCAGTCACCCGGATCCAGTCCGTATCCAGAGAAGATGTTGGATCAAAACCTAGAAAGGACCTCTATGGCCCAGAAACACAGCGGAGACCGTGACAACTAGATGAGCCGCAGATACAAATCCCCTGTAAAGACCACCTGGACAAGACCACAGGAAACAGATGATTCTTCTGCACAGTCTGACATTCCTGCAGCCTGGAGCTGATCTACCTGTTTCGTCTGACAAGGGGAGAACTGTCTCCCCGACTGAGCCTGGTTTCTCACCGGGTTTTTTCTCCATCCTTTCACCGATCGAGTTTTGGTTTCTTGCCTCTGTCGCTTCTGGCAGGCGGAGCTGGGGACACTTCAAGTACAGCGATATCGTTGACTTGATTGCAAATTATTGCACAGATACTATTTAAACTGAACTTAGCTGAATGATGTCATCAAAGAGTTCAATAACGAAATGCCTTTAACTGTCATTTTGCTTTTTGACGCACTGTGTTCCTAATTAATGTTGTTCAGTTGCATTGACGCAATACTTTTTGTTTAAAGCGCAATTAAAAAAAAAAAAAAAAAAAAAAAAAGAGTCCAAACAATGACCCCTGCTACGGGTAGTGTTCCAAGTGTTATGCGACTTCAGCTAATGATGGGTCCATCAGAAATTTTACGGTGCTAGGGCTGGGTCTGCGTCAGAAGAAGCCATGCATTGTTTAGTTATGTCAGTGCAGTGCCGTCAGTTGGGGGAGAAACGGCAGCATGCACGGCTCCTCGTTAGTATAGTGGACAGTATCTCCGCCTGTCACGCGGAAGACCGGGGTTCGATTCCCCGACGGGGAGAGCTGGTTCTTTTCGTCTTCCGAATGATCCATCCAAAATGTTTGGTTGGAGTCGCAGGTCACAGAAGGAGTTCTGCTTCGACGTCAGCCCGAGCCAAAGGACATGCGTTGGCCGGGAATCGAACCCGGGTCAACTGCTTGGAAGGCAGCTATGCTCACCACTATACCACCAACGCAGGCGGAAGTCAGTAGCTTTATTGACGCACTGTGTTCCTAATAAATGTTGTTCAGTTGCATTGACACAATACTTTTTGTTTAAAGCGCAATTAAAAAAAAAAAAAAAGAGTCCAAACAATGACCCCTGCTACGGGTAGTGTTGCAAGTGTTATGCGACTTCAGATAATGATGGGTCCATCCGAAATTATTCCATCCAAAAGTTTTGGGTGGAGGCACAGGTCACAGAGGGAGTTCTGCTTCGACGTCAGCCCGAGCCAAAGGACATGCGTTGGCCGGGAATCGAATCCGGGTCAACTGCTTGGAAGGCAGCTATGCTCACCACTATACCACCAACGCAGTCAGCAGTCAGCGACTTGCGCCGTCACTAAGAAGGCTCGAAGTGCACGAGTCGCCGATAGGGCTAGAGGAGCAGATGAGATCTTTGTTTGGACCCGTCACTAAAGAGAGCCTTCAAGAATTTGCATCCCGTCACGTACAAGAAAGCGCTGCCTTCCCATCCGGCTAAATAAACACGAAGTGGTCAAACGCAGAGAGTGCCTATAATAACCAAAAGCCCAATCAAGGCAATCTCTTTCTCCTGCCTCTGTCTGAAAAGTTGGATAAAATCTTATATGAAAAAAAAAGTCTTTTAAAGAAATCCCTTATTCCGAGGTCACCGTAGCCACCAGATCCAGTCTGTATCCGCTTGAGTCACCCGGATCCAGTCCGTATCCAGAGAAGATGTTGGATCAACACCTAGAAAGGACCTCTATGGCCCAGAAACACAGCGGAGACCGTGACAACTAGATGAGCCGCAGATACAAATCCCCTGTAAAGACCACCTGGACAAGACCACAGGAAACAGATGATTCTTCTGCACAGTCTGACATTCCTGCAGCCTGGAGCTGATCTACCGGTTTCGTCTGACAAGGTGAGAACTGTCTCCCCGACTGAGCCTGGTTTCTCACCGGGTTTTTTCTCCATCCTTTCACCGATCGAGTTTTGGTTTCTTGCCTCTGTCGCTTCTGGCAGGCGGAGCTGGGGACACTTCAAGTACAGCGATATCGTTGACTTGATTGCAAATTATTGCACAGATACTATTTAAACTGAACTTAGCTGAATGATGTCATCAAAGAGTTCAATAACGAAATGCCTTTAACTGTCATTTTGCTTTTTGACGCACTGTGTTCCTAATTAATGTTGTTCAGTTGCATTGACGCAATACTTTTTGTTTAAAGCGCAATTAAAAAAAAAAAAAAAAAAAAAAAGAGTCCAAACAATGACCCCTGCTACGGGTAGTGTTGCAAGTGTTATGCGACTTCAGCTAATGATGGGTCCAACACCTAGAAAGGACCTCTATGGCCCAGAAACACAGCGGAGACCGTGACAACTAGATGAGCCGCAGATACAAATCCCCTGTAAAGACCACCTGGACAAGACCACAGGAAACAGATGATTCTTCTGCACAGTCTGACATTCCTGCAGCCTGGAGCTGATCTACCGGTTTCGTCTGACAAGGTGAGAACTGTCTCCCCGACTGAGCCTGGTTTCTCACCGGGTTTTTTCTCCATCCTTTCACCGATCGAGTTTTGGTTTCTTGCCTCTGTCGCTTCTGGCAGGCGGAGCTGGGGACACTTCAAGTACAGCGATATCGTTGACTTGATTGCAAATTATTGCACAGATACTATTTAAACTGAACTTAGCTGAATGATGTCATCAAAGAGTTCAATAACGAAATGCCTTTAACTGTCATTTTGCTTTTTGACGCACTGTGTTCCTAATTAATGTTGTTCAGTTGCATTGACGCAATACTTTTTGTTTAAAGCGCAATTAAAAAAAAAAAAAAAAAAAAAAAAAGAGTCCAAACAATGACCCCTGCTACGGGTAGTGTTCCAAGTGTTATGCGACTTCAGCTAATGATGGGTCCATCAGAAATTTTACGGTGCTAGGGCTGGGTCTGCGTCAGAAGAAGCCATGCATTGTTTAGTTATGTCAGTGCAGTGCCGTGAGTTGGGGGAGAAACGGCAGCATGCACGGCTACTCGTTAGTATAGTGGACAGTATCTCCGCCTGTCACGCGGAAGACCGGGGTTCGATTCCCCGACGGGGAGAGCTGGTTCTTTTCGTCTTCCGAATGATCCATCCAAAATGTTTGGTTGGAGTCGCAGGTCACAGAAGGAGTTCTGCTTCGACGTCAGCCCGAGCCAAAGGACATGCGTTGGCCGGGAATCGAACCCGGGTCAACTGCTTGGAAGGCAGCTATGCTCACCACTATACCACCAACGCAGGCGGAAGTCAGTAGCTTTATTGACGCACTGTGTTCCTAATAAATGTTGTTCAGTTGCATTGACACAATACTTTTTGTTTAAAGCGCAATTAAAAAAAAAAAAAAAAAAAAAAAGAGTCCAAACAATGACCCCTGCTACGGGTAGTGTTGCAAGTGTTATGCGACTTCAGCTAATGATGGGTCCATCCGAAATTATTCCATCCAAAAGTTTTGGGTGGAGGCACAGGTCACAGAGGGAGTTCTGCTTCGACGTCAGCCCGAGCCAAAGGACATGCGTTGGCCGGGAATCGAATCCGGGTCAACTGCTTGGAAGGCAGCTATGCTCACCACTATACCACCAACGCAGTCAGCAGTCAGCAACTTGCGCCGTCACTAAGAAGGCTCGAAGTGCACGAGTCGCCGATAGGGCTAGAGGAGCAGATGAGATCTTTGTTTGGACCCGTCACTAAAGAGAGCCTTCAAGAATTTGCATCCCGTCACGTACAAGAAAGCGCTGCCTTCCCATCCGGCTAAATAAACACGAAGTGGTCAAACGCAGAGAGTGCCTATAATAACCAAAAGCCCAATCAAGGCAATCTCTTTCTCCTGCCTCTGTCTGAAAAGTTGGATAAAATCTTATATGAAAAAAAAAGTCTTTTAAAGAAATCCCTTATTCCGAGGTCACCGTAGCCACCAGATCCAGTCTGTATCCGCTTCAGTCACCCGGATCCAGTCCGTATCCAGAGAAGATGTTGGATCAACACCTAGAAAGGACCTCTATGGCCCAGAAACACAGCGGAGACCGTGACAACTAGATGAGCCGCAGATACAAATCCCCTGTAAAGACCACCTGGACAAGACCACAGGAAACAGATGATTCTTCTGCACAGTCTGACATTCCTGCAGCCTGGAGCTGATCTACCGGTTTCGTCTGACAAGGTGAGAACTGTCTCCCCGACTGAGCCTGGTTTCTCACCGGGTTTTTTCTCCATCCTTTCACCGATCGAGTTTTGGTTTCTTGCCTCTGTCGCTTCTGGCAGGCGGAGCTGAGGACACTTCATGTACAGCGATATCGTTGACTTGATTGCAAATTATTGCACAGATACTATTTAAACTGAACTTAGCTGAATGATGTCATCAAAGAGTTCAATAACGAAATGCCTTTAACTGTCATTTTGCTTTTTGACGCACTGTGTTCCTAATTAATGTTGTTCAGTTGCATTGACGCAATACTTTTTGTTTAAAGCGCAATTTAAAAAAAAAAAAAAAAAAAAAAAGAGTCCAAACAATGACCCCTGCTACGGGTAGTGTTCCAAGTGTTATGCGACTTCAGCTAATGATGGGTCCATCAGAAATTTTACGGTGCTAGGGCTGGGTCTGCGTCAGAAGAAGCCATGCATTGTTTAGTTATGTCAGTGCAGTGCCGTCAGTTGGGGGTGAAACGGCAGCATGCACGGCTCCTCGTTAGTATAGTGGACAGTATCTCCGCCTGTCACGCGGAAGACCGGGGTTCGATTCCCCGACGGGGAGAGCTGGTTCTTTTCGTCTTCCGAATGATCCATCCAAAATGTTTGGTTGGAGTCGCAGGTCACAGAAGGAGTTCTGCTTCGACGTCAGCCCGAGCCAAATGACATGCGTTGGCCGGGAATCGAACCCGGGTCAACTGCTTGGAAGGCAGCTATGCTCACCACTATACCACCAACGCAGGCGGAAGTCAGCAACTTCCGCCTGCGGGGAAGAGAGTGCCTATAATAACCAAAAGCCCAATCAAGGCAATCTCTTTCTCCTGCCTCTGTCTGAAAAGTTGGATAAAATCTTATATGAAAAAAAAAGTCTTTTAAAGAAATCCCTTATTCCGAGGTCACCGTAGCCACCAGATCCAGTCTGTATCCGCTTCAGTCACCCGGATCCAGTCCGTATCCAGAGAAGATGTTGGATCAACACCTAGAAAGGACCTCTATGGCCCAGAAACACAACGGAGACCGTGACAACTAGATGAGCCGCAGATACAAATCCCCTGTAAAGACCACCTGGACAAGACCACAGGAAACAGATGATTCTTCTGCACAGTCTGACATTCCTGCAGCCTGGAGCTGATCTACCGGTTTCGTCTGACAAGGTGAGAACTGTCTCCCCGACTGAGCCTGGTTTCTCACCGGGTTTTTTCTCCATCCTTTCACCGATCGAGTTTTGGTTTCTTGCCTCTGTCGCTTCTGGCAGGCGGAGCTGAGGACACTTCATGTACAGCGATATCGTTGACTTGATTGCAAATTATTGCACAGATACTATTTAAACTGAACTTAGCTGAATGATGTCATCAAAGAGTTCAATAACGAAATGCCTTTAACTGTCATTTTGCTTTTTGACGCACTGTGTTCCTAATTAATGTTGTTCAGTTGCATTGACGCAATACTTTTTGTTTAAAGCGCAATTAAAAAAAAAAAAAAAAAAAAAAGAGTCCAAACAATGACCCCTGCTACGGGTAGTGTTGCAAGTGTTATGCGACTTCAGCTAATGATGGGTCCAACACCTAGAAAGGACCTCTATGGCCCAGAAACACAGCGGAGACCGTGACAACTAGATGAGCCGCAGATACAAATCCCCTGTAAAGACCACCTGGACAAGACCACAGGAAACAGATGATTCTTCTGCACAGTCTGACATTCCTGCAGCCTGGAGCTGATCTACCTGTTTCGTCTGACAAGGTGAGAACTGTCTTCCCGACTGAGCCTGGTTTCTCACCGGGTTTTTTCTCCATCCTTTCACCGATCGAGTTTTGGTTTCTTGCCTCTGTCGCTTCTGGCAGGCGGAGCTGGGGACACTTCAAGTACAGCGATATCGTTGACTTGATTGCAAATTATTGCACAGATACTATTTAAACTGAACTTAGCTGAATGATGTCATCAAAGAGTTCAATAACGAAATGCCTTTAACTGTCATTTTGCTTTTTGACGCACTGTGTTCCTAATTA
Organism: Carassius gibelio; assembly: GCF_023724105.1. NCBI lineage: Eukaryota > Metazoa > Chordata > Actinopteri > Cypriniformes > Cyprinidae > Carassius > Carassius gibelio. The sequence continues at coordinate 7,176,970 of NC_068414.1, read as the reverse complement.
ATGTTGTTCATTTGCATTTGCGCAATACTTTTTGTTTAAAGCGCAATTTAAAAAAAAAAAAAAAAGAGTCCAAACAATGACCCCTGCTACGGGTAGTGTTCCAAGTGTTATGCGACTTCAGCTAATGATGGGTCCATCCGAAATTATTCCATCCAAAAGTTTTGGGTGGAGGCAAAGGTCACAGAGGGAGTTCTGCTTCGACGTCAGCCCGAGCCAAAGGACATGCGTTGGCCGGGAATCGAATCCGGGTCAACTGCTTGGAAGGCAGCTATGCTCACCACTATACCACCAACGCAGTCAGCAGTCAGCAACTTGCGCCGTCACTAAGAAGGCTCGAAGTGCACGAGTCGCCGATAGGGCTAGAGGAGCAGATGAGATCTTTGTTTGGACCCGTCACTAAAGAGAGCCTTCAAGAATTTGCATCCCGTCACGTACAAGAAAGCGCTGCCTTCCCATCCGGCTAAATAAACACGAAGTGGTCAAACGCAGAGAGTGCCTATAATAACCAAAAGCCCAATCAAGGCAATCTCTTTCTCCTGCCTCTGTCTGAAAAGTTGGATAAAATCTTATATGAAAAAAAAAGTCTTTTAAAGAAATCCCTTATTCCGAGGTCACCGTAGCCACCAGATCCAGTCTGTATCCGCTTCAGTCACCCGGATCCAGTCCGTATCCAGAGAAGATGTTGGATCAACACCTAGAAAGGACCTCTATGGCCCAGAAACACAGCGGAGACCGTGACAACTAGATGAGCCGCAGATACAAATCCCCTGTAAAGACCACCTGGACAAGACCACAGGAAACAGATGATTCTTCTGCACAGTCTGACATTCCTGCAGCCTGGAGCTGATCTACCGGTTTCGTCTGACAAGGTGAGAACTGTCTCCCCGACTGAGCCTGGTTTCTCACCGGGTTTTTTCTCCATCCTTTCACCGATCGAGTTTTGGTTTCTTGCCTCTGTCGCTTCTGGCAGGCGGAGCTGAGGACACTTCATGTACAGCGATATCGTTGACTTGATTGCAAATTATTGCACAGATATTATTTAAACTGAACTTAGCTGAATGATGTCATCAAAGAGTTCAATAACGAAATGCCTTTAACTGTCATTTTGCTTTTTGACGCACTGTGTTCCTAATTAATGTTGTTCAGTTGCATTGACGCAATACTTTTTGTTTAAAGCGCAATTAAAAAAAAAAAAAAAAAAAAAAAAAAGAGTCCAAACAATGACCCCTGCTACGGGTAGTGTTCCAAGTGTTATGCGACTTCAGCTAATGATGGGTCCATCAGAAATTTTACGGTGCTAGGGCTGGGTCTGCGTCAGAAAAAGCCATGCATTGTTTAGTTATGTCAGTGCAGTGCCGTCAGTTGGGGGAGAAACGGCAGCATGCACGGCTCCTCGTTAGTATAGTGGACAGTATCTCCGCCTGTCACGCGGAAGACCGGGGTTAGATTCCCCGACGGGGAGATCTGGTTCTTTTCGTCTTCCGAATGATCCATCCAAAATGTTTGGTTGGAGTCGCAGGTCACAGAAGGAGTTCTGCTTCGACGTCAGCCCGAGCCAAAGGACATGCGTTGGCCGGGAATCGAACCCGGGTCAACTGCTTGGAAGGCAGCTATGCTCACCACTATACCACCAACGCAGGCGGAAGTCAGCAACTTGCGCCGTCACTAAGAAGGCTCGAAGTGCACGAGTCGCCGATAGGGCTAGAGGAGCAGATGAGATCTTTGTTTGGACCCGTCACTAAAGAGAGCCTTCAAGAATTTGCATCCCGTCACGTACAAGAAAGTGCTGCCTTCCCATCCGGCTAAATAAACACGAAGTGGTCAAACGCAGAGAGTGCCTATAATAACCAAAAGCCCAATCAAGGCAATCTCTTTCTCATGCCTCTGTCTGAAAAGTTGGATAAAATCTTATATGAAAAAAAAAGTCTTTTAAAGAAATCCCTTATTCCGAGGTCACCGTAGCCACCAGATCCAGTCTGTATCCGCTTCAGTCACCCGGATCCAGTCCGTATCCAGAGAAGATGTTGGATCAACACCTAGAAAGGACCTCTATGGCCCAGAAACACAGCGGAGACCGTGACAACTAGATGAGCCGCAGATACAAATCCCCTGTAAAGACCACCTGGACAAGACCACAGGAAACAGATGATTCTTCTGCACAGTCTGACATTCCTGCAGCCTGGAGCTGATCTACCTGTTTCGTCTGACAAGGTGAGAACTGTCTTCCCGACTGAGCCTGGTTTCTCACCGGGTTTTTTCTCCATCCTTTCACCGATCGAGTTTTGGTTTCTTGCCTCTGTCGCTTCTGGCAGGCGGAGCTGGGGACACTTCAAGTACAGCGATATCGTTGACTTGATTGCAAATTATTGCACAGATACTATTTAAACTGAACTTAGCTGAATGATGTCATCAAAGAGTTCAATAACGAAATGCCTTTAACTGTCATTTTGCTTTTTGATGCACTGTGTTCCTAATTAATGTTGTTCAGTTGCATTGACGCAATACTTTTTGTTTAAAGCGCAATTTAAAAAAAAAAAAAAAAAAGAGTCCAAACAATGACCCCTGCTACGGGTAGTGTTCCAAGTGTTATGCGACTTCAGCTAATGATGGGTCCATCAGAAATTTTACAGTGCTAGGGCTGGGTCTGCGTCAGAAAAAGCCATGCATTGTTTAGTTATGTCAGTGTAGTGCCGTCAGTTGGGGGAGAAACGGCAGCATGCACGGCTCCTCGTTAGTATAGTGGACAGTATCTCTGCCTGTCACGCGGAAGACCGGGGTTCGATTCCCCGACGGGGAGACCTGGTTCTTTTCGTCTTCCGAATGATCCATCCAAAATGTTTGGTTGGAGTCGCAGGTCACAGAAGGAGTTCTGCTTCGACGTCAGCCCGAGCCAAAGGACATGCGTTGGCCGGGAATCGAACCCGGGTCAACTGCTTGGAAGGCAGCTATGCTCACCACTATACCACCAACGCAGGCGGAAGTCAGCAACTTGCGCCGTCACTAAGAAGGCTCGAAGTGCACGAGTCGCCGATAGGGCTAGAGGAGCAGATGAGATCTTTGTTTGGACCCGTCACTAAAGAGAGCCTTCAAGAATTTGCATCCCGTCACGTACAAGAAAGTGCTGCCTTCCCATCCGGCTAAATAAACACGAAGTGGTCAAACGCAGAGAGTGCCTATAATAACCAAAAGCCCAATCAAGGCAATCTCTTTCTCATGCCTCTGTCTGAAAAGTTGGATAAAATCTTATATGAAAAAAAAAGTCTTTTAAAGAAATCCCTTATTCCGAGGTCACCGTAGCCACCAGATCCAGTCTGTATCCGCTTCAGTCACCCGGATCCAGTCCGTATCCAGAGAAGATGTTGGATCAACACCTAGAAAGGACCTCTATGGCCCAGAAACACAGTGGAGACCGTGACAACTAGATGAGCCGCAGATACAAATCCCCTGTAAAGACCACCTGGACAAGACCACAGGAAACAGATGATTCTTCTGCACAGTCTGACATTCCTGCAGCCTGGAGCTGATCTACCTGTTTCGTCTGACAAGGGGAGAACTGTCTCCCCGACTGAGCCTGGTTTCTCACCGGGTTTTTTCTCCATCCTTTCACCGATCGAGTTTTGGTTTCTTGCCTCTGTCGCTTCTGGCAGGCGGAGCTGGGGACACTTCAAGTACAGCGATATCGTTGACTTGATTGCAAATTATTGCACAGATACTATTTAAACTGAACTTAGCTGAATGATGTCATCAAAGAGTTCAATAACGAAATGCCTTTAACTGTCATTTTGCTTTTTGACGCACTGTGTTCCTAATTAATGTTGTTCAGTTGCATTGACGCAATACTTTTTGTTTAAAGCGCAATTTAAAAAAAAAAAAAAAAAAAAAAAGAGTCCAAACAATGACCCCTGCTACGGGTAGTGTTCCAAGTGTTATGCGACTTCAGCTAATGATGGGTCCATCAGAAATTTTACGGTGCTAGGGCTGGGTCTGCGTCAGAAAAAGCCATGCATTGTTTAGTTATGTCAGTGCAGTGCCGTCAGTTGGGGGAGAAACGGCAGCATGCACGGCTCCTCGTTAGTATAGTGGACAGTATCTCCGCCTGTCACGCGGAAGACCGGGGTTCGATTCCCCGACGGGGAGACCTGGTTCTTTTCGTCTTCCGAATGATCCATCCAAAATGTTTGGTTGGAGTCGCAGGTCACAGAAGGAGTTCTGCTTCGACGTCAGCCCGAGCCAAAGGACATGCGTTGGCCGGGAATCGAACCCGGGTCAACTGCTTGGAAGGCAGCTATGCTCACCACTATACCACCAACGCAGGCGGAAGTCAGCAACTTGCGCCGTCACTAAGAAGGCTCGAAGTGCACGAGTCGCCGATAGGGCTAGAGGAGCAGATGAGATCTTTGTTTGGACCCGTCACTAAAGAGAGCCTTCAAGAATTTGCATCCCGTCACGTACAAGAAAGTGCTGCCTTCCCATCCGGCTAAATAAACACGAAGTGGTCAAACGCAGAGAGTGCCTATAATAACCAAAAGCCCAATCAAGGCAATCTCTTTCTCCTGCCTCTGTCTGAAAAGTTGGATAAAATCTTATATGAAAAAAAAAGTCTTTTAAAGAAATCCCTTATTCCGAGGTCACCGTAGCCACCAGATCCAGTCTGTATCCGCTTCAGTCACCCGGATCCAGTCCGTATCCAGAGAAGATGTTGGATCAACACCTAGAAAGGACCTCTATGGCCCAGAAACACAGCGGAGACCGTGACAACTAGATGAGCCGCAGATACAAATCCCCTGTAAAGACCACCTGGACAAGACCACAGGAAACAGATGATTCTTCTGCACAGTCTGACATTCCTGCAGCCTGGAGCTGATCTACCGGTTTCGTCTGACAAGGTGAGAACTGTCTCCCCGACTGAGCCTGGTTTCTCACCGGGTTTTTTCTCCATCCTTTCACCGATCGAGTTTTGGTTTCTTGCCTCTGTCGCTTCTGGCAGGCGGAGCTGAGGACACTTCATGTACAGCGATATCGTTGACTTGATTGCAAATTATTGCACAGATACTATTTAAACTGAACTTAGCTGAATGATGTCATCAAAGAGTTCAATAACGAAATGCCTTTAACTGTCATTTTGCTTTTTGACGCACTGTGTTCCTAATTAATGTTGTTCAGTTGCATTGACGCAATACTTTTTGTTTAAAGCGCAATTAAAAAAAAAAAAAAAAAAAAAAAGAGTCCAAACAATGACCCCTGCTACGGGTAGTGTTGCAAGTGTTATGCGACTTCAGCTAATGATGGGTCCAACACCTAGAAAGGACCTCTATGGCCCAGAAACACAGCGGAGACCGTGACAACTAGATGAGCCGCAGATACAAATCCCCTGTAAAGACCACCTGGACAAGACCACAGGAAACAGATGATTCTTCTGCACAGTCTGACATTCCTGCAGCCTGGAGCTGATCTACCTGTTTCGTCTGACAAGGTGAGAACTGTCTTCCCGACTGAGCCTGGTTTCTCACCGGGTTTTTTCTCCATCCTTTCACCGATCGAGTTTTGGTTTCTTGCCTCTGTCGCTTCTGGCAGGCGGAGCTGGGGACACTTCAAGTACAGCGATATCGTTGACTTGATTGCAAATTATTGCACAGATACTATTTAAACTGAACTTAGCTGAATGATGTCATCAAAGAGTTCAATAACGAAATGCCTTTAACTGTCATTTTGCTTTTTGACGCACTGTGTTCCTAATTAATGTTGTTCATTTGCATTTGCGCAATACTTTTTGTTTAAAGCGCAATTTAAAAAAAAAAAAAAAAAGAGTCCAAACAATGACCCCTGCTACGGGTAGTGTTCCAAGTGTTATGCGACTTCAGCTAATGATGGGTCCATCAGAAATTTTACGGTGCTAGGGCTGGGTCTGCGTCAGAAAAAGCCATGCATTGTTTAGTTATGTCAGTGCAGTGCCGTCAGTTGGGGGAGAAACGGCAGCATGCACGGCTCCTCGTTAGTATAGTGGACAGTATCTCCGCCTGTCACGCGGAAGACCGGGGTTCGATTCCCCGACGGGGAGATCTGGTTCTTTTCGTCTTCCGAATGATCCATCCAAAATGTTTGGTTGGAGTCGCAGGTCACAGAAGGAGTTCTGCTTCGACGTCAGCCCGAGCCAAAGGACATGCGTTGGCCGGGAATCGAACCCGGGTCAACTGCTTGGAAGGCAGCTATGCTCACCACTATACCACCAACGCAGGCGGAAGTCAGCAACTTGCGCCGTCACTAAGAAGGCTCGAAGTGCACGAGTCGCCGATAGGGCTAGAGGAGCAGATGAGATCTTTGTTTGGACCCGTCACTAAAGAGAGCCTTCAAGAATTTGCATCCCGTCACGTACAAGAAAGTGCTGCCTTCCCATCCGGCTAAATAAACACGAAGTGGTCAAACGCAGAGAGTGCCTATAATAACCAAAAGCCCAATCAAGGCAATCTCTTTCTCATGCCTCTGTCTGAAAAGTTGGATAAAATCTTATATGAAAAAAAAAGTCTTTTAAAGAAATCCCTTATTCCGAGGTCACCGTAGCCACCAGATCCAGTCTGTATCCGCTTCAGTCACCCGGATCCAGTCCGTATCCAGAGAAGATGTTGGATCAACACCTAGAAAGGACCTCTATGGCCCAGAAACACAGCGGAGACCGTGACAACTAGATGAGCCGCAGATACAAATCCCCTGTAAAGACCACCTGGACAAGACCACAGGAAACAGATGATTCTTCTGCACAGTCTGACATTCCTGCAGCCTGGAGCTGATCTACCTGTTTCGTCTGACAAGGTGAGAACTGTCTTCCCGACTGAGCCTGGTTTCTCACCGGGTTTTTTCTCCATCCTTTCACCGATCGAGTTTTGGTTTCTTGCCTCTGTCGCTTCTGGCAGGCGGAGCTGGGGACACTTCAAGTACAGCGATATCGTTGACTTGATTGCAAATTATTGCACAGATACTATTTAAACTGAACTTAGCTGAATGATGTCATCAAAGAGTTCAATAACGAAATGCCTTTAACTGTCATTTTGCTTTTTGATGCACTGTGTTCCTAATTAATGTTGTTCAGTTGCATTGACGCAATACTTTTTGTTTAAAGCGCAATTTAAAAAAAAAAAAAAAAAAGAGTCCAAACAATGACCCCTGCTACGGGTAGTGTTCCAAGTGTTATGCGACTTCAGCTAATGATGGGTCCATCAGAAATTTTACAGTGCTAGGGCTGGGTCTGCGTCAGAAAAAGCCATGCATTGTTTAGTTATGTCAGTGTAGTGCCGTCAGTTGGGGGAGAAACGGCAGCATGCACGGCTCCTCGTTAGTATAGTGGACAGTATCTCTGCCTGTCACGCGGAAGACCGGGGTTCGATTCCCCGACGGGGAGACCTGGTTCTTTTCGTCTTCCGAATGATCCATCCAAAATGTTTGGTTGGAGTCGCAGGTCACAGAAGGAGTTCTGCTTCGACGTCAGCCCGAGCCAAAGGACATGCGTTGGCCGGGAATCGAACCCGGGTCAACTGCTTGGAAGGCAGCTATGCTCACCACTATACCACCAACGCAGGCGGAAGTCAGCAACTTGCGCCGTCACTAAGAAGGCTCGAAGTGCACGAGTCGCCGATAGGGCTAGAGGAGCAGATGAGATCTTTGTTTGGACCCGTCACTAAAGAGAGCCTTCAAGAATTTGCATCCCGTCACGTACAAGAAAGTGCTGCCTTCCCATCCGGCTAAATAAACACGAAGTGGTCAAATGCAGAGAGTGCCTATAATAACCAAAAGCCCAATCAAGGCAATCTCTTTCTCATGCCTCTGTCTGAAAAGTTGGATAAAATCTTATATGAAAAAAAAAGTCTTTTAAAGAAATCCCTTATTCCGAGGTCACCGTAGCCACCAGATCCAGTCTGTATCCGCTTCAGTCACCCGGATCCAGTCCGTATCCAGAGAAGATGTTGGATCAACACCTAGAAAGGACCTCTATGGCCCAGAAACACAGTGGAGACCGTGACAACTAGATGAGCCGCAGATACAAATCCCCTGTAAAGACCACCTGGACAAGACCACAGGAAACAGATGATTCTTCTGCACAGTCTGACATTCCTGCAGCCTGGAGCTGATCTACCTGTTTCGTCTGACAAGGGGAGAACTGTCTCCCCGACTGAGCCTGGTTTCTCACCGGGTTTTTTCTCCATCCTTTCACCGATCGAGTTTTGGTTTCTTGCCTCTGTCGCTTCTGGCAGGCGGAGCTGGGGACACTTCAAGTACAGCGATATCGTTGACTTGATTGCAAATTATTGCACAGATACTATTTAAACTGAACTTAGCTGAATGATGTCATCAAAGAGTTCAATAACGAAATGCCTTTAACTGTCATTTTGCTTTTTGACGCACTGTGTTCCTAATTAATGTTGTTCAGTTGCATTGACGCAATACTTTTTGTTTAAAGCGCAATTTAAAAAAAAAAAAAAAAAAAAAAAGAGTCCAAACAATGACCCCTGCTACGGGTAGTGTTCCAAGTGTTATGCGACTTCAGCTAATGATGGGTCCATCAGAAATTTTACGGTGCTAGGGCTGGGTCTGCGTCAGAAAAAGCCATGCATTGTTTAGTTATGTCAGTGCAGTGCCGTCAGTTGGGGGAGAAACGGCAGCATGCACGGCTCCTCGTTAGTATAGTGGACAGTATCTCCGCCTGTCACGCGGAAGACCGGGGTTCGATTCCCCGACGGGGAGACCTGGTTCTTTTCGTCTTCCGAATGATCCATCCAAAATGTTTGGTTGGAGTCGCAGGTCACAGAAGGAGTTCTGCTTCGACGTCAGCCCGAGCCAAAGGACATGCGTTGGCCGGGAATCGAACCCGGGTCAACTGCTTGGAAGGCAGCTATGCTCACCACTATACCACCAACGCAGGCGGAAGTCAGCAACTTGCGCCGTCACTAAGAAGGCTCGAAGTGCACGAGTCGCCGATAGGGCTAGAGGAGCAGATGAGATCTTTGTTTGGACCCGTCACTAAAGAGAGCCTTCAAGAATTTGCATCCCGTCACGTACAAGAAAGTGCTGCCTTCCCATCCGGCTAAATAAACACGAAGTGGTCAAACGCAGAGAGTGCCTATAATAACCAAAAGCCCAATCAAGGCAATCTCTTTCTCCTGCCTCTGTCTGAAAAGTTGGATAAAATCTTATATGAAAAAAAAAGTCTTTTAAAGAAATCCCTTATTCCGAGGTCACCGTAGCCACCAGATCCAGTCTGTATCCGCTTCAGTCACCCGGATCCAGTCCGTATCCAGAGAAGATGTTGGATCAACACCTAGAAAGGACCTCTATGGCCCAGAAACACAGCGGAGACCGTGACAACTAGATGAGCCGCAGATACAAATCCCCTGTAAAGACCACCTGGACAAGACCACAGGAAACAGATGATTCTTCTGCACAGTCTGACATTCCTGCAGCCTGGAGCTGATCTACCGGTTTCGTCTGACAAGGTGAGAACTGTCTCCCCGACTGAGCCTGGTTTCTCACCGGGTTTTTTCTCCATCCTTTCACCGATCGAGTTTTGGTTTCTTGCCTCTGTCGCTTCTGGCAGGCGGAGCTGAGGACACTTCATGTACAGCGATATCGTTGACTTGATTGCAAATTATTGCACAGATACTATTTAAACTGAACTTAGCTGAATGATGTCATCAAAGAGTTCAATAACGAAATGCCTTTAACTGTCATTTTGCTTTTTGACGCACTGTGTTCCTAATTAATGTTGTTCAGTTGCATTGACGCAATACTTTTTGTTTAAAGCGCAATTAAAAAAAAAAAAAAAAAAAAAAAGAGTCCAAACAATGACCCCTGCTACGGGTAGTGTTGCAAGTGTTATGCGACTTCAGCTAATGATGGGTCCAACACCTAGAAAGGACCTCTATGGCCCAGAAACACAGCGGAGACCGTGACAACTAGATGAGCCGCAGATACAAATCCCCTGTAAAGACCACCTGGACAAGACCACAGGAAACAGATGATTCTTCTGCACAGTCTGACATTCCTGCAGCCTGGAGCTGATCTACCTGTTTCGTCTGACAAGGTGAGAACTGTCTTCCCGACTGAGCCTGGTTTCTCACCGGGTTTTTTCTCCATCCTTTCACCGATCGAGTTTTGGTTTCTTGCCTCTGTCGCTTCTGGCAGGCGGAGCTGGGGACACTTCAAGTACAGCGATATCGTTGACTTGATTGCAAATTATTGCACAGATACTATTTAAACTGAACTTAGCTGAATGATGTCATCAAAGAGTTCAATAACGAAATGCCTTTAACTGTCATTTTGCTTTTTGACGCACTGTGTTCCTAATTAATGTTGTTCATTTGCATTTGCGCAATACTTTTTGTTTAAAGCGCAATTTAAAAAAAAAAAAAAAAAGAGTCCAAACAATGACCCCTGCTACGGGTAGTGTTCCAAGTGTTATGCGACTTCAGCTAATGATGGGTCCATCAGAAATTTTACGGTGCTAGGGCTGGGTCTGCGTCAGAAAAAGCCATGCATTGTTTAGTTATGTCAGTGCAGTGCCGTCAGTTGGGGGAGAAACGGCAGCATGCACGGCTCCTCGTTAGTATAGTGGACAGTATCTCCGCCTGTCACGCGGAAGACCGGGGTTCGATTCCCCGACGGGGAGACCTGGTTCTTTTCGTCTTCCGAATGATCCATCCAAAATGTTTGGTTGGAGTCGCAGGTCACAGAAGGAGTTCTGCTTCGACGTCAGCCCGAGCCAAAGGACATGCGTTGGCCGGGAATCGAACCCGGGTCAACTGCTTGGAAGGCAGCTATGCTCACCACTATACCACCAACGCAGGCGGAAGTCAGCAACTTGCGCCGTCACTAAGAAGGCTCGAAGTGCACGAGTCGCCGATAGGGCTAGAGGAGCAGATGAGATCTTTGTTTGGACCCGTCACTAAAGAGAGCCTTCAAGAATTTGCATCCCGTCACGTACAAGAAAGTGCTGCCTTCCCATCCGGCTAAATAAACACGAAGTGGTCAAACGCAGAGAGTGCCTATAATAACCAAAAGCCCAATCAAGGCAATCTCTTTCTCATGCCTCTGTCTGAAAAGTTGGATAAAATCTTATATGAAAAAAAAAGTCTTTTAAAGAAATCCCTTATTCCGAGGTCACCGTAGCCACCAGATCCAGTCTGTATCCGCTTCAGTCACCCGGATCCAGTCCGTATCCAGAGAAGATGTTGGATCAACACCTAGAAAGGACCTCTATGGCCCAGAAACACAGCGGAGACCGTGACAACTAGATGAGCCGCAGATACAAATCCCCTGTAAAGACCACCTGGACAAGACCACAGGAAACAGATGATTCTTCTGCACAGTCTGACATTCCTGCAGCCTGGAGCTGATCTACCTGTTTCGTCTGACAAGGTGAGAACTGTCTTCCCGACTGAGCCTGGTTTCTCACCGGGTTTTTTCTCCATCCTTTCACCGATCGAGTTTTGGTTTCTTGCCTCTGTCGCTTCTGGCAGGCGGAGCTGGGGACACTTCAAGTACAGCGATATCGTTGACTTGATTGCAAATTATTGCACAGATACTATTTAAACTGAACTTAGCTGAATGATGTCATCAAAGAGTTCAATAACGAAATGCCTTTAACTGTCATTTTGCTTTTTGACGCACTGTGTTCCTAATTAATGTTGTTCAGTTGCATTGACGCAATACTTTTTGTTTAAAGCGCAATTTAAAAAAAAAAAAAAAAAGAGTCCAAACAATGACCCCTGCTACGGGTAGTGTTCCAAGTGTTATGCGACTTCAGCTAATGATGGGTCCATCAGAAATTTTACGGTGCTAGGGCTGGGTCTGCGTCAGAAAAAGCCATGCATTGTTTAGTTATGTCAGTGCAGTGCCGTCAGTTGGGGGAGAAACCGCAGCATGCACGGCTCCTCGTTAGTATAGTGGACAGTATCTCCGCCTGTCACGCGGAAGACCGGGGTTCGATTCCCCGACGGGGAGACCTGGTTCTTTTCGTCTTCCGAATGATCCATCCAAAATGTTTGGTTGGAGTCGCAGGTCACAGAAGGAGTTCTGCTTCGACGTCAGCCCGAGCCAAAGGACATGCGTTGGCCGGGAATCGAACCTGGGTCAACTGCTTGGAAGGCAGCTATGCTCACCACTATACCACCAACGCAGGCGGAAGTCAGCAACTTGCGCCGTCACTAAGAAGGCTCGAAGTGCACGAGTCGCCGATAGGGCTAGAGGAGCAGATGAGATCTTTGTTTGGACCCGTCACTAAAGAGAGCCTTCAAGAATTTGCATCCCGTCACGTACAAGAAAGTGCTGCCTTCCCATCCGGCTAAATAAACACGAAGTGGTCAAACGCAGAGAGTGCCTATAATAACCAAAAGCCCAATCAAGGCAATCTCTTTCTCATGCCTCTGTCTGAAAAGTTGGATAAAATCTTATATGAAAAAAAAAGTCTTTTAAAGAAATCCCTTATTCCGAGGTCACCGTAGCCACCAGATCCAGTCTGTATCCGCTTCAGTCACCCGGATCCAGTCCGTATCCAGAGAAGATGTTGGATCAACACCTAGAAAGGACCTCTATGGCCCAGAAACACAGTGGAGACCGTGACAACTAGATGAGCCGCAGATACAAATCCCCTGTAAAGACCACCTGGACAAGACCACAGGAAACAGATGATTCTTCTGCACAGTCTGACATTCCTGCAGCCTGGAGCTGATCTACCTGTTTCGTCTGACAAGGGGAGAACTGTCTCCCCGACTGAGCCTGGTTTCTCACCGGGTTTTTTCTCCATCCTTTCACCGATCGAGTTTTGGTTTCTTGCCTCTGTCGCTTCTGGCAGGCGGAGCTGGGGACACTTCAAGTACAGCGATATCGTTGACTTGATTGCAAATTATTGCACAGATACTATTTAAACTGAACTTAGCTGAATGATGTCATCAAAGAGTTCAATAACGAAATGCCTTTAACTGTCATTTTGCTTTTTGACGCACTGTGTTCCTAATTAATGTTGTTCAGTTGCATTGACGCAATACTTTTTGTTTAAAGCGCAATTAAAAAAAAAAAAAAAAAAAAAGAGTCCAAACAATGACCCCTGCTACGGGTAGTGTTGCAAGTGTTATGCGACTTCAGCTAATGATGGGTCCAACACCTAGAAAGGACCTCTATGGCCCAGAAACACAGCAGAGACCGTGACAACTAGATGAGCCGCAGATACAAATCCCCTGTAAAGACCACCTGGACAAGACCACAGGAAACAGATGATTCTTCTGCACAGTCTGACATTCCTGCAGCCTGGAGCTGATCTACCTGTTTCGTCTGACAAGGTGAGAACTGTCTTCCCGACTGAGCCTGGTTTCTCACCGGGTTTTTTCTCCATCCTTTCACCGATCGAGTTTTGGTTTCTTGCCTCTGTCGCTTCTGGCAGGCGGAGCTGGGGACACTTCAAGTGCAGCGATATCGTTGACTTGATTGCAAATTATTGCACAGATACTATTTAAACTGAACTTAGCTGAATGATGTCATCAAAGAGTTCAATAACGAAATGCCTTTAACTGTCATTTTGCTTTTTGACGCACTGTGTTCCTAATTAATGTTGTTCAGTTGCATTTGCGCAATACTTTTTGTTTAAAGCGCAATTTAAAAAAAAAAAAAAAAAGAGTCCAAACAATGACCCCTGCTACGGGTAGTGTTCCAAGTGTTATGCGACTTCAGCTAATGATGGGTCCATCAGAAATTTTACGGTGCTAGGGCTGGGTCTGCGTCAGAAAAAGCCATGCATTGTTTAGTTATGTCAGTGCAGTGCCGTCAGTTGGGGGAGAAACGGCAGTATGCACGGCTCCTCGTTAGTATAGTGGACAGTATCTCCGCCTGTCACGCGGAAGACCGGGGTTCGATTCCCCGACGGGGAGACCTGGTTCTTTTCGTCTTCCGAATGATCCATCCAAAATGTTTGGTTGGAGTCGCAGGTCACAGAAGGAGTTCTGCTTCGACGTCAGCCCGAGCCAAAGGACATGCGTTGGCCGGGAATCGAACCCGGGTCAACTGCTTGGAAGGCAGCTATGCTCACCACTATACCACCAACGCAGGCGGAAGTCAGCAACTTGCGCCGTCACTAAGAAGGCTCGAAGTGCACGAGTCGCCGATAGGGCTAGAGGAGCAGATGAGATCTTTGTTTGGACCCGTCACTAAAGAGAGCCTTCAAGAATTTGCATCCCGTCACGTACAAGAAAGTGCTGCCTTCCCATCCGGCTAAATAAACACGAAGTGGTCAAACGCAGAGAGTGCCTATAATAACCAAAAGCCCAATCAAGGCAATCTCTTTCTCATGCCTCTGTCTGAAAAGTTGGATAAAATCTTATATGAAAAAAAAAGTCTTTTAAAGAAATCCCTTATTCCGAGGTCACCGTAGCCACCAGATCCAGTCTGTATCCGCTTCAGTCACCCGGATCCAGTCCGTATCCAGAGAAGATGTTGGATCAACACCTAGAAAGGACCTCTATGGCCCAGAAACACAGCGGAGACCGTGACAACTAGATGAGCCGCAGATACAAATCCCCTGTAAAGACCACCTGGACAAGACCACAGGAAACAGATGATTCTTCTGCACAGTCTGACATTCCTGCAGCCTGGAGCTGATCTACCTGTTTCGTCTGACAAGGTGAGAACTGTCTTCCCGACTGAGCCTGGTTTCTCACCGGGTTTTTTCTCCATCCTTTCACCGATCGAGTTTTGGTTTCTTGCCTCTGTCGCTTCTGGCAGGCGGAGCTGGGGACACTTCAAGTACAGCGATATCGTTGACTTGATTGCAAATTATTGCACAGATACTATTTAAACTGAACTTAGCTGAATGATGTCATCAAAGAGTTCAATAACGAAATGCCTTTAACTGTCATTTTGCTTTTTGACGCACTGTGTTCCTAATTAATGTTGTTCAGTTGCATTGACGCAATACTTTTTGTTTAAAGCGCAATTTAAAAAAAAAAAAAAAAAAGAGTCCAAACAATGACCCCTGCTACGGGTAGTGTTCCAAGTGTTATGCGACTTCAGCTAATGATGGGTCCATCAGAAATTTTACAGTGCTAGGGCTGGGTCTGCGTCAGAAAAAGCCATGCATTGTTTAGTTATGTCAGTGCAGTGCCGTCAGTTGGGGGAGAAACGGCAGCATGCACGGCTCCTCGTTAGTATAGTGGACAGTATCTCCGCCTGTCACGCGGAAGACCGGGGTTCGATTCCCCGACGGGGAGAGCTGGTTCTTTTCGTCTTCCGAATGATCCATCCAAAATGTTTGGTTGGAGTCGCAGGTCACAGAAGGAGTTCTGCTTCGACGTCAGCCCGAGCCAAAGGACATGCGTTGGCCGGGAATCGAACCCGGGTCAACTGCTTGGAAGGCAGCTATGCTCACCACTATACCACCAACGCAGGCGGAAGTCAGTAGCTTTATTGACGCACTGTGTTCCTAATAAATGTTGTTCAGTTGCATTGACACAATACTTTTTGTTTAAAGCGCAATTAAAAAAAAAAAAAAAAAAAAAAGAGTCCAAACAATGACCCCTGCTACGGGTAGTGTTGCAAGTGTTATGCGACTTCAGCTAATGATGGGTCCATCCGAAATTATTCCATCCAAAAGTTTTGGGTGGAGGCAAAGGTCACAGAGGGAGTTCTGCTTCGACGTCAGCCCGAGCCAAAGGACATGCGTTGGCCGGGAATCGAATCCGGGTCAACTGCTTGGAAGGCAGCTATGCTCACCACTATACCACCAACGCAGTCAGCAGTCAGCAACTTGCGCCGTCACTAAGAAGGCTCGAAGTGCACGAGTCGCCGATAGGGCTAGAGGAGCAGATGAGATCTTTGTTTGGACCCTTCACTAAAGAGAGCCTTCAAGAATTTGCATCCCGTCACGTACAAGAAAGCGCTGCCTTCCCATCCGGCTAAATAAACACGAAGTGGTCAAACGCAGAGAGTGCCTATAATAACCAAAAGCCCAATCAAGGCAATCTCTTTCTCCTGCCTCTGTCTGAAAAGTTGGATAAAATCTTATATGAAAAAAAAAGTCTTTTAAAGAAATCCCTTATTCCGAGGTCACCGTAGCCACCAGATCCAGTCTGTATCCGCTTCAGTCACCCGGATCCAGTCCGTATCCAGAGAAGATGTTGGATCAACACCTAGAAAGGACCTCTATGGCCCAGAAACACAGCGGAGACCGTGACAACTAGATGAGCCGCAGATACAAATCCCCTGTAAAGACCACCTGGACAAGACCACAGGAAACAGATGATTCTTCTGCACAGTCTGACATTCCTGCAGCCTGGAGCTGATCTACCGGTTTCGTCTGACAAGGTGAGAACTGTCTCCCCGACTGAGCCTGGTTTCTCACCGGGTTTTTTCTCCATCCTTTCACCGATCGAGTTTTGGTTTCTTGCCTCTGTCGCTTCTGGCAGGCGGAGCTGAGGACACTTCATGTACAGCGATATCGTTGACTTGATTGCAAATTATTGCACAGATACTATTTAAACTGAACTTAGCTGAATGATGTCATCAAAGAGTTCAATAACGAAATGCCTTTAACTGTCATTTTGCTTTTTGACGCACTGTGTTCCTAATTAATGTTGTTCAGTTGCATTGACGCAATACTTTTTGTTTAAAGCGCAATTAAAAAAAAAAAAAAAAAAAAAAAAAAGAGTCCAAACAATGACCCCTGCTACGGGTAGTGTTCCAAGTGTTATGCGACTTCAGCTAATGATGGGTCCATCAGAAATTTTACGGTGCTAGGGCTGGGTCTGCGTCAGAAAAAGCCATGCATTGTTTAGTTATGTCAGTGCAGTGCCGTCAGTTGGGGGAGAAACGGCAGCATGCACGGCTCCTCGTTAGTATAGTGGACAGTATCTCCGCCTGTCACGCGGAAGACCGGGGTTCGATTCCCCGACGGGGAGACCTGGTTCTTTTCGTCTTCCAAATGATCCATCCAAAATGTTTGGTTGGAGTCGCAGGTCACAGAAGGAGTTCTGCTTCGACGTCAGCCCGAGCCAAAGGACATGCGTTGGCCGGGAATCAAACCCGGGTCAACTGCTTGGAAGGCAGCTATGCTCACCACTATACCACCAACGCAGGCGGAAGTCAGCAACTTGCGCCGTCACTAAGAAGGCTCGAAGTGCACGAGTCGCCGATAGGGCTAGAGGAGCAGATGAGATCTTTGTTTGGACCCGTCACTAAAGAGAGCCTTCAAGAATTTGCATCCCGTCACGTACAAGAAAGTGCTGCCTTCCCATCCGGCTAAATAAACACGAAGTGGTCAAACGCAGAGAGTGCCTATAATAACCAAAAGCCCAATCAAGGCAATCTCTTTCTCATGCCTCTGTCTGAAAAGTTGGATAAAATCTTATATGAAAAAAAAAGTCTTTTAAAGAAATCCCTTATTCCGAGGTCACCGTAGCCACCAGATCCAGTCTGTATCCGCTTCAGTCACCCGGATCCAGTCCGTATCCAGAGAAGATGTTGGATCAACACCTAGAAAGGACCTCTATGGCCCAGAAACACAGTGGAGACCGTGACAACTAGATGAGCCGCAGATACAAATCCCCTGTAAAGACCACCTGGACAAGACCACAGGAAACAGATGATTCTTCTGCACAGTCTGACATTCCTGCAGCCTGGAGCTGATCTACCTGTTTCGTCTGACAAGGGGAGAACTGTCTCCCCGACTGAGCCTGGTTTCTCACCGGGTTTTTTCTCCATCCTTTCACCGATCGAGTTTTGGTTTCTTGCCTCTGTCGCTTCTGGCAGGCGGAGCTGGGGACACTTCAAGTACAGCGATATCGTTGACTTGATTGCAAATTATTGCACAGATACTATTTAAACTGAACTTAGCTGAATGATGTCATCAAAGAGTTCAATAACGAAATGCCTTTAACTGTCATTTTGCTTTTTGACGCACTGTGTTCCTAATTAATGTTGTTCAGTTGCATTGACGCAATACTTTTTGTTTAAAGCGCAATTTAAAAAAAAAAAAAAAAAAGAGTCCAAACAATGACCCCTGCTACGGGTAGTGTTCCAAGTGTTATGCGACTTCAGCTAATGATGGGTCCATCAGAAATTTTACAGTGCTAGGGCTGGGTCTGCGTCAGAAAAAGCCATGCATTGTTTAGTTATGTCAGTGCAGTGCCGTCAGTTGGGGGAGAAACAGCAGCATGCACGGCTCCTCGTTAGTATAGTGGACAGTATCTCCGCCTGTCACGCGGAAGACCGGGGTTCGATTCCCCGACGGGGAGAGCTGGTTCTTTTCGTCTTCCGAATGATCCATCCAAAATGTTTGGTTGGAGTCGCAGGTCACAGAAGGAGTTCTGCTTCGACGTCAGCCCGAGCCAAAGGACATGCGTTGGCCGGGAATCGAACCCGGGTCAACTGCTTGGAAGGCAGCTATGCTCACCACTATACCACCAACGCAGGCGGAAGTCAGTAGCTTTATTGACGCACTGTGTTCCTAATAAATGTTGTTCAGTTGCATTGACACAATACTTTTTGTTTAAAGCGCAATTAAAAAAAAAAAAAAAAAAAAAAGAGTCCAAACAATGACCCCTGCTACGGGTAGTGTTGCAAGTGTTATGCGACTTCAGCTAATGATGGGTCCATCCGAAATTATTCCATCCAAAAGTTTTGGGTGGAGGCAAAGGTCACAGAGGGAGTTCTGCTTCGACGTCAGCCCGAGCCAAAGGACATGCGTTGGCCGGGAATCGAATCCGGGTCAACTGCTTGGAAGGCAGCTATGCTCACCACTATACCACCAACGCAGTCAGCAGTCAGCAACTTGCGCCGTCACTAAGAAGGCTCGAAGTGCACGAGTCGCCGATAGGGCTAGAGGAGCAGATGAGATCTTTGTTTGGACCCTTCACTAAAGAGAGCCTTCAAGAATTTGCATCCCGTCACGTACAAGAAAGCGCTGCCTTCCCATCCGGCTAAATAAACACGAAGTGGTCAAACGCAGAGAGTGCCTATAATAACCAAAAGCCCAATCAAGGCAATCTCTTTCTCCTGCCTCTGTCTGAAAAGTTGGATAAAATCTTATATGAAAAAAAAAGTCTTTTAAAGAAATCCCTTATTCCGAGGTCACCGTAGCCACCAGATCCAGTCTGTATCCGCTTCAGTCACCCGGATCCAGTCCGTATCCAGAGAAGATGTTGGATCAACACCTAGAAAGGACCTCTATGGCCCAGAAACACAGCGGAGACCGTGACAACTAGATGAGCCGCAGATACAAATCCCCTGTAAAGACCACCTGGACAAGACCACAGGAAACAGATGATTCTTCTGCACAGTCTGACATTCCTGCAGCCTGGAGCTGATCTACCGGTTTCGTCTGACAAGGTGAGAACTGTCTCCCCGACTGAGCCTGGTTTCTCACCGGGTTTTTTCTCCATCCTTTCACCGATCGAGTTTTGGTTTCTTGCCTCTGTCGCTTCTGGCAGGCGGAGCTGAGGACACTTCATGTACAGCGATATCGTTGACTTGATTGCAAATTATTGCACAGATACTATTTAAACTGAACTTAGCTGAATGATGTCATCAAAGAGTTCAATAACGAAATGCCTTTAACTGTCATTTTGCTTTTTGACGCACTGTGTTCCTAATTAATGTTGTTCAGTTGCATTGACGCAATACTTTTTGTTTAAAGCGCAATTAAAAAAAAAAAAAAAAAAAAAAAAAAGAGTCCAAACAATGACCCCTGCTACGGGTAGTGTTCCAAGTGTTATGCGACTTCAGCTAATGATGGGTCCATCAGAAATTTTACGGTGCTAGGGCTGGGTCTGCGTCAGAAAAAGCCATGCATTGTTTAGTTATGTCAGTGCAGTGCCGTCAGTTGGGGGAGAAACGGCAGCATGCACGGCTCCTCGTTAGTATAGTGGACAGTATCTCCGCCTGTCACGCGGAAGACCGGGGTTCGATTCCCCGACGGGGAGACCTGGTTCTTTTCGTCTTCCAAATGATCCATCCAAAATGTTTGGTTGGAGTCGCAGGTCACAGAAGGAGTTCTGCTTCGACGTCAGCCCGAGCCAAAGGACATGCGTTGGCCGGGAATCGAACCCGGGTCAACTGCTTGGAAGGCAGCTATGCTCACCACTATACCACCAACGCAGGCGGAAGTCAGCAACTTGCGCCGTCACTAAGAAGGCTCGAAGTGCACGAGTCGCCGATAGGGCTAGAGGAGCAGATGAGATCTTTGTTTGGACCCGTCACTAAAGAGAGCCTTCAAGAATTTGCATCCCGTCACGTACAAGAAAGTGCTGCCTTCCCATCCGGCTAAATAAACACGAAGTGGTCAAACGCAGAGAGTGCCTATAATAACCAAAAGCCCAATCAAGGCAATCTCTTTCTCATGCCTCTGTCTGAAAAGTTGGATAAAATCTTATATGAAAAAAAAAGTCTTTTAAAGAAATCCCTTATTCCGAGGTCACCGTAGCCACCAGATCCAGTCTGTATCCGCTTCAGTCACCCGGATCCAGTCCGTATCCAGAGAAGATGTTGGATCAACACCTAGAAAGGACCTCTATGGCCCAGAAACACAGTGGAGACCGTGACAACTAGATGAGCCGCAGATACAAATCCCCTGTAAAGACCACCTGGACAAGACCACAGGAAACAGATGATTCTTCTGCACAGTCTGACATTCCTGCAGCCTGGAGCTGATCTACCTGTTTCGTCTGACAAGGGGAGAACTGTCTCCCCGACTGAGCCTGGTTTCTCACCGGGTTTTTTCTCCATCCTTTCACCGATCGAGTTTTGGTTTCTTGCCTCTGTCGCTTCTGGCAGGCGGAGCTGGGGACACTTCAAGTACAGCGATATCGTTGACTTGATTGCAAATTATTGCACAGATACTATTTAAACTGAACTTAGCTGAATGATGTCATCAAAGAGTTCAATAACGAAATGCCTTTAACTGTCATTTTGCTTTTTGACGCACTGTGTTCCTAATTAATGTTGTTCAGTTGCATTGACGCAATACTTTTTGTTTAAAGCGCAATTTAAAAAAAAAAAAAAAAAAAAAAAGAGTCCAAACAATGACCCCTGCTACGGGTAGTGTTCCAAGTGTTATGCGACTTCAGCTAATGATGGGTCCATCAGAAATTTTACGGTGCTAGGGCTGGGTCTGCGTCAGAAGAAGCCATGCATTGTTTAGTTATGTCAGTGCAGTGCCGTGAGTTGGGGGAGAAACGGCAGCATGCACGGCTCCTCGTTAGTATAGTGGACAGTATCTCCGCCTGTCACGCGGAAGACCGGGGTTCGATTCCCCGACGGGGAGAGCTGGTTCTTTTCGTCTTCCGAATGATCCATCCAAAATGTTTGGTTGGAGTCGCAGGTCACAGAAGGAGTTCTGCTTCGACGTCAGCCCGAGCCAAAGGACATGCGTTGGCCGGGAATCGAACCCGGGTCAACTGCTTGGAAGGCAGCTATGCTCACCACTATACCACCAACGCAGGCGGAAGTCAGTAGCTTTATTGACGCACTGTGTTCCTAATAAATGTTGTTCAGTTGCATTGACACAATACTTTTTGTTTAAAGCGCAATTAAAAAAAAAAAAAAAAAAAAAAGAGTCCAAACAATGACCCCTGCTACGGGTAGTGTTGCAAGTGTTATGCGACTTCAGCTAATGATGGGTCCATCCGAAATTATTCCATCCAAAAGTTTTGGGTGGAGGCAAAGGTCACAGAGGGAGTTCTGCTTCGACGTCAGCCCGAGCCAAAGGACATGCGTTGGCCGGGAATCGAATCCGGGTCAACTGCTTGGAAGGCAGCTATGCTCACCACTATACCACCAACGCAGTCAGCAGTCAGCAACTTGCGCCGTCACTAAGAAGGCTCGAAGTGCACGAGTCGCCGATAGGGCTAGAGGAGCAGATGAGATCTTTGTTTGGACCCGTCACTAAAGAGAGCCTTCAAGAATTTGCATCCCGTCACGTACAAGAAAGCGCTGCCTTCCCATCCGGCTAAATAAACACGAAGTGGTCAAACGCAGAGAGTGCCTATAATAACCAAAAGCCCAATCAAGGCAATCTCTTTCTCCTGCCTCTGTCTGAAAAGTTGGATAAAATCTTATATGAAAAAAAAAGTCTTTTAAAGAAATCCCTTATTCCGAGGTCACCGTAGCCACCAGATCCAGTCTGTATCCGCTTCAGTCACCCGGATCCAGTCCGTATCCAGAGAAGATGTTGGATCAACACCTAGAAAGGACCTCTATGGCCCAGAAACACAGCGGAGACCGTGACAACTAGATGAGCCGCAGATACAAATCCCCTGTAAAGACCACCTGGACAAGACCACAGGAAACAGATGATTCTTCTGCACAGTCTGACATTCCTGCAGCCTGGAGCTGATCTACCGGTTTCGTCTGACAAGGTGAGAACTGTCTCCCCGACTGAGCCTGGTTTCTCACCGGGTTTTTTCTCCATCCTTTCACCGATCGAGTTTTGGTTTCTTGCCTCTGTCGCTTCTGGCAGGCGGAGCTGAGGACACTTCATGTACAGCGATATCGTTGACTTGATTGCAAATTATTGCACAGATACTATTTAAACTGAACTTAGCTGAATGATGTCATCAAAGAGTTCAATAACGAAATGCCTTTAACTGTCATTTTGCTTTTTGACGCACTGTGTTCCTAATTAATGTTGTTCAGTTGCATTGACGCAATACTTTTTGTTTAAAGCGCAATTAAAAAAAAAAAAAAAAAAAAAAAAAGAGTCCAAACAATGACCCCTGCTACGGGTAGTGTTCCAAGTGTTATGCGACTTCAGCTAATGATGGGTCCATCAGAAATTTTACGGTGCTAGGGCTGGGTCTGCGTCAGAAAAAGCCATGCATTGTTTAGTTATGTCAGTGCAGTGCCGTCAGTTGGGGGAGAAACGGCAGCATGCACGGCTCCTCGTTAGTATAGTGGACAGTATCTCCGCCTGTCACGCGGAAGACCGGGGTTAGATTCCCCGACGGGGAGATCTGGTTCTTTTCGTCTTCCGAATGATCCATCCAAAATGTTTGGTTGGAGTCGCAGGTCACAGAAGGAGTTCTGCTTCGACGTCAGCCCGAGCCAAAGGACATGCGTTGGCCGGGAATCGAACCCGGGTCAACTGCTTGGAAGACAGCTATGCTCACCACTATACCACCAACGCAGGCAGAAGTCAGCAACTTGCGCCGTCACTAAGAAGGCTCGAAGTGCACGAGTCGCCGATAGGGCTAGAGGAGCAGATGAGATCTTTGTTTGGACCCGTCACTAAAGAGAGCCTTCAAGAATTTGCATCCCGTCACGTACAAGAAAGTGCTGCCTTCCCATCCGGCTAAATAAACACGAAGTGGTCAAACGCAGAGAGTGCCTATAATAACCAAAAGCCCAATCAAGGCAATCTCTTTCTCATGCCTCTGTCTGAAAAGTTGGATAAAATCTTATATGAAAAAAAAAGTCTTTTAAAGAAATCCCTTATTCCGAGGTCACCGTAGCCACCAGATCCAGTCTGTATCCGCTTCAGTCACCCGGATCCAGTCCGTATCCAGAGAAGATGTTGGATCAACACCTAGAAAGGACCTCTATGGCCCAGAAACACAGCGGAGACCGTGACAACTAGATGAGCCGCAGATACAAATCCCCTGTAAAGACCACCTGGACAAGACCACAGGAAACAGATGATTCTTCTGCACAGTCTGACATTCCTGCAGCCTGGAGCTGATCTACCTGTTTCGTCTGACAAGGTGAGAACTGTCTTCCCGACTGAGCCTGGTTTCTCACCGGGTTTTTTCTCCATCCTTTCACCGATCGAGTTTTGGTTTCTTGCCTCTGTCGCTTCTGGCAGGCGGAGCTGGGGACACTTCAAGTACAGCGATATCGTTGACTTGATTGCAAATTATTGCACAGATACTATTTAAACTGAACTTAGCTGAATGATGTCATCAAAGAGTTCAATAACGAAATGCCTTTAACTGTCATTTTGCTTTTTGATGCACTGTGTTCCTAATTAATGTTGTTCAGTTGCATTGACGCAATACTTTTTGTTTAAAGCGCAATTTAAAAAAAAAAAAAAAAAAGAGTCCAAACAATGACCCCTGCTACGGGTAGTGTTCCAAGTGTTATGCGACTTCAGCTAATGATGGGTCCATCAGAAATTTTACAGTGCTAGGGCTGGGTCTGCGTCAGAAAAAGCCATGCATTGTTTAGTTATGTCAGTGCAGTGCCGTCAGTTGGGGGAGAAACGGCAGCATGCACGGCTCCTCGTTAGTATAGTGGACAGTATCTCCGCCTGTCACGCGGAAGACCGGGGTTCGATTCCCCGATGGGGAGACCTGGTTCTTTTCGTCTTCCGAATGATCCATCCAAAATGTTTGGTTGGAGTCGCAGGTCACAGAAGGAGTTCTGCTTCGACGTCAGCCCGAGCCAAAGGACATGCGTTGGCCGGGAATCGAACCCGGGTCAACTGCTTGGAAGGCAGCTATGCTCACCACTATACCACCAACGCAGGCGGAAGTCAGCAACTTGCGCCGTCACTAAGAAGGCTCGAAGTGCACGAGTCGCCGATAGGGCTAGAGGAGCAGATGAGATCTTTGTTTGGACCCGTCACTAAAGAGAGCCTTCAAGAATTTGCATCCCGTCACGTACAAGAAAGTGCTGCCTTCCCATCCGGCTAAATAAACACGAAGTGGTCAAACGCAGAGAGTGCCTATAATAACCAAAAGCCCAATCAAGGCAATCTCTTTCTCATGCCTCTGTCTGAAAAGTTGGATAAAATCTTATATGAAAAAAAAGTCTTTTAAAGAAATCCCTTATTCCGAGGTCACCGTAGCCACCAGATCCAGTCTGTATCCGCTTCAGTCACCCGGATCCAGTCCGTATCCAGAGAAGATGTTGGATCAACACCTAGAAAGGACCTCTATGGCCCAGAAACACAGTGGAGACCGTGACAACTAGATGAGCCGCAGATACAAATCCCCTGTAAAGACCACCTGGACAAGACCACAGGAAACAGATGATTCTTCTGCACAGTCTGACATTCCTGCAGCCTGGAGCTGATCTACCTGTTTCGTCTGACAAGGGGAGAACTGTCTCCCCGACTGAGCCTGGTTTCTCACCGGGTTTTTTCTCCATCCTTTCACCGATCGAGTTTTGGTTTCTTGCCTCTGTCGCTTCTGGCAGGCGGAGCTGGGGACACTTCAAGTACAGCGATATCGTTGACTTGATTGCAAATTATTGCACAGATACTATTTAAACTGAACTTAGCTGAATGATGTCATCAAAGAGTTCAATAACGAAATGCCTTTAACTGTCATTTTGCTTTTTGACGCACTGTGTTCCTAATTAATGTTGTTCAGTTGCATTGACGCAATACTTTTTGTTTAAAGCGCAATTTAAAAAAAAAAAAAAAAAAAAAAAGAGTCCAAACAATGACCCCTGCTACGGGTAGTGTTCCAAGTGTTATGCGACTTCAGCTAATGATGGGTCCATCAGAAATTTTACGGTGCTAGGGCTGGGTCTGCGTCAGAAGAAGCCATGCATTGTTTAGTTATGTCAGTGCAGTGCCGTGAGTTGGGGGAGAAACGGCAGCATGCACGGCTCCTCGTTAGTATAGTGGACAGTATCTCCGCCTGTCACGCGGAAGACCGGGGTTCGATTCCCCGACGGGGAGAGCTGGTTCTTTTCGTCTTCCGAATGATCCATCCAAAATGTTTGGTTGGAGTCGCAGGTCACAGAAGGAGTTCTGCTTCGACGTCAGCCCGAGCCAAAGGACATGCGTTGGCCGGGAATCGAACCCGGGTCAACTGCTTGGAAGGCAGCTATGCTCACCACTATACCACCAACGCAGGCGGAAGTCAGCAACTTGCGCCGTCACTAAGAAGGCTCGAAGTGCACGAGTCGCCGATAGGGCTAGAGGAGCAGATGAGATCTTTGTTTGGACCCGTCACTAAAGAGAGCCTTCAAGAATTTGCATCCCGTCACGTACAAGAAAGTGCTGTATTCCCATCCGGCTAAATAAACACGAAGTGGTCAAACGCAGAGAGTGCCTATAATAACCAAAAGCCCAATCAAGGCAATCTCTTTCTCATGCCTCTGTCTGAAAAGTTGGATAAAATCTTATATGAAAAAAAAAGTCTTTTAAAGAAATCCCTTATTCCGAGGTCACCGTAGCCACCAGATCCAGTCTGTATCCGCTTCAGTCACCCGGATCCAGTCCGTATCCAGAGAAGATGTTGGATCAACACCTAGAAAGGACCTCTATGGCCCAGAAACACAGTGGAGACCGTGACAACTAGATGAGCCGCAGATACAAATCCCCTGTAAAGACCACCTGGACAAGACCACAGGAAACAGATGATTCTTCTGCACAGTCTGACATTCCTGCAGCCTGGAGCTGATCTACCTGTTTCGTCTGACAAGGGGAGAACTGTCTCCCCGACTGAGCCTGGTTTCTCACCGGGTTTTTTCTCCATCCTTTCACCGATCGAGTTTTGGTTTCTTGCCTCTGTCGCTTCTGGCAGGCGGAGCTGGGGACACTTCAAGTACAGCGATATCGTTGACTTGATTGCAAATTATTGCACAGATACTATTTAAACTGAACTTAGCTGAATGATGTCATCAAAGAGTTCAATAACGAAATGCCTTTAACTGTCATTTTGCTTTTTGACGCACTGTGTTCCTAATTAATGTTGTTCAGTTGCATTGACGCAATACTTTTTGTTTAAAGCGCAATTTAAAAAAAAAAAAAAAAAAAAAAAGAGTCCAAACAATGACCCCTGCTACGGGTAGTGTTCCAAGTGTTATGCGACTTCAGCTAATGATGGGTCCATCAGAAATTTTACGGTGCTAGGGCTGGGTCTGCGTCAGAAAAAGCCATGCATTGTTTAGTTATGTCAGTGCAGTGCCGTCAGTTGGGGGAGAAACGGCAGCATGCACGGCTCCTCGTTAGTATAGTGGACAGTATCTCCGCCTGTCACGCGGAAGACCGGGGTTCGATTCCCCGATGGGGAGACCTGGTTCTTTTCGTCTTCCGAATGATCCATCCAAAATGTTTGGTTGGAGTCGCAGGTCACAGAAGGAGTTCTGCTTCGACGTCAGCCCGAGCCAAAGGACATGCGTTGGCCGGGAATCGAACCCGGGTCAACTGCTTGGAAGGCAGCTATGCTCACCACTATACCACCAACGCAGGCGGAAGTCAGCAACTTGCGCCGTCACTAAGAAGGCTCGAAGTGCACGAGTCGCCGATAGGGCTAGAGGAGCAGATGAGATCTTTGTTTGGACCCGTCACTAAAGAGAGCCTTCAAGAATTTGCATCCCGTCACGTACAAGAAAGTGCTGCCTTCCCATCCGGCTAAATAAACACGAAGTGGTCAAACGCAGAGAGTGCCTATAATAACCAAAAGCCCAATCAAGGCAATCTCTTTCTCATGCCTCTGTCTGAAAAGTTGGATAAAATCTTATATGAAAAAAAAGTCTTTTAAAGAAATCCCTTATTCCGAGGTCACCGTAGCCACCAGATCCAGTCTGTATCCGCTTCAGTCACCCGGATCCAGTCCGTATCCAGAGAAGATGTTGGATCAACACCTAGAAAGGACCTCTATGGCCCAGAAACACAGTGGAGACCGTGACAACTAGATGAGCCGCAGATACAAATCCCCTGTAAAGACCACCTGGACAAGACCACAGGAAACAGATGATTCTTCTGCACAGTCTGACATTCCTGCAGCCTGGAGCTGATCTACCTGTTTCGTCTGACAAGGGGAGAACTGTCTCCCCGACTGAGCCTGGTTTCTCACCGGGTTTTTTCTCCATCCTTTCACCGATCGAGTTTTGGTTTCTTGCCTCTGTCGCTTCTGGCAGGCGGAGCTGGGGACACTTCAAGTACAGCGATATCGTTGACTTGATTGCAAATTATTGCACAGATACTATTTAAACTGAACTTAGCTGAATGATGTCATCAAAGAGTTCAATAACGAAATGCCTTTAACTGTCATTTTGCTTTTTGACGCACTGTGTTCCTAATTAATGTTGTTCAGTTGCATTGACGCAATACTTTTTGTTTAAAGCGCAATTTAAAAAAAAAAAAAAAAAAAAAAAGAGTCCAAACAATGACCCCTGCTACGGGTAGTGTTCCAAGTGTTATGCGACTTCAGCTAATGATGGGTCCATCAGAAATTTTACGGTGCTAGGGCTGGGTCTGCGTCAGAAGAAGCCATGCATTGTTTAGTTATGTCAGTGCAGTGCCGTGAGTTGGGGGAGAAACGGCAGCATGCACGGCTCCTCGTTAGTATAGTGGACAGTATCTCCGCCTGTCACGCGGAAGACCGGGGTTCGATTCCCCGACGGGGAGAGCTGGTTCTTTTCGTCTTCCGAATGATCCATCCAAAATGTTTGGTTGGAGTCGCAGGTCACAGAAGGAGTTCTGCTTCGACGTCAGCCCGAGCCAAAGGACATGCGTTGGCCGGGAATCGAACCCGGGTCAACTGCTTGGAAGGCAGCTATGCTCACCACTATACCACCAACGCAGGCGGAAGTCAGCAACTTGCGCCGTCACTAAGAAGGCTCGAAGTGCACGAGTCGCCGATAGGGCTAGAGGAGCAGATGAGATCTTTGTTTGGACCCGTCACTAAAGAGAGCCTTCAAGAATTTGCATCCCGTCACGTACAAGAAAGTGCTGTATTCCCATCCGGCTAAATAAACACGAAGTGGTCAAACGCAGAGAGTGCCTATAATAACCAAAAGCCCAATCAAGGCAATCTCTTTCTCATGCCTCTGTCTGAAAAGTTGGATAAAATCTTATATGAAAAAAAAAGTCTTTTAAAGAAATCCCTTATTCCGAGGTCACCGTAGCCACCAGATCCAGTCTGTATCCGCTTCAGTCACCCGGATCCAGTCCGTATCCAGAGAAGATGTTGGATCAACACCTAGAAAGGACCTCTATGGCCCAGAAACACAGTGGAGACCGTGACAACTAGATGAGCCGCAGATACAAATCCCCTGTAAAGACCACCTGGACAAGACCACAGGAAACAGATGATTCTTCTGCACAGTCTGACATTCCTGCAGCCTGGAGCTGATCTACCTGTTTCGTCTGACAAGGGGAGAACTGTCTCCCCGACTGAGCCTGGTTTCTCACCGGGTTTTTTCTCCATCCTTTCACCGATCGAGTTTTGGTTTCTTGCCTCTGTCGCTTCTGGCAGGCGGAGCTGGGGACACTTCAAGTACAGCGATATCGTTGACTTGATTGCAAATTATTGCACAGATACTATTTAAACTGAACTTAGCTGAATGATGTCATCAAAGAGTTCAATAACGAAATGCCTTTAACTGTCATTTTGCTTTTTGACGCACTGTGTTCCTAATTAATGTTGTTCAGTTGCATTGACGCAATACTTTTTGTTTAAAGCGCAATTTAAAAAAAAAAAAAAAAAAAAAAAGAGTCCAAACAATGACCCCTGCTACGGGTAGTGTTCCAAGTGTTATGCGACTTCAGCTAATGATGGGTCCATCAGAAATTTTACGGTGCTAGGGCTGGGTCTGCGTCAGAAGAAGCCATGCATTGTTTAGTTATGTCAGTGCAGTGCCGTGAGTTGGGGGAGAAACGGCAGCATGCACGGCTCCTCGTTAGTATAGTGGACAGTATCTCCGCCTGTCACGCGGAAGACCGGGGTTCGATTCCCCGACGGGGAGAGCTGGTTCTTTTCGTCTTCCGAATGATCCATCCAAAATGTTTGGTTGGAGTCGCAGGTCACAGAAGGAGTTCTGCTTCGACGTCAGCCCGAGCCAAAGGACATGCGTTGGCCGGGAATCGAACCCGGGTCAACTGCTTGGAAGGCAGCTATGCTCACCACTATACCACCAACGCAGGCGGAAGTCAGTAGCTTTATTGACGCACTGTGTTCCTAATAAATGTTGTTCAGTTGCATTGACACAATACTTTTTGTTTAAAGCGCAATTAAAAAAAAAAAAAAAAAAAAAAGAGTCCAAACAATGACCCCTGCTACGGGTAGTGTTGCAAGTGTTATGCGACTTCAGCTAATGATGGGTCCATCCGAAATTATTCCATCCAAAAGTTTTGGGTGGAGGCAAAGGTCACAGAGGGAGTTCTGCTTCGACGTCAGCCCGAGCCAAAGGACATGCGTTGGCCGGGAATCGAATCCGGGTCAACTGCTTGGAAGGCAGCTATGCTCACCACTATACCACCAACGCAGTCAGCAGTCAGCAACTTGCGCCGTCACTAAGAAGGCTCGAAGTGCACGAGTCGCCGATAGGGCTAGAGGAGCAGATGAGATCTTTGTTTGGACCCGTCACTAAAGAGAGCCTTCAAGAATTTGCATCCCGTCACGTACAAGAAAGCGCTGCCTTCCCATCCGGCTAAATAAACACGAAGTGGTCAAACGCAGAGAGTGCCTATAATAACCAAAAGCCCAATCAAGGCAATCTCTTTCTCCTGCCTCTGTCTGAAAAGTTGGATAAAATCTTATATGAAAAAAAAAGTCTTTTAAAGAAATCCCTTATTCCGAGGTCACCGTAGCCACCAGATCCAGTCTGTATCCGCTTCAGTCACCCGGATCCAGTCCGTATCCAGAGAAGATGTTGGATCAACACCTAGAAAGGACCTCTATGGCCCAGAAACACAGCGGAGACCGTGACAACTAGATGAGCCGCAGATACAAATCCCCTGTAAAGACCACCTGGACAAGACCACAGGAAACAGATGATTCTTCTGCACAGTCTGACATTCCTGCAGCCTGGAGCTGATCTACCGGTTTCGTCTGACAAGGTGAGAACTGTCTCCCCGACTGAGCCTGGTTTCTCACCGGGTTTTTTCTCCATCCTTTCACCGATCGAGTTTTGGTTTCTTGCCTCTGTCGCTTCTGGCAGGCGGAGCTGAGGACACTTCATGTACAGCGATATCGTTGACTTGATTGCAAATTATTGCACAGATACTATTTAAACTGAACTTAGCTGAATGATGTCATCAAAGAGTTCAATAACGAAATGCCTTTAACTGTCATTTTGCTTTTTGACGCACTGTGTTCCTAATTAATGTTGTTCAGTTGCATTGACGCAATACTTTTTGTTTAAAGCGCAATTAAAAAAAAAAAAAAAAAAAAAAAAAGAGTCCAAACAATGACCCCTGCTACGGGTAGTGTTCCAAGTGTTATGCGACTTCAGCTAATGATGGGTCCATCAGAAATTTTACGGTGCTAGGGCTGGGTCTGCGTCAGAAAAAGCCATGCATTGTTTAGTTATGTCAGTGCAGTGCCGTCAGTTGGGGGAGAAACGGCAGCATGCACGGCTCCTCGTTAGTATAGTGGACAGTATCTCCGCCTGTCACGCGGAAGACCGGGGTTAGATTCCCCGACGGGGAGATCTGGTTCTTTTCGTCTTCCGAATGATCCATCCAAAATGTTTGGTTGGAGTCGCAGGTCACAGAAGGAGTTCTGCTTCGACGTCAGCCCGAGCCAAAGGACATGCGTTGGCCGGGAATCGAACCCGGGTCAACTGCTTGGAAGGCAGCTATGCTCACCACTATACCACCAACGCAGGCAGAAGTCAGCAACTTGCGCCGTCACTAAGAAGGCTCGAAGTGCACGAGTCGCCGATAGGGCTAGAGGAGCAGATGAGATCTTTGTTTGGACCCGTCACTAAAGAGAGCCTTCAAGAATTTGCATCCCGTCACGTACAAGAAAGTGCTGCCTTCCCATCCGGCTAAATAAACACGAAGTGGTCAAACGCAGAGAGTGCCTATAATAACCAAAAGCCCAATCAAGGCAATCTCTTTCTCATGCCTCTGTCTGAAAAGTTGGATAAAATCTTATATGAAAAAAAAAGTCTTTTAAAGAAATCCCTTATTCCGAGGTCACCGTAGCCACCAGATCCAGTCTGTATCCGCTTCAGTCACCCGGATCCAGTCCGTATCCAGAGAAGATGTTGGATCAACACCTAGAAAGGACCTCTATGGCCCAGAAACACAGCGGAGACCGTGACAACTAGATGAGCCGCAGATACAAATCCCCTGTAAAGACCACCTGGACAAGACCACAGGAAACAGATGATTCTTCTGCACAGTCTGACATTCCTGCAGCCTGGAGCTGATCTACCTGTTTCGTCTGACAAGGTGAGAACTGTCTTCCCGACTGAGCCTGGTTTCTCACCGGGTTTTTTCTCCATCCTTTCACCGATCGAGTTTTGGTTTCTTGCCTCTGTCGCTTCTGGCAGGCGGAGCTGGGGACACTTCAAGTACAGCGATATCGTTGACTTGATTGCAAATTATTGCACAGATACTATTTAAACTGAACTTAGCTGAATGATGTCATCAAAGAGTTCAATAACGAAATGCCTTTAACTGTCATTTTGCTTTTTGATGCACTGTGTTCCTAATTAATGTTGTTCAGTTGCATTGACGCAATACTTTTTGTTTAAAGCGCAATTTAAAAAAAAAAAAAAAAAAGAGTCCAAACAATGACCCCTGCTACGGGTAGTGTTCCAAGTGTTATGCGACTTCAGCTAATGATGGGTCCATCAGAAATTTTACAGTGCTAGGGCTGGGTCTGCGTCAGAAAAAGCCATGCATTGTTTAGTTATGTCAGTGCAGTGCCGTCAGTTGGGGGAGAAACGGCAGCATGCACGGCTCCTCGTTAGTATAGTGGACAGTATCTCCGCCTGTCACGCGGAAGACCGGGGTTCGATTCCCCGATGGGGAGACCTGGTTCTTTTCGTCTTCCGAATGATCCATCCAAAATGTTTGGTTGGAGTCGCAGGTCACAGAAGGAGTTCTGCTTCGACGTCAGCCCGAGCCAAAGGACATGCGTTGGCCGGGAATCGAACCCGGGTCAACTGCTTGGAAGGCAGCTATGCTCACCACTATACCACCAACGCAGGCGGAAGTCAGCAACTTGCGCCGTCACTAAGAAGGCTCGAAGTGCACGAGTCGCCGATAGGGCTAGAGGAGCAGATGAGATCTTTGTTTGGACCCGTCACTAAAGAGAGCCTTCAAGAATTTGCATCCCGTCACGTACAAGAAAGTGCTGCCTTCCCATCCGGCTAAATAAACACGAAGTGGTCAAACGCAGAGAGTGCCTATAATAACCAAAAGCCCAATCAAGGCAATCTCTTTCTCATGCCTCTGTCTGAAAAGTTGGATAAAATCTTATATGAAAAAAAAAGTCTTTTAAAGAAATCCCTTATTCCGAGGTCACCGTAGCCACCAGATCCAGTCTGTATCCGCTTCAGTCACCCGGATCCAGTCCGTATCCAGAGAAGATGTTGGATCAACACCTAGAAAGGACCTCTATGGCCCAGAAACACAGTGGAGACCGTGACAACTAGATGAGCCGCAGATACAAATCCCCTGTAAAGACCACCTGGACAAGACCACAGGAAACAGATGATTCTTCTGCACAGTCTGACATTCCTGCAGCCTGGAGCTGATCTACCTGTTTCGTCTGACAAGGGGAGAACTGTCTCCCCGACTGAGCCTGGTTTCTCACCGGGTTTTTTCTCCATCCTTTCACCGATCGAGTTTTGGTTTCTTGCCTCTGTCGCTTCTGGCAGGCGGAGCTGGGGACACTTCAAGTACAGCGATATCGTTGACTTGATTGCAAATTATTGCACAGATACTATTTAAACTGAACTTAGCTGAATGATGTCATCAAAGAGTTCAATAACGAAATGCCTTTAACTGTCATTTTGCTTTTTGACGCACTGTGTTCCTAATTAATGTTGTTCAGTTGCATTGACGCAATACTTTTTGTTTAAAGCGCAATTTAAAAAAAAAAAAAAAAAAAAAAGAGTCCAAACAATGACCCCTGCTACGGGTAGTGTTCCAAGTGTTATGCGACTTCAGCTAATGATGGGTCCATCAGAAATTTTACGGTGCTAGGGCTGGGTCTGCGTCAGAAGAAGCCATGCATTGTTTAGTTATGTCAGTGCAGTGCCGTGAGTTGGGGGAGAAACGGCAGCATGCACGGCTCCTCGTTAGTATAGTGGACAGTATCTCCGCCTGTCACGCGGAAGACCGGGGTTCGATTCCCCGACGGGGAGAGCTGGTTCTTTTCGTCTTCCGAATGATCCATCCAAAATGTTTGGTTGGAGTCGCAGGTCACAGAAGGAGTTCTGCTTCGACGTCAGCCCGAGCCAAAGGACATGCGTTGGCCGGGAATCGAACCCGGGTCAACTGCTTGGAAGGCAGCTATGCTCACCACTATACCACCAACGCAGGCGGAAGTCAGCAACTTGCGCCGTCACTAAGAAGGCTCGAAGTGCACGAGTCGCCGATAGGGCTAGAGGAGCAGATGAGATCTTTGTTTGGACCCGTCACTAAAGAGAGCCTTCAAGAATTTGCATCCCGTCACGTACAAGAAAGTGCTGTATTCCCATCCGGCTAAATAAACACGAAGTGGTCAAACGCAGAGAGTGCCTATAATAACCAAAAGCCCAATCAAGGCAATCTCTTTCTCATGCCTCTGTCTGAAAAGTTGGATAAAATCTTATATGAAAAAAAAAGTCTTTTAAAGAAATCCCTTATTCCGAGGTCACCGTAGCCACCAGATCCAGTCTGTATCCGCTTCAGTCACCCGGATCCAGTCCGTATCCAGAGAAGATGTTGGATCAACACCTAGAAAGGACCTCTATGGCCCAGAAACACAGTGGAGACCGTGACAACTAGATGAGCCGCAGATACAAATCCCCTGTAAAGACCACCTGGACAAGACCACAGGAAACAGATGATTCTTCTGCACAGTCTGACATTCCTGCAGCCTGGAGCTGATCTACCTGTTTCGTCTGACAAGGTGAGAACTGTCTTCCCGACTGAGCCTGGTTTCTCACCGGGTTTTTTCTCCATCCTTTCACCGATCGAGTTTTGGTTTCTTGCCTCTGTCGCTTCTGGCAGGCGGAGCTGGGGACACTTCAAGTACAGCGATATCGTTGACTTGATTGCAAATTATTGCACAGATACTATTTAAACTGAACTTAGCTGAATGATGTCATCAAAGAGTTCAATAACGAAATGCCTTTAACTGTCATTTTGCTTTTTGATGCACTGTGTTCCTAATTAATGTTGTTCAGTTGCATTGACGCAATACTTTTTGTTTAAAGCGCAATTTAAAAAAAAAAAAAAAAAAGAGTCCAAACAATGACCCCTGCTACGGGTAGTGTTCCAAGTGTTATGCGACTTCAGCTAATGATGGGTCCATCAGAAATTTTACAGTGCTAGGGCTGGGTCTGCGTCAGAAAAAGCCATGCATTGTTTAGTTATGTCAGTGCAGTGCCGTCAGTTGGGGGAGAAACGGCAGCATGCACGGCTCCTCGTTAGTATAGTGGACAGTATCTCCGCCTGTCACGCGGAAGACCGGGGTTCGATTCCCCGACGGGGAGACCTGGTTCTTTTCGTCTTCCGAATGATCCATCCAAAATGTTTGGTTGGAGTCGCAGGTCACAGAAGGAGTTCTGCTTCGACGTCAGCCCGAGCCAAAGGACATGCGTTGGCCGGGAATCGAACCCGGGTCAACTGCTTGGAAGGCAGCTATGCTCACCACTATACCACCAACGCAGGCGGAAGTCAGCAACTTGCGCCGTCACTAAGAAGGCTCGAAGTGCACGAGTCGCCGATAGGGCTAGAGGAGCAGATGAGATCTTTGTTTGGACCCGTCACTAAAGAGAGCCTTCAAGAATTTGCATCCCGTCACGTACAAGAAAGTGCTGCCTTCCCATCCGGCTAAATAAACACGAAGTGGTCAAACGCAGAGAGTGCCTATAATAACCAAAAGCCCAATCAAGGCAATCTCTTTCTCATGCCTCTGTCTGAAAAGTTGGATAAAATCTTATATGAAAAAAAAAGTCTTTTAAAGAAATCCCTTATTCCGAGGTCACCGTAGCCACCAGATCCAGTCTGTATCCGCTTCAGTCACCCGGATCCAGTCCGTATCCAGAGAAGATGTTGGATCAACACCTAGAAAGGACCTCTATGGCCCAGAAACACAGTGGAGACCGTGACAACTAGATGAGCCGCAGATACAAATCCCCTGTAAAGACCACCTGGACAAGACCACAGGAAACAGATGATTCTTCTGCACAGTCTGACATTCCTGCAGCCTGGAGCTGATCTACCTGTTTCGTCTGACAAGGGGAGAACTGTCTCCCCGACTGAGCCTGGTTTCTCACCGGGTTTTTTCTCCATCCTTTCACCGATCGAGTTTTGGTTTCTTGCCTCTGTCGCTTCTGGCAGGCGGAGCTGGGGACACTTCAAGTACAGCGATATCGTTGACTTGATTGCAAATTATTGCACAGATACTATTTAAACTGAACTTAGCTGAATGATGTCATCAAAGAGTTCAATAACGAAATGCCTTTAACTGTCATTTTGCTTTTTGACGCACTGTGTTCCTAATTAATGTTGTTCAGTTGCATTGACGCAATACTTTTTGTTTAAAGCGCAATTTAAAAAAAAAAAAAAAAAAAAAAAGAGTCCAAACAATGACCCCTGCTACGGGTAGTGTTCCAAGTGTTATGCGACTTCAGCTAATGATGGGTCCATCAGAAATTTTACGGTGCTAGGGCTGGGTCTGCGTCAGAAGAAGCCATGCATTGTTTAGTTATGTCAGTGCAGTGCCGTGAGTTGGGGGAGAAACGGCAGCATGCACGGCTCCTCGTTAGTATAGTGGACAGTATCTCCGCCTGTCACGCGGAAGACCGGGGTTCGATTCCCCGACGGGGAGAGCTGGTTCTTTTCGTCTTCCGAATGATCCATCCAAAATGTTTGGTTGGAGTCGCAGGTCACAGAAGGAGTTCTGCTTCGACGTCAGCCCGAGCCAAAGGACATGCGTTGGCCGGGAATCGAACCCGGGTCAACTGCTTGGAAGGCAGCTATGCTCACCACTATACCACCAACGCAGGCGGAAGTCAGCAACTTGCGCCGTCACTAAGAAGGCTCGAAGTGCACGAGTCGCCGATAGGGCTAGAGGAGCAGATGAGATCTTTGTTTGGACCCGTCACTAAAGAGAGCCTTCAAGAATTTGCATCCCGTCACGTACAAGAAAGTGCTGTATTCCCATCCGGCTAAATAAACACGAAGTGGTCAAACGCAGAGAGTGCCTATAATAACCAAAAGCCCAATCAAGGCAATCTCTTTCTCATGCCTCTGTCTGAAAAGTTGGATAAAATCTTATATGAAAAAAAAAGTCTTTTAAAGAAATCCCTTATTCCGAGGTCACCGTAGCCACCAGATCCAGTCTGTATCCGCTTCAGTCACCCGGATCCAGTCCGTATCCAGAGAAGATGTTGGATCAACACCTAGAAAGGACCTCTATGGCCCAGAAACACAGTGGAGACCGTGACAACTAGATGAGCCGCAGATACAAATCCCCTGTAAAGACCACCTGGACAAGACCACAGGAAACAGATGATTCTTCTGCACAGTCTGACATTCCTGCAGCCTGGAGCTGATCTACCTGTTTCGTCTGACAAGGGGAGAACTGTCTCCCCGACTGAGCCTGGTTTCTCACCGGGTTTTTTCTCCATCCTTTCACCGATCGAGTTTTGGTTTCTTGCCTCTGTCGCTTCTGGCAGGCGGAGCTGGGGACACTTCAAGTACAGCGATATCGTTGACTTGATTGCAAATTATTGCACAGATACTATTTAAACTGAACTTAGCTGAATGATGTCATCAAAGAGTTCAATAACGAAATGCCTTTAACTGTCATTTTGCTTTTTGACGCACTGTGTTCCTAATTAATGTTGTTCAGTTGCATTGACGCAATACTTTTTGTTTAAAGCGCAATTTAAAAAAAAAAAAAAAAAAAAAAAGAGTCCAAACAATGACCCCTGCTACGGGTAGTGTTCCAAGTGTTATGCGACTTCAGCTAATGATGGGTCCATCAGAAATTTTACGGTGCTAGGGCTGGGTCTGCGTCAGAAGAAGCCATGCATTGTTTAGTTATGTCAGTGCAGTGCCGTGAGTTGGGGGAGAAACGGCAGCATGCACGGCTCCTCGTTAGTATAGTGGACAGTATCTCCGCCTGTCACGCGGAAGACCGGGGTTCGATTCCCTGACGGGGAGAGCTGGTTCTTTTCGTCTTCCGAATGATCCATCCAAAATGTTTGGTTGGAGTCGCAGGTCACAGAAGGAGTTCTGCTTCGACGTCAGCCCGAGCCAAAGGACATGCGTTGTTCGGGAATCGAACCCGGGTCAACTGCTTGGAAGGCAGCTATGCTCACCACTATACCACCAACGCAGGCGGAAGTCAGTAGCTTTATTGACGCACTGTGTTCCTAATAAATGTTGTTCAGTTGCATTGACACAATACTTTTTGTTTAAAGCGCAATTAAAAAAAAAAAAAAAAAAAAAAAGAGTCCAAACAATGACCCCTGCTACGGGTAGTGTTGCAAGTGTTATGCGACTTCAGCTAATGATGGGTCCATCCGAAATTATTCCATCCAAAAGTTTTGGGTGGAGGCAAAGGTCACAGAGGGAGTTCTGCTTCGACGTCAGCCCGAGCCAAAGGACATGCGTTGGCCGGGAATCGAATCCGGGTCAACTGCTTGGAAGGCAGCTATGCTCACCACTATACCACCAACGCAGTCAGCAGTCAGCAACTTGCGCCGTCACTAAGAAGGCTCGAAGTGCACGAGTCGCCGATAGGGCTAGAGGAGCAGATGAGATCTTTGTTTGGACCCGTCACTAAAGAGAGCCTTCAAGAATTTGCATCCCGTCACGTACAAGAAAGCGCTGCCTTCCCATCCGGCTAAATAAACACGAAGTGGTCAAACGCAGAGAGTGCCTATAATAACCAAAAGCCCAATCAAGGCAATCTCTTTCTCCTGCCTCTGTCTGAAAAGTTGGATAAAATCTTATATGAAAAAAAAAGTCTTTTAAAGAAATCCCTTATTCCGAGGTCACCGTAGCCACCAGATCCAGTCTGTATCCGCTTCAGTCACCCGGATCCAGTCCGTATCCAGAGAAGATGTTGGATCAACACCTAGAAAGGACCTCTATGGCCCAGAAACACAGCGGAGACCGTGACAACTAGATGAGCCGCAGATACAAATCCCCTGTAAAGACCACCTGGACAAGACCACAGGAAACAGATGATTCTTCTGCACAGTCTGACATTCCTGCAGCCTGGAGCTGATCTACCGGTTTCGTCTGACAAGGTGAGAACTGTCTCCCCGACTGAGCCTGGTTTCTCACCGGGTTTTTTCTCCATCCTTTCACCGATCGAGTTTTGGTTTCTTGCCTCTGTCGCTTCTGGCAGGCGGAGCTGAGGACACTTCATGTACAGCGATATCGTTGACTTGATTGCAAATTATTGCACAGATACTATTTAAACTGAACTTAGCTGAATGATGTCATCAAAGAGTTCAATAACGAAATGCCTTTAACTGTCATTTTGCTTTTTGACGCACTGTGTTCCTAATTAATGTTGTTCAGTTGCATTGACGCAATACTTTTTGTTTAAAGCGCAATTAAAAAAAAAAAAAAAAAAAAAAGAGTCCAAACAATGACCCCTGCTACGGGTAGTGTTGCAAGTGTTATGCGACTTCAGCTAATGATGGGTCCAACACCTAGAAAGGACCTCTATGGCCCAGAAACACAGCGGAGACCGTGACAACTAGATGAGCCGCAGATACAAATCCCCTGTAAAGACCACCTGGACAAGACCACAGGAAACAGATGATTCTTCTGCACAGTCTGACATTCCTGCAGCCTGGAGCTGATCTACCTGTTTCGTCTGACAAGGTGAGAACTGTCTTCCCGACTGAGCCTGGTTTCTCACCGGGTTTTTTCTCCATCCTTTCACCGATCGAGTTTTGGTTTCTTGCCTCTGTCGCTTCTGGCAGGCGGAGCTGGGGACACTTCAAGTACAGCGATATCGTTGACTTGATTGCAAATTATTGCACAGATACTATTTAAACTGAACTTAGCTGAATGATGTCATCAAAGAGTTCAATAACGAAATGCCTTTAACTGTCATTTTGCTTTTTGACGCACTGTGTTCCTAATTAATGTTGTTCAGTTGCATTGACGCAATACTTTTTGTTTAAAGCGCAATTTAAAAAAAAAAAAAAAAAAAAAAAAGAGTCCAAACAATGACCCCTGCTACGGGTAGTGTTCCAAGTGTTATGCGACTTCAGCTAATGATGGGTCCATCAGAAATTTTACGGTGCTAGGGCTGGGTCTGCGTCAGAAGAAGCCATGCATTGTTTAGTTATGTCAGTGCAGTGCCGTCAGTTGGGGGAGAAACGGCAGCATGCACGGCTCCTCGTTAGTATAGTGGACAGTATCTCCGCCTGTCACGCGGAAGACCGGGGTTCGATTCCCCGACGGGGAGAGCTGGTTCTTTTCGTCTTCCGAATGATCCATCCAAAAGTTTTGGGTGGAGGCAAAGGTCACAGAGGGAGTTCTGCTTCGACGTCAGCCCGAGCCAAAGGACATGCGTTGGCCGGGAATCGAATCCGGGTCAACTGCTTGGAAGGCAGCTATGCTCACCACTATACCACCAACGCAGTCAGCAGTCAGCAACTTGCGCCGTCACTAAGAAGGCTCGAAGTGCACGAGTCGCCGATAGGGCTAGAGGAGCAGATGAGATCTTTGTTTGGACCCGTCACTAAAGAGAGCCTTCAAGAATTTGCATCCCGTCACGTACAAGAAAGCGTTGCCTTCCCATCCGGCTAAATAAACACGAAGTGGTCAAACACAGAGAGTGCCTATAATAACCAAAAGCCCAATCAAGGCAATCTCTTTCTCCTGCCTCTGTCTGAAAAGTTGGATAAAATCTTATATGAAAAAAAAAGTCTTTTAAAGAAATCCCTTATTCCGAGGTCACCGTAGCCACCAGATCCAGTCTGTATCCGCTTCAGTCACCCGGATCCAGTCCGTATCCAGAGAAGATGTTGGATCAACACCTAGAAAGGACCTCTATGGCCCAGAAACACAGCGGAGACCGTGACAACTAGATGAGCCACAGATACAAATCCCCTGTAAAGACCACCTGGACAAGACCACAGGAAACAGATGATTCTTCTGCACAGTCTGACATTCCTGCAGCCTGGAGCTGATCTACCGGTTTCGTCTGACAAGGTGAGAACTGTCTCCCCGACTGAGCCTGGTTTCTCACCGGGTTTTTTCTCCATCCTTTCACCGATCGAGTTTTGGTTTCTTGCCTCTGTCGCTTCTGGCAGGCGGAGCTGAGGACACTTCATGTACAGCGATATCGTTGACTTGATTGCAAATTATTGCACAGATACTATTTAAACTGAACTTAGCTGAATGATGTCATCAAAGAGTTCAATAACGAAATGCCTTTAACTGTCATTTTGCTTTTTGACGCACTGTGTTCCTAATTAATGTTGTTCAGTTGCATTGACGCAATACTTTTTGTTTAAAGCGCAATTAAAAAAAAAAAAAAAAAAAAAAGAGTCCAAACAATGACCCCTGCTACGGGTAGTGTTGCAAGTGTTATGCGACTTCAGCTAATGATGGGTCCAACACCTAGAAAGGACCTCTATGGCCCAGAAACACAGCGGAGACCGTGACAACTAGATGAGCCGCAGATACAAATCCCCTGTAAAGACCACCTGGACAAGACCACAGGAAACAGATGATTCTTCTGCACAGTCTGACATTCCTGCAGCCTGGAGCTGATCTACCTGTTTCGTCTGACAAGGTGAGAAATGTCTTCCCGACTGAGCCTGGTTTCTCACCGGGTTTTTTCTCCATCCTTTCACCGATCGAGTTTTGGTTTCTTGCCTCTGTCGCTTCTGGCAGGCGGAGCTGGGGACACTTCAAGTACAGCGATATCGTTGACTTGATTGCAAATTATTGCACAGATACTATTTAAACTGAACTTAGCTGAATGATGTCATCAAAGAGTTCAATAACGAAATGCCTTTAACTGTCATTTTGCTTTTTGACGCACTGTGTTCCTAATTAATGTTGTTCAGTTGCATTGACGCAATACTTTTTGTTTAAAGCGCAATTTAAAAAAAAAAAAAAAAAGAGTCCAAACAATGACCCCTGCTACGGGTAGTGTTCCAAGTGTTATGCGACTTCAGCTAATGATGGGTCCATCAGAAATTTTACGGTGCTAGGGCTGGGTCTGCGTCAGAAGAAGCCATGCATTGTTTAGTTATGTCAGTGCAGTGCCGTCAGTTGGGGGAGAAACGGCCGCATGCACGGCTCCTCGTTAGTATAGTGGACAGTATCTCCGCCTGTCACGCGGAAGACCGGGGTTCGATTCCCCGACGGGGAGAGCTGGTTCTTTTCGTCTTCCGAATGATCCATCCAAAATGTTTGGTTGGAGTCGCAGGTCACAGAAGGAGTTCTGCTTCGACGTCAGCCCGAGCCAAAGGACATGCGTTGGCCGGGAATCGAACCCGGGTCAACTGCTTGGAAGGCAGCTATGCTCACCACTATACGACCAACGCAGGCGGAAGTCAGCAACTTGCGCCGTCACTAAGAAGGCTCGAAGTGCACGAGTCGCCGATAGGGCTAGAGGAGCAGATGAGATCTTTGTTTGGACCCGTCACTAAAGAGAGCCTTCAAGAATTTGCATCCCGTCACGTACAAGAAAGCGCTGCCTTCCCATCCGGCTAAATAAACACGAAGTGGTCAAACGCAGAGAGTGCCTATAATAACCAAAAGCCCAATCAAGGCAATCTCTTTCTCCTGCCTCTGTCTGAAAAGTTGGATAAAATCTTATATGAAAAAAAAAGTCTTTTAAAGAAATCCCTTATTCCGAGGTCACCGTAGCCACCAGATCCAGTCTGTATCCGCTTCAGTCACCCGGATCCAGTCCGTATCCAGAGAAGATGTTGGATCAACACCTAGAAAGGACCTCTATGGCCCAGAAACACAGCGGAGACCGTGACAACTAGATGAGCCGCAGATACAAATCCCCTGTAAAGACCACCTGGACAAGACCACAGGAAACAGATGATTCTTCTGCACAGTCTGACATTCCTGCAGCCTGGAGCTGATCTACCGGTTTCGTCTGACAAGGTGAGAACTGTCTCCCCGACTGAGCCTGGTTTCTCACCGGGTTTTTTCTCCATCCTTTCACCGATCGAGTTTTGGTTTCTTGCCTCTGTCGCTTCTGGCAGGCGGAGCTGAGGACACTTCATGTACAGCGATATCGTTGACTTGATTGCAAATTATTGCACAGATACTATTTAAACTGAACTTAGCTGAATGATGTCATCAAAGAGTTCAATAACGAAATGCCTTTAACTGTCATTTTGCTTTTTGACGCACTGTGTTCCTAATTAATGTTGTTCAGTTGCATTGACGCAATACTTTTTGTTTAAAGCGCAATTAAAAAAAAAAAAAAAAAAAAAGAGTCCAAACAATGACCCCTGCTACGGGTAGTGTTGCAAGTGTTATGCGACTTCAGCTAATGATGGGTCCAACACCTAGAAAGGACCTCTATGGCCCAGAAACACAGCGGAGACCGTGACAACTAGATGAGCCGCAGATACAAATCCCCTGTAAAGACCACCTGGACAAGACCACAGGAAACAGATGATTCTTCTGCACAGTCTGACATTCCTGCAGCCTGGAGCTGATCTACCTGTTTCGTCTGACAAGGTGAGAAATGTCTTCCCGACTGAGCCTGGTTTCTCACCGGGTTTTTTCTCCATCCTTTCACCGATCGAGTTTTGGTTTCTTGCCTCTGTCGCTTCTGGCAGGCGGAGCTGGGGACACTTCAAGTACAGCGATATCGTTGACTTGATTGCAAATTATTGCACAGATACTATTTAAACTGAACTTAGCTGAATGATGTCATCAAAGAGTTCAATAACGAAATGCCTTTAACTGTCATTTTGCTTTTTGACGCACTGTGTTCCTAATTAATGTTGTTCAGTTGCATTGACGCAATACTTTTTGTTTAAAGCGCAATTTAAAAAAAAAAAAAAAAAAGAGTCCAAACAATGACCCCTGCTACGGGTAGTGTTCCAAGTGTTATGCGACTTCAGCTAATGATGGGTCCATCAGAAATTTTACGGTGCTAGGGCTGGGTCTGCGTCAGAAGAAGCCATGCATTGTTTAGTTATGTCAGTGCAGTGCCGTCAGTTGGGGGAGAAACGGCAGCATGCACGGCTCCTCGTTAGTATAGAGTGGACAGTATCTCCGCCTGTCACGCGGAAGACCGGGGTTCGATTCCCCGACGGGGAGAGCTGGTTC
Organism: Carassius gibelio; assembly: GCF_023724105.1. Classification (NCBI taxonomy): domain Eukaryota; kingdom Metazoa; phylum Chordata; class Actinopteri; order Cypriniformes; family Cyprinidae; genus Carassius; species Carassius gibelio. Next base: position 7,132,806 of record NC_068414.1, on the reverse strand, counting down.
TTTTCGTCTTCCGAATGATCCATCCAAAATGTTTGGTTGGAGTCGCAGGTCACAGAAGGAGTTCTGCTTCGACGTCAGCCCGAGCCAAAGGACATGCGTTGGCCGGGAATCGAACCCGGGTCAACTGCTTGGAAGGCAGCTATGCTCACCACTATACGACCAACGCAGGCGGAAGTCAGCAACTTGCGCCGTCACTAAGAAGGCTCGAAGTGCACGAGTCGCCGATAGGGCTAGAGGAGCAGATGAGATCTTTGTTTGGACCCGTCACTAAAGAGAGCCTTCAAGAATTTGCATCCCGTCACGTACAAGAAAGTGCTGCCTTCCCATCCGGTTAAATAAACACGAAGTGGTCAAACGCAGAGAGTGCCTATAATAACCAAAAGCCCAATCAAGGCAATCTCTTTCTCATGCCTCTGTCTGAAAAGTTGGATAAAATCTTATATGAAAAAAAAAGTCTTTTAAAGAAATCCCTTATTCCGAGGTCACCGTAGCCACCAGATCCAGTCTGTATCCGCTTCAGTCACCCGGATCCAGTCCGTATCCAGAGAAGATGTTGGATCAACACCTAGAAAGGACCTCTATGGCCCAGAAACACAGCGGAGACCGTGACAACTAGATGAGCCGCAGATACAAATCCCCTGTAAAGACCACCTGGACAAGACCACAGGAAACAGATGATTCTTCTGCACAGTCTGACATTCCTGCAGCCTGGAGCTGATCTACCTGTTTCGTCTGACAAGGGGAGAACTGTCTCCCCGACTGAGCCTGGTTTCTCACCGGGTTTTTTCTCCATCCTTTCACCGATCGAGTTTTGGTTTCTTGCCTCTGTCGCTTCTGGCAGGCGGAGCTGGGGACACTTCAAGTACAGCGATATCGTTGACTTGATTGCAAATTATTGCACAGATACTATTTAAACTGAACTTAGCTGAATGATGTCATCAAAGAGTTCAATAACGAAATGCCTTTAACTGTCATTTTGCTTTTTGACGCACTGTGTTCCTAATTAATGTTGTTCAGTTGCATTGACGCAATACTTTTTGTTTAAAGCGCAATTTAAAAAAGAAAAAAAAAAAAAAAGAGTCCAAACAATGACCCCTGCTACGGGTAGTGTTCCAAGTGTTATGCGACTTCAGCTAATGATGGGTCCATCAGAAATTTTACGGTGCTAGGGCTGGGTCTGCGTCAGAAGAAGCCATGCATTGTTTAGTTATGTCAGTGCAGATGAGATCTTTGTTTGGACCCGTCACTAAAGAGAGCCTTCAAGAATTTGCATCCCGTCACGTACAAGAAAGCGCTGCCTTCCCATCCGGCTAAATAAACACGAAGTGGTCAAACGCAGAGAGTGCCTATAATAACCAAAAGCCCAATCAAGGCAATCTCTTTCTCCTGCCTCTGTCTGAAAAGTTGGATAAAATCTTATATGAAAAAAAAAGTCTTTTAAAGAAATCCCTTATTCCGAGGTCACCGTAGCCACCAGATCCAGTCTGTATCCGCTTCAGTCACCCGGATCCAGTCCGTATCCAGAGAAGATGTTGGATCAACACCTAGAAAGGACCTCTATGGCCCAGAAACACAGCGGAGACCGTGACAACTAGATGAGCCGCAGATACAAATCCCCTGTAAAGACCACCTGGACAAGACCACAGGAAACAGATGATTCTTCTGCACAGTCTGACATTCCTGCAGCCTGGAGCTGATCTACCGGTTTCGTCTGACAAGGTGAGAACTGTCTCCCCGACTGAGCCTGGTTTCTCACCGGGTTTTTTCTCCATCCTTTCACCGATCGAGTTTTGGTTTCTTGCCTCTGTCGCTTCTGGCAGGCGGAGCTGAGGACACTTCATGTACAGCGATATCGTTGACTTGATTGCAAATTATTGCACAGATACTATTTAAACTGAACTTAGCTGAATGATGTCATCAAAGAGTTCAATAACGAAATGCCTTTAACTGTCATTTTGCTTTTTGACGCACTGTGTTCCTAATTAATGTTGTTCAGTTGCATTGACGCAATACTTTTTGTTTAAAGCGCAATTAAAAAAAAAAAAAAAAAAAAAAGAGTCCAAACAATGACCCCTGCTACGGGTAGTGTTGCAAGTGTTATGCGACTTCAGCTAATGATGGGTCCAACACCTAGAAAGGACCTCTATGGCCCAGAAACACAGCGGAGACCGTGACAACTAGATGAGCCGCAGATACAAATCCCCTGTAAAGACCACCTGGACAAGACCACAGGAAACAGATGATTCTTCTGCACAGTCTGACATTCCTGCAGCCTGGAGCTGATCTACCTGTTTCGTCTGACAAGGTGAGAACTGTCTTCCCGACTGAGCCTGGTTTCTCACCGGGTTTTTTCTCCATCCTTTCACCGATCGAGTTTTGGTTTCTTGCCTCTGTCGCTTCTGGCAGGCGGAGCTGGGGACACTTCAAGTACAGCGATATCGTTGACTTGATTGCAAATTATTGCACAGATACTATTTAAACTGAACTTAGCTGAATGATGTCATCAAAGAGTTCAATAACGAAATGCCTTTAACTGTCATTTTGCTTTTTGATGCACTGTGTTCCTAATTAATGTTGTTCAGTTGCATTGACGCAATACTTTTTGTTTAAAGCGCAATTTAAAAAAAAAAAAAAAAAAGAGTCCAAACAATGACCCCTGCTACGGGTAGTGTTCCAAGTGTTATGCGACTTCAGCTAATGATGGGTCCATCAGAAATTTTACAGTGCTAGGGCTGGGTCTGCGTCAGAAAAAGCCATGCATTGTTTAGTTATGTCAGTGCAGTGCCGTCAGTTGGGGGAGAAACGGCAGCATGCACGGCTCCTCGTTAGTATAGTGGACAGTATCTCCGCCTGTCACGCGGAAGACCGGGGTTCGATTCCCCGACGGGGAGACCTGGTTCTTTTCGTCTTCCGAATGATCCATCCAAAATGTTTGGTTGGAGTCGCAGGTCACAGAAGGAGTTCTGCTTCGACGTCAGCCCGAGCCAAAGGACATGCGTTGGCCGGGAATCGAACCCGTGTCAACTGCTTGGAAGGCAGCTATGCTCACCACTATACCACCAACGCAGGCGGAAGTCAGCAACTTGCGCCGTCACTAAGAAGGCTCGAAGTGCACGAGTCGCCGATAGGGCTAGAGGAGCAGATGAGATCTTTGTTTGGACCCGTCACTAAAGAGAGCCTTCAAGAATTTGCATCCCGTCACGTACAAGAAAGTGCTGCCTTCCCATCCGGCTAAATAAACACGAAGTGGTCAAACGCAGAGAGTGCCTATAATAACCAAAAGCCCAATCAAGGCAATCTCTTTCTCATGCCTCTGTCTGAAAAGTTGGATAAAATCTTATATGAAAAAAAAAGTCTTTTAAAGAAATCCCTTATTCCGAGGTCACCGTAGCCACCAGATCCAGTCTGTATCCGCTTCAGTCACCCGGATCCAGTCCGTATCCAGAGAAGATGTTGGATCAACACCTAGAAAGGACCTCTATGGCCCAGAAACACAGTGGAGACCGTGACAACTAGATGAGCCGCAGATACAAATCCCCTGTAAAGACCACCTGGACAAGACCACAGGAAACAGATGATTCTTCTGCACAGTCTGACATTCCTGCAGCCTGGAGCTGATCTACCTGTTTCGTCTGACAAGGGGAGAACTGTCTCCCCGACTGAGCCTGGTTTCTCACCGGGTTTTTTCTCCATCCTTTCACCGATCGAGTTTTGGTTTCTTGCCTCTGTCGCTTCTGGCAGGCGGAGCTGGGGACACTTCAAGTACAGCGATATCGTTGACTTGATTGCAAATTATTGCACAGATACTATTTAAACTGAACTTAGCTGAATGATGTCATCAAAGAGTTCAATAACGAAATGCCTTTAACTGTCATTTTGCTTTTTGACGCACTGTGTTCCTAATTAATGTTGTTCAGTTGCATTGACGCAATACTTTTTGTTTAAAGCGCAATTTAAAAAAAAAAAAAAAAAAAAAAAGAGTCCAAACAATGACCCCTGCTACGGGTAGTGTTCCAAGTGTTATGCGACTTCAGCTAATGATGGGTCCATCAGAAATTTTACGGTGCTAGGGCTGGGTCTGCGTCAGAAGAAGCCATGCATTGTTTAGTTATGTCAGTGCAGTGCCGTGAGTTGGGGGAGAAACGGCAGCATGCACGGCTCCTCGTTAGTATAGTGGACAGTATCTCCGCCTGTCACGCGGAAGACCGGGGTTCGATTCCCCGACGGGGAGAGCTGGTTCTTTTCGTCTTCCGAATGATCCATCCAAAATGTTTGGTTGGAGTCGCAGGTCACAGAAGGAGTTCTGCTTCGACGTCAGCCCGAGCCAAAGGACATGCGTTGGCCGGGAATCGAACCCGGGTCAACTGCTTGGAAGGCAGCTATGCTCACCACTATACCACCAACGCAGGCGGAAGTCAGCAACTTGCGCCGTCACTAAGAAGGCTCGAAGTGCACGAGTCGCCGATAGGGCTAGAGGAGCAGATGAGATCTTTGTTTGGACCCGTCACTAAAGAGAGCCTTCAAGAATTTGCATCCCGTCACGTACAAGAAAGTGCTGTATTCCCATCCGGCTAAATAAACACGAAGTGGTCAAACGCAGAGAGTGCCTATAATAACCAAAAGCCCAATCAAGGCAATCTCTTTCTCATGCCTCTGTCTGAAAAGTTGGATAAAATCTTATATGAAAAAAAAAGTCTTTTAAAGAAATCCCTTATTCCGAGGTCACCGTAGCCACCAGATCCAGTCTGTATCCGCTTCAGTCACCCGGATCCAGTCCGTATCCAGAGAAGATGTTGGATCAACACCTAGAAAGGACCTCTATGGCCCAGAAACACAGTGGAGACCGTGACAACTAGATGAGCCGCAGATACAAATCCCCTGTAAAGACCACCTGGACAAGACCACAGGAAACAGATGATTCTTCTGCACAGTCTGACATTCCTGCAGCCTGGAGCTGATCTACCTGTTTCGTCTGACAAGGGGAGAACTGTCTCCCCGACTGAGCCTGGTTTCTCACCGGGTTTTTTCTCCATCCTTTCACCGATCGAGTTTTGGTTTCTTGCCTCTGTCGCTTCTGGCAGGCGGAGCTGGGGACACTTCAAGTACAGCGATATCGTTGACTTGATTGCAAATTATTGCACAGATACTATTTAAACTGAACTTAGCTGAATGATGTCATCAAAGAGTTCAATAACGAAATGCCTTTAACTGTCATTTTGCTTTTTGACGCACTGTGTTCCTAATTAATGTTGTTCAGTTGCATTGACGCAATACTTTTTGTTTAAAGCGCAATTTAAAAAAAAAAAAAAAAAAAAAAAGAGTCCAAACAATGACCCCTGCTACGGGTAGTGTTCCAAGTGTTATGCGACTTCAGCTAATGATGGGTCCATCAGAAATTTTACGGTGCTAGGGCTGGGTCTGCGTCAGAAGAAGCCATGCATTGTTTAGTTATGTCAGTGCAGTGCCGTGAGTTGGGGGAGAAACGGCAGCATGCACGGCTCCTCGTTAGTATAGTGGACAGTATCTCCGCCTGTCACGCGGAAGACCGGGGTTCGATTCCCTGACGGGGAGAGCTGGTTCTTTTCGTCTTCCGAATGATCCATCCAAAATGTTTGGTTGGAGTCGCAGGTCACAGAAGGAGTTCTGCTTCGACGTCAGCCCGAGCCAAAGGACATGCGTTGTTCGGGAATCGAACCCGGGTCAACTGCTTGGAAGGCAGCTATGCTCACCACTATACCACCAACGCAGGCGGAAGTCAGTAGCTTTATTGACGCACTGTGTTCCTAATAAATGTTGTTCAGTTGCATTGACACAATACTTTTTGTTTAAAGCGCAATTAAAAAAAAAAAAAAAAAAAAAAAGAGTCCAAACAATGACCCCTGCTACGGGTAGTGTTGCAAGTGTTATGCGACTTCAGCTAATGATGGGTCCATCCGAAATTATTCCATCCAAAAGTTTTGGGTGGAGGCAAAGGTCACAGAGGGAGTTCTGCTTCGACGTCAGCCCGAGCCAAAGGACATGCGTTGGCCGGGAATCGAATCCGGGTCAACTGCTTGGAAGGCAGCTATGCTCACCACTATACCACCAACGCAGTCAGCAGTCAGCAACTTGCGCCGTCACTAAGAAGGCTCGAAGTGCACGAGTCGCCGATAGGGCTAGAGGAGCAGATGAGATCTTTGTTTGGACCCGTCACTAAAGAGAGCCTTCAAGAATTTGCATCCCGTCACGTACAAGAAAGCGCTGCCTTCCCATCCGGCTAAATAAACACGAAGTGGTCAAACGCAGAGAGTGCCTATAATAACCAAAAGCCCAATCAAGGCAATCTCTTTCTCCTGCCTCTGTCTGAAAAGTTGGATAAAATCTTATATGAAAAAAAAAGTCTTTTAAAGAAATCCCTTATTCCGAGGTCACCGTAGCCACCAGATCCAGTCTGTATCCGCTTCAGTCACCCGGATCCAGTCCGTATCCAGAGAAGATGTTGGATCAACACCTAGAAAGGACCTCTATGGCCCAGAAACACAGCGGAGACCGTGACAACTAGATGAGCCGCAGATACAAATCCCCTGTAAAGACCACCTGGACAAGACCACAGGAAACAGATGATTCTTCTGCACAGTCTGACATTCCTGCAGCCTGGAGCTGATCTACCGGTTTCGTCTGACAAGGTGAGAACTGTCTCCCCGACTGAGCCTGGTTTCTCACCGGGTTTTTTCTCCATCCTTTCACCGATCGAGTTTTGGTTTCTTGCCTCTGTCGCTTCTGGCAGGCGGAGCTGAGGACACTTCATGTACAGCGATATCGTTGACTTGATTGCAAATTATTGCACAGATACTATTTAAACTGAACTTAGCTGAATGATGTCATCAAAGAGTTCAATAACGAAATGCCTTTAACTGTCATTTTGCTTTTTGACGCACTGTGTTCCTAATTAATGTTGTTCAGTTGCATTGACGCAATACTTTTTGTTTAAAGCGCAATTAAAAAAAAAAAAAAAAAAAAAGAGTCCAAACAATGACCCCTGCTACGGGTAGTGTTGCAAGTGTTATGCGACTTCAGCTAATGATGGGTCCAACACCTAGAAAGGACCTCTATGGCCCAGAAACACAGCGGAGACCGTGACAACTAGATGAGCCGCAGATACAAATCCCCTGTAAAGACCACCTGGACAAGACCACAGGAAACAGATGATTCTTCTGCACAGTCTGACATTCCTGCAGCCTGGAGCTGATCTACCTGTTTCGTCTGACAAGGTGAGAAATGTCTTCCCGACTGAGCCTGGTTTCTCACCGGGTTTTTTCTCCATCCTTTCACCGATCGAGTTTTGGTTTCTTGCCTCTGTCGCTTCTGGCAGGCGGAGCTGGGGACACTTCAAGTACAGCGATATCGTTGACTTGATTGCAAATTATTGCACAGATACTATTTAAACTGAACTTAGCTGAATGATGTCATCAAAGAGTTCAATAACGAAATGCCTTTAACTGTCATTTTGCTTTTTGACGCACTGTGTTCCTAATTAATGTTGTTCAGTTGCATTGACGCAATACTTTTTGTTTAAAGCGCAATTTAAAAAAAAAAAAAAAAAAGAGTCCAAACAATGACCCCTGCTACGGGTAGTGTTCCAAGTGTTATGCGACTTCAGCTAATGATGGGTCCATCAGAAATTTTACGGTGCTAGGGCTGGGTCTGCGTCAGAAGAAGCCATGCATTGTTTAGTTATGTCAGTGCAGTGCCGTCAGTTGGGGGAGAAACGGCAGCATGCACGGCTCCTCGTTAGTATAGAGTGGACAGTATCTCCGCCTGTCACGCGGAAGACCGGGGTTCGATTCCCCGACGGGGAGAGCTGGTTCTTTTCGTCTTCCGAATGATCCATCCAAAATGTTTGGTTGGAGTCGCAGGTCACAGAAGGAGTTCTGCTTCGACGTCAGCCCGAGCCAAAGGACATGCGTTGGCCGGGAATCGAACCCGGGTCAACTGCTTGGAAGGCAGCTATGCTCACCACTATACGACCAACGCAGGCGGAAGTCAGCAACTTGCGCCGTCACTAAGAAGGCTCGAAGTGCACGAGTCGCCGATAGGGCTAGAGGAGCAGATGAGATCTTTGTTTGGACCCGTCACTAAAGAGAGCCTTCAAGAATTTGCATCCCGTCACGTACAAGAAAGTGCTGCCTTCCCATCCGGTTAAATAAACACGAAGTGGTCAAACGCAGAGAGTGCCTATAATAACCAAAAGCCCAATCAAGGCAATCTCTTTCTCATGCCTCTGTCTGAAAAGTTGGATAAAATCTTATATGAAAAAAAAAGTCTTTTAAAGAAATCCCTTATTCCGAGGTCACCGTAGCCACCAGATCCAGTCTGTATCCGCTTCAGTCACCCGGATCCAGTCCGTATCCAGAGAAGATGTTGGATCAACACCTAGAAAGGACCTCTATGGCCCAGAAACACAGCGGAGACCGTGACAACTAGATGAGCCGCAGATACAAATCCCCTGTAAAGACCACCTGGACAAGACCACAGGAAACAGATGATTCTTCTGCACAGTCTGACATTCCTGCAGCCTGGAGCTGATCTACCTGTTTCGTCTGACAAGGGGAGAACTGTCTCCCCGACTGAGCCTGGTTTCTCACCGGGTTTTTTCTCCATCCTTTCACCGATCGAGTTTTGGTTTCTTGCCTCTGTCGCTTCTGGCAGGCGGAGCTGGGGACACTTCAAGTACAGCGATATCGTTGACTTGATTGCAAATTATTGCACAGATACTATTTAAACTGAACTTAGCTGAATGATGTCATCAAAGAGTTCAATAACGAAATGCCTTTAACTGTCATTTTGCTTTTTGACGCACTGTGTTCCTAATTAATGTTGTTCAGTTGCATTGACGCAATACTTTTTGTTTAAAGCGCAATTTAAAAAAGAAAAAAAAAAAAAAAGAGTCCAAACAATGACCCCTGCTACGGGTAGTGTTCCAAGTGTTATGCGACTTCAGCTAATGATGGGTCCATCAGAAATTTTACGGTGCTAGGGCTGGGTCTGCGTCAGAAGAAGCCATGCATTGTTTAGTTATGTCAGTGCAGATGAGATCTTTGTTTGGACCCGTCACTAAAGAGAGCCTTCAAGAATTTGCATCCCGTCACGTACAAGAAAGCGCTGCCTTCCCATCCGGCTAAATAAACACGAAGTGGTCAAACGCAGAGAGTGCCTATAATAACCAAAAGCCCAATCAAGGCAATCTCTTTCTCCTGCCTCTGTCTGAAAAGTTGGATAAAATCTTATATGAAAAAAAAAGTCTTTTAAAGAAATCCCTTATTCCGAGGTCACCGTAGCCACCAGATCCAGTCTGTATCCGCTTCAGTCACCCGGATCCAGTCCGTATCCAGAGAAGATGTTGGATCAACACCTAGAAAGGACCTCTATGGCCCAGAAACACAGCGGAGACCGTGACAACTAGATGAGCCGCAGATACAAATCCCCTGTAAAGACCACCTGGACAAGACCACAGGAAACAGATGATTCTTCAGCACAGTCTGACATTCCTGCAGCCTGGAGCTGATCTACCGGTTTCGTCTGACAAGGTGAGAACTGTCTCCCCGACTGAGCCTGGTTTCTCACCGGGTTTTTTCTCCATCCTTTCACCGATCGAGTTTTGGTTTCTTGCCTCTGTCGCTTCTGGCAGGCGGAGCTGAGGACACTTCATGTACAGCGATATCGTTGACTTGATTGCAAATTATTGCACAGATACTATTTAAACTGAACTTAGCTGAATGATGTCATCAAAGAGTTCAATAACGAAATGCCTTTAACTGTCATTTTGCTTTTTGACGCACTGTGTTCCTAATTAATGTTGTTCAGTTGCATTGACGCAATACTTTTTGTTTAAAGCGCAATTAAAAAAAAAAAAAAAAAAAAAGAGTCCAAACAATGACCCCTGCTACGGGTAGTGTTGCAAGTGTTATGCGACTTCAGCTAATGATGGGTCCAACACCTAGAAAGGACCTCTATGGCCCAGAAACACAGCGGAGACCGTGACAACTAGATGAGCCGCAGATACAAATCCCCTGTAAAGACCACCTGGACAAGACCACAGGAAACAGATGATTCTTCTGCACAGTCTGACATTCCTGCAGCCTGGAGCTGATCTACCTGTTTCGTCTGACAAGGTGAGAAATGTCTTCCCGACTGAGCCTGGTTTCTCACCGGGTTTTTTCTCCATCCTTTCACCGATCGAGTTTTGGTTTCTTGCCTCTGTCGCTTCTGGCAGGCGGAGCTGGGGACACTTCAAGTACAGCGATATCGTTGACTTGATTGCAAATTATTGCACAGATACTATTTAAACTGAACTTAGCTGAATGATGTCATCAAAGAGTTCAATAACGAAATGCCTTTAACTGTCATTTTGCTTTTTGACGCACTGTGTTCCTAATTAATGTTGTTCAGTTGCATTGACGCAATACTTTTTGTTTAAAGCGCAATTTAAAAAAAAAAAAAAAAAAGAGTCCAAACAATGACCCCTGCTACGGGTAGTGTTCCAAGTGTTATGCGACTTCAGCTAATGATGGGTCCATCAGAAATTTTACGGTGCTAGGGCTGGGTCTGCGTCAGAAGAAGCCATGCATTGTTTAGTTATGTCAGTGCAGTGCCGTCAGTTGGGGGAGAAACGGCAGCATGCACGGCTCCTCGTTAGTATAGAGTGGACAGTATCTCCGCCTGTCACGCGGAAGACCGGGGTTCGATTCCCCGACGGGGAGAGCTGGTTCTTTTCGTCTTCCGAATGATCCATCCAAAATGTTTGGTTGGAGTCGCAGGTCACAGAAGGAGTTCTGCTTCGACGTCAGCCCGAGCCAAAGGACATGCGTTGGCCGGGAATCGAACCCGGGTCAACTGCTTGGAAGGCAGCTATGCTCACCACTATACGACCAACGCAGGCGGAAGTCAGCAACTTGCGCCGTCACTAAGAAGGCTCGAAGTGCACGAGTCGCCGATAGGGCTAGAGGAGCAGATGAGATCTTTGTTTGGACCCGTCACTAAAGAGAGCCTTCAAGAATTTGCATCCCGTCACGTACAAGAAAGTGCTGCCTTCCCATCCGGTTAAATAAACACGAAGTGGTCAAACGCAGAGAGTGCCTATAATAACCAAAAGCCCAATCAAGGCAATCTCTTTCTCATGCCTCTGTCTGAAAAGTTGGATAAAATCTTATATGAAAAAAAAAGTCTTTTAAAGAAATCCCTTATTCCGAGGTCACCGTAGCCACCAGATCCAGTCTGTATCCGCTTCAGTCACCCGGATCCAGTCCGTATCCAGAGAAGATGTTGGATCAACACCTAGAAAGGACCTCTATGGCCCAGAAACACAGCGGAGACCGTGACAACTAGATGAGCCGCAGATACAAATCCCCTGTAAAGACCACCTGGACAAGACCACAGGAAACAGATGATTCTTCTGCACAGTCTGACATTCCTGCAGCCTGGAGCTGATCTACCTGTTTCGTCTGACAAGGGGAGAACTGTCTCCCCGACTGAGCCTGGTTTCTCACCGGGTTTTTTCTCCATCCTTTCACCGATCGAGTTTTGGTTTCTTGCCTCTGTCGCTTCTGGCAGGCGGAGCTGGGGACACTTCAAGTACAGCGATATCGTTGACTTGATTGCAAATTATTGCACAGATACTATTTAAACTGAACTTAGCTGAATGATGTCATCAAAGAGTTCAATAACGAAATGCCTTTAACTGTCATTTTGCTTTTTGACGCACTGTGTTCCTAATTAATGTTGTTCAGTTGCATTGACGCAATACTTTTTGTTTAAAGCGCAATTTAAAAAAAAAAAAAAAAAAAAAAGAGTCCAAACAATGACCCCTGCTACGGGTAGTGTTCCAAGTGTTATGCGACTTCAGCTAATGATGGGTCCATCAGAAATTTTACGGTGCTAGGGCTGGGTCTGCGTCAGAAGAAGCCATGCATTGTTTAGTTATGTCAGTGCAGATGAGATCTTTGTTTGGACCCGTCACTAAAGAGAGCCTTCAAGAATTTGCATCCCGTCACGTACAAGAAAGCGCTGCCTTCCCATCCGGCTAAATAAACACGAAGTGGTCAAACGCAGAGAGTGCCTATAATAACCAAAAGCCCAATCAAGGCAATCTCTTTCTCCTGCCTCTGTCTGAAAAGTTGGATAAAATCTTATATGAAAAAAAAAGTCTTTTAAAGAAATCCCTTATTCCGAGGTCACCGTAGCCACCAGATCCAGTCTGTATCCGCTTCAGTCACCCGGATCCAGTCCGTATCCAGAGAAGATGTTGGATCAACACCTAGAAAGGACCTCTATGGCCCAGAAACACAGCGGAGACCGTGACAACTAGATGAGCCGCAGATACAAATCCCCTGTAAAGACCACCTGGACAAGACCACAGGAAACAGATGATTCTTCTGCACAGTCTGACATTCCTGCAGCCTGGAGCTGATCTACCGGTTTCGTCTGACAAGGTGAGAACTGTCTCCCCGACTGAGCCTGGTTTCTCACCGGGTTTTTTCTCCATCCTTTCACCGATCGAGTTTTGGTTTCTTGCCTCTGTCGCTTCTGGCAGGCGGAGCTGAGGACACTTCATGTACAGCGATATCGTTGACTTGATTGCAAATTATTGCACAGATACTATTTAAACTGAACTTAGCTGAATGATGTCATCAAAGAGTTCAATAACGAAATGCCTTTAACTGTCATTTTGCTTTTTGACGCACTGTGTTCCTAATTAATGTTGTTCAGTTGCATTGACGCAATACTTTTTGTTTAAAGCGCAATTAAAAAAAAAAAAAAAAAAAAAAAAGAGTCCAAACAATGACCCCTGCTACGGGTAGTGTTGCAAGTGTTATGCGACTTCAGCTAATGATGGGTCCAACACCTAGAAAGGACCTCTATGGCCCAGAAACACAGCGGAGACCGTGACAACTAGATGAGCCGCAGATACAAATCCCCTGTAAAGACCACCTGGACAAGACCACAGGAAACAGATGATTCTTCTGCACAGTCTGACATTCCTGCAGCCTGGAGCTGATCTACCGGTTTCGTCTGACAAGGTGAGAACTGTCTCCCCGACTGAGCCTGGTTTCTCACCTGGTTTTTTCTCCATCCTTTCACCGATCGAGTTTTGGTTTCTTGCCTCTGTCGCTTCTGGCAGGCGGAGCTGAGGACACTTCATGTACAGCGATATCGTTGACTTGATTGCAAATTATTGCACAGATACTATTTAAACTGAACTTAGCTGAATGATGTCATCAAAGAGTTCAATAACGAAATGCCTTTAACTGTCATTTTGCTTTTTGACGCACTGTGTTCCTAATTAATGTTGTTCAGTTGCATTGACGCAATACTTTTTGTTTAAAGCGCAATTAAAAAAAAAAAAAAAAAAAAAAGAGTCCAAACAATGACCCCTGCTACGGGTAGTGTTGCAAGTGTTATGCGACTTCAGCTAATGATGGGTCCAACACCTAGAAAGGACCTCTATGGCCCAGAAACACAGCGGAGACCGTGACAACTAGATGAGCCGCAGATACAAATCCCCTGTAAAGACCACCTGGACAAGACCACAGGAAACAGATGATTCTTCTGCACAGTCTGACATTCCTGCAGCCTGGAGCTGATCTACCTGTTTCGTCTGACAAGGTGAGAAATGTCTTCCCGACTGAGCCTGGTTTCTCACCGGGTTTTTTCTCCATCCTTTCACCGATCGAGTTTTGGTTTCTTGCCTCTGTCGCTTCTGGCAGGCGGAGCTGGGGACACTTCAAGTACAGCGATATCGTTGACTTGATTGCAAATTATTGCACAGATACTATTTAAACTGAACTTAGCTGAATGATGTCATCAAAGAGTTCAATAACGAAATGCCTTTAACTGTCATTTTGCTTTTTGACGCACTGTGTTCCTAATTAATGTTGTTCAGTTGCATTGACGCAATACTTTTTGTTTAAAGCGCAATTTAAAAAAAAAAAAAAAAAGAGTCCAAACAATGACCCCTGCTACGGGTAGTGTTCCAAGTGTTATGCGACTTCAGCTAATGATGGGTCCATCAGAAATTTTACGGTGCTAGGGCTGGGTCTGCGTCAGAAGAAGCCATGCATTGTTTAGTTATGTCAGTGCAGTGCCGTCAGTTGGGGGAGAAACGGCAGCATGCACGGCTCCTCGTTAGTATAGTGGACAGTATCTCCGCCTGTCACGCGGAAGACCGGGGTTCGATTCCCCGACGGGGAGAGCTGGTTCTTTTCGTCTTCCGAATGATCCATCCAAAATGTTTGGTTGGAGTCGCAGGTCACAGAAGGAGTTCTGCTTCGACGTCAGCCCGAGCCAAAGGACATGCGTTGGCCGGGAATCGAACCCGGGTCAACTGCTTGGAAGGCAGCTATGCTCACCACTATACGACCAACGCAGGCGGAAGTCAGCAACTTGCGCCGTCACTAAGAAGGCTCGAAGTGCACGAGTCGCCGATAGGGCTAGAGGAGCAGATGAGATCTTTGTTTGGACCCGTCACTAAAGAGAGCCTTCAAGAATTTGCATCCCGTCACGTACAAGAAAGTGCTGCCTTCCCATCCGGCTAAATAAACACGAAGTGGTCAAACGCAGAGAGTGCCTATAATAACCAAAAGCCCAATCAAGGCAATCTCTTTCTCATGCCTCTGTCTGAAAAGTTGGATAAAATCTTATATGAAAAAAAAAGTCTTTTAAAGAAATCCCTTATTCCGAGGTCACCGTAGCCACCAGATCCAGTCTGTATCCGCTTCAGTCACCCGGATCCAGTCCGTATCCAGAGAAGATGTTGGATCAACACCTAGAAAGGACCTCTATGGCCCAGAAACACAGCGGAGACCGTGACAACTAGATGAGCCGCAGATACAAATCCCCTGTAAAGACCACCTGGACAAGACCACAGGAAACAGATGATTCTTCTGCACAGTCTGACATTCCTGCAGCCTGGAGCTGATCTACCTGTTTCGTCTGACAAGGGGAGAACTGTCTCCCCGACTGAGCCTGGTTTCTCACCGGGTTTTTTCTCCATCCTTTCACTGATCGAGTTTTGGTTTCTTGCCTCTGTCGCTTCTGGCAGGCGGAGCTGGGGACACTTCAAGTACAGCGATATCGTTGACTTGATTGCAAATTATTGCACAGATACTATTTAAACTGAACTTAGCTGAATGATGTCATCAAAGAGTTCAATAACGAAATGCCTTTAACTGTCATTTTGCTTTTTGACGCACTGTGTTCCTAATTAATGTTGTTCAGTTGCATTGACGCAATACTTTTTGTTTAAAGCGCAATTTAAAAAAAAAAAAAAAAAAAAAAGAGTCCAAACAATGACCCCTACTACGGGTAGTGTTCCAAGTGTTATGCGACTTCAGCTAATGATGGGTCCATCAGAAATTTTACGGTGCTAGGGCTGGGTCTGCGTCAGAAGAAGCCATGCATTGTTTAGTTATGTCAGTGCAGATGAGATCTTTGTTTGGACCCGTCACTAAAGAGAGCCTTCAAGAATTTGCATCCCGTCACGTACAAGAAAGTGCTGCCTTCCCATCCGGCTAAATAAACACGAAGTGGTCAAACGCAGAGAGTGCCTATAATAACCAAAAGCCCAATCAAGGCAATCTCTTTCTCATGCCTCTGTCTGAAAAGTTGGATAAAATCTTATATGAAAAAAAAAGTCTTTTAAAGAAATCCCTTATTCCGAGGTCACCGTAGCCACCAGATCCAGTCTGTATCCGCTTCAGTCACCCGGATCCAGTCCGTATCCAGAGAAGATGTTGGATCAACACCTAGAAAGGACCTCTATGGCCCAGAAACACAGCGGAGACCGTGACAACTAGATGAGCCGCAGATACAAATCCCCTGTAAAGACCACCTGGACAAGACCACAGGAAACAGATGATTCTTCTGCACAGTCTGACATTCCTGCAGCCTGGAGCTGATCTACCTGTTTCGTCTGACAAGGTGAGAAATGTCTTCCCGACTGAGCCTGGTTTCTCACCGGGTTTTTTCTCCATCCTTTCACCGATCGAGTTTTGGTTTCTTGCCTCTGTCGCTTCTGGCAGGCGGAGCTGGGGACACTTCAAGTACAGCGATATCGTTGACTTGATTGCAAATTATTGCACAGATACTATTTAAACTGAACTTAGCTGAATGATGTCATCAAAGAGTTCAATAACGAAATGCCTTTAACTGTCATTTTGCTTTTTGACGCACTGTGTTCCTAATTAATGTTGTTCAGTTGCATTGACGCAATACTTTTTGTTTAAAGCGCAATTTAAAAAAAAAAAAAAAAAGAGTCCAAACAATGACCCCTGCTACGGGTAGTGTTCCAAGTGTTATGCGACTTCAGCTAATGATGGGTCCATCAGAAATTTTACGGTGCTAGGGCTGGGTCTGCGTCAGAAGAAGCCATGCATTGTTTAGTTATGTCAGTGCAGTGCCGTCAGTTGGGGGAGAAACGGCAGCATGCACGGCTCCTCGTTAGTATAGTGGACAGTATCTCCGCCTGTCACGCGGAAGACCGGGGTTCGATTCCCCGACGGGGAGAGCTGGTTCTTTTCGTCTTCCGAATGATCCATCCAAAATGTTTGGTTGGAGTCGCAGGTCACAGAAGGAGTTCTGCTTCGACGTCAGCCCGAGCCAAAGGACATGCGTTGGCCGGGAATCGAACCCGGGTCAACTGCTTGGAAGGCAGCTATGCTCACCACTATACGACCAACGCAGGCGGAAGTCAGCAACTTGCGCCGTCACTAAGAAGGCTCGAAGTGCACGAGTCGCCGATAGGGCTAGAGGAGCAGATGAGATCTTTGTTTGGACCCGTCACTAAAGAGAGCCTTCAAGAATTTGCATCCCGTCACGTACAAGAAAGTGCTGCCTTCCCATCCGGCTAAATAAACACGAAGTGGTCAAACGCAGAGAGTGCCTATAATAACCAAAAGCCCAATCAAGGCAATCTCTTTCTCATGCCTCTGTCTGAAAAGTTGGATAAAATCTTATATGAAAAAAAAAGTCTTTTAAAGAAATCCCTTATTCCGAGGTCACCGTAGCCACCAGATCCAGTCTGTATCCGCTTCAGTCACCCGGATCCAGTCCGTATCCAGAGAAGATGTTGGATCAACACCTAGAAAGGACCTCTATGGCCCAGAAACACAGCGGAGACCGTGACAACTAGATGAGCCGCAGATACAAATCCCCTGTAAAGACCACCTGGACAAGACCACAGGAAACAGATGATTCTTCTGCACAGTCTGACATTCCTGCAGCCTGGAGCTGATCTACCTGTTTCGTCTGACAAGGGGAGAACTGTCTCCCCGACTGAGCCTGGTTTCTCACCGGGTTTTTTCTCCATCCTTTCACTGATCGAGTTTTGGTTTCTTGCCTCTGTCGCTTCTGGCAGGCGGAGCTGGGGACACTTCAAGTACAGCGATATCGTTGACTTGATTGCAAATTATTGCACAGATACTATTTAAACTGAACTTAGCTGAATGATGTCATCAAAGAGTTCAATAACGAAATGCCTTTAACTGTCATTTTGCTTTTTGACGCACTGTGTTCCTAATTAATGTTGTTCAGTTGCATTGACGCAATACTTTTTGTTTAAAGCGCAATTTAAAAAAAAAAAAAAAAAAAAAAGAGTCCAAACAATGACCCCTGCTACGGGTAGTGTTCCAAGTGTTATGCGACTTCAGCTAATGATGGGTCCATCAGAAATTTTACGGTGCTAGGGCTGGGTCTGCGTCAGAAGAAGCCATGCATTGTTTAGTTATGTCAGTGCAGATGAGATCTTTGTTTGGACCCGTCACTAAAGAGAGCCTTCAAGAATTTGCATCCCGTCACGTACAAGAAAGTGCTGCCTTCCCATCCGGCTAAATAAACACGAAGTGGTCAAACGCAGAGAGTGCCTATAATAACCAAAAGCCCAATCAAGGCAATCTCTTTCTCATGCCTCTGTCTGAAAAGTTGGATAAAATCTTATATGAAAAAAAAAGTCTTTTAAAGAAATCCCTTATTCCGAGGTCACCGTAGCCACCAGATCCAGTCTGTATCCGCTTCAGTCACCCGGATCCAGTCCGTATCCAGAGAAGATGTTGGATCAACACCTAGAAAGGACCTCTATGGCCCAGAAACACAGCGGAGACCGTGACAACTAGATGAGCCGCAGATACAAATCCCCTGTAAAGACCACCTGGACAAGACCACAGGAAACAGATGATTCTTCTGCACAGTCTGACATTCCTGCAGCCTGGAGCTGATCTACCTGTTTCGTCTGACAAGGGGAGAACTGTCTCCCCGACTGAGCCTGGTTTCTCACCGGGTTTTTTCTCCATCCTTTCACCGATCGAGTTTTGGTTTCTTGCCTCTGTCGCTTCTGGCAGGCGGAGCTGGGGACACTTCAAGTACAGCGATATCGTTGACTTGATTGCAAATTATTGCACAGATACTATTTAAACTGAACTTAGCTGAATGATGTCATCAAAGAGTTCAATAACGAAATGCCTTTAACTGTCATTTTGCTTTTTGACGCACTGTGTTCCTAATTAATGTTGTTCAGTTGCATTGACGCAATACTTTTTGTTTAAAGCGCAATTTAAAAAAAAAAAAAAAAAAAAAAGAGTCCAAACAATGACCCCTGCTACGGGTAGTGTTCCAAGTGTTATGCGACTTCAGCTAATGATGGGTCCATCAGAAATTTTACGGTGCTAGGGCTGGGTCTGCGTCAGAAGAAGCCATGCATTGTTTAGTTATGTCAGTGCAGATGAGATCTTTGTTTGGACCCGTCACTAAAGAGAGCCTTCAAGAATTTGCATCCCGTCACGTACAAGAAAGCGCTGCCTTCCCATCCGGCTAAATAAACACGAAGTGGTCAAACGCAGAGAGTGCCTATAATAACCAAAAGCCCAATCAAGGCAATCTCTTTCTCCTGCCTCTGTCTGAAAAGTTGGATAAAATCTTATATGAAAAAAAAAGTCTTTTAAAGAAATCCCTTATTCCGAGGTCACCGTAGCCACCAGATCCAGTCTGTATCCGCTTCAGTCACCCGGATCCAGTCCGTATCCAGAGAAGATGTTGGATCAACACCTAGAAAGGACCTCTATGGCCCAGAAACACAGCGGAGACCGTGACAACTAGATGAGCCGCAGATACAAATCCCCTGTAAAGACCACCTGGACAAGACCACAGGAAACAGATGATTCTTCTGCACAGTCTGACATTCCTGCAGCCTGGAGCTGATCTACCGGTTTCGTCTGACAAGGTGAGAACTGTCTCCCCGACTGAGCCTGGTTTCTCACCGGGTTTTTTCTCCATCCTTTCACCGATCGAGTTTTGGTTTCTTGCCTCTGTCGCTTCTGGCAGGCGGAGCTGAGGACACTTCATGTACAGCGATATCGTTGACTTGATTGCAAATTATTGCACAGATACTATTTAAACTGAACTTAGCTGAATGATGTCATCAAAGAGTTCAATAACGAAATGCCTTTAACTGTCATTTTGCTTTTTGACGCACTGTGTTCCTAATTAATGTTGTTCAGTTGCATTGACGCAATACTTTTTGTTTAAAGCGCAATTAAAAAAAAAAAAAAAAAAAAAAGAGTCCAAACAATGACCCCTGCTACGGGTAGTGTTGCAAGTGTTATGCGACTTCAGCTAATGATGGGTCCAACACCTAGAAAGGACCTCTATGGCCCAGAAACACAGCGGAGACCGTGACAACTAGATGAGCCGCAGATACAAATCCCCTGTAAAGACCACCTGGACAAGACCACAGGAAACAGATGATTCTTCTGCACAGTCTGACATTCCTGCAGCCTGGAGCTGATCTACCTGTTTCGTCTGACAAGGTGAGAAATGTCTTCCCGACTGAGCCTGGTTTCTCACCGGGTTTTTTCTCCATCCTTTCACCGATCGAGTTTTGGTTTCTTGCCTCTGTCGCTTCTGGCAGGCGGAGCTGGGGACACTTCAAGTACAGCGATATCGTTGACTTGATTGCAAATTATTGCACAGATACTATTTAAACTGAACTTAGCTGAATGATGTCATCAAAGAGTTCAATAACGAAATGCCTTTAACTGTCATTTTGCTTTTTGACGCACTGTGTTCCTAATTAATGTTGTTCAGTTGCATTGACGCAATACTTTTTGTTTAAAGCGCAATTTAAAAAAAAAAAAAAAAAGAGTCCAAACAATGACCCCTGCTACGGGTAGTGTTCCAAGTGTTATGCGACTTCAGCTAATGATGGGTCCATCAGAAATTTTACGGTGCTAGGGCTGGGTCTGCGTCAGAAGAAGCCATGCATTGTTTAGTTATGTCAGTGCAGTGCCGTCAGTTGGGGGAGAAACGGCAGCATGCACGGCTCCTCGTTAGTATAGAGTGGACAGTATCTCCGCCTGTCACGCGGAAGACCGGGGTTCGATTCCCCGACGGGGAGAGCTGGTTCTTTTCGTCTTCCGAATGATCCATCCAAAATGTTTGGTTGGAGTCGCAGGTCACAGAAGGAGTTCTGCTTCGACGTCAGCCCGAGCCAAAGGACATGCGTTGGCCGGGAATCGAACCCGGGTCAACTGCTTGGAAGGCAGCTATGCTCACCACTATACGACCAACGCAGGCGGAAGTCAGCAACTTGCGCCGTCACTAAGAAGGCTCGAAGTGCACGAGTCGCCGATAGGGCTAGAGGAGCAGATGAGATCTTTGTTTGGACCCGTCACTAAAGAGAGCCTTCAAGAATTTGCATCCCGTCACGTACAAGAAAGTGCTGCCTTCCCATCCGGCTAAATAAACACGAAGTGGTCAAACGCAGAGAGTGCCTATAATAACCAAAAGCCCAATCAAGGCAATCTCTTTCTCATGCCTCTGTCTGAAAAGTTGGATAAAATCTTATATGAAAAAAAAAGTATTTTAAAGAAATCCGTTATTCCGAGGTCACCGTAGCCACCAGATCCAGTCTGTATCCGCTTCAGTCACCCGGATCCAGTCCGTATCCAGAGAAGATGTTGGATCAACACCTAGAAAGGACCTCTATGGCCCAGAAACACAGCGGAGACCGTGACAACTAGATGAGCCGCAGATACAAATCCCCTGTAAAGACCACCTGGACAAGACCACAGGAAACAGATGATTCTTCTGCACAGTCTGACATTCCTGCAGCCTGGAGCTGATCTACCTGTTTCGTCTGACAAGGGGAGAACTGTCTCCCCGACTGAGCCTGGTTTCTCACCGGGTTTTTTCTCCATCCTTTCACCGATCGAGTTTTGGTTTCTTGCCTCTGTCGCTTCTGGCAGGCGGAGCTGGGGACACTTCAAGTACAGCGATATCGTTGACTTGATTGCAAATTATTGCACAGATACTATTTAAACTGAACTTAGCTGAATGATGTCATCAAAGAGTTCAATAACGAAATGCCTTTAACTGTCATTTTGCTTTTTGACGCACTGTGTTCCTAATTAATGTTGTTCAGTTGCATTGACGCAATACTTTTTGTTTAAAGCGCAATTTAAAAAAAAAAAAAAAAAAAAAAAGAGTCCAAACAATGACCCCTGCTACGGGTAGTGTTCCAAGTGTTATGCGACTTCAGCTAATGATGGGTCCATCAGAAATTTTACGGTGCTAGGGCTGGGTCTGCGTCAGAAGAAGCCATGCATTGTTTAGTTATGTCAGTGCAGATGAGATCTTTGTTTGGACCCGTCACTAAAGAGAGCCTTCAAGAATTTGCATCCCGTCACGTACAAGAAAGCGCTGCCTTCCCATCCGGCTAAATAAACACGAAGTGGTCAAACGCAGAGAGTGCCTATAATAACCAAAAGCCCAATCAAGGCAATCTCTTTCTCCTGCCTCTGTCTGAAAAGTTGGATAAAATCTTATATGAAAAAAAAAGTCTTTTAAAGAAATCCCTTATTCCGAGGTCACCGTAGCCACCAGATCCAGTCTGTATCCGCTTCAGTCACCCGGATCCAGTCCGTATCCAGAGAAGATGTTGGATCAACACCTAGAAAGGACCTCTATGGCCCAGAAACACAGCGGAGACCGTGACAACTAGATGAGCCGCAGATACAAATCCCCTGTAAAGACCACCTGGACAAGACCACAGGAAACAGATGATTCTTCTGCACAGTCTGACATTCCTGCAGCCTGGAGCTGATCTACCGGTTTCGTCTGACAAGGTGAGAACTGTCTCCCCGACTGAGCCTGGTTTCTCACCGGGTTTTTTCTCCATCCTTTCACCGATCGAGTTTTGGTTTCTTGCCTCTGTCGCTTCTGGCAGGCGGAGCTGAGGACACTTCATGTACAGCGATATCGTTGACTTGATTGCAAATTATTGCACAGATACTATTTAAACTGAACTTAGCTGAATGATGTCATCAAAGAGTTCAATAACGAAATGCCTTTAACTGTCATTTTGCTTTTTGACGCACTGTGTTCCTAATTAATGTTGTTCAGTTGCATTGACGCAATACTTTTTGTTTAAAGCGCAATTAAAAAAAAAGAAAAAAAAAAAAGAGTCCAAACAATGACCCCTGCTACGGGTAGTGTTGCAAGTGTTATGCGACTTCAGCTAATGATGGGTCCAACACCTAGAAAGGACCTCTATGGCCCAGAAACACAGCGGAGACCGTGACAACTAGATGAGCCGCAGATACAAATCCCCTGTAAAGACCACCTGGACAAGACCACAGGAAACAGATGATTCTTCTGCACAGTCTGACATTCCTGCAGCCTGGAGCTGATCTACCTGTTTCGTCTGACAAGGTGAGAAATGTCTTCCCGACTGAGCCTGGTTTCTCACCGGGTTTTTTCTCCATCCTTTCACCGATCGAGTTTTGGTTTCTTGCCTCTGTCGCTTCTGGCAGGCGGAGCTGGGGACACTTCAAGTACAGCGATATCGTTGACTTGATTGCAAATTATTGCACAGATACTATTTAAACTGAACTTAGCTGAATGATGTCATCAAAGAGTTCAATAACGAAATGCCTTTAACTGTCATTTTGCTTTTTGACGCACTGTGTTCCTAATTAATGTTGTTCAGTTGCATTGACGCAATACTTTTTGTTTAAAGCGCAATTTAAAAAAAAAAAAAAAAAAGAGTCCAAACAATGACCCCTGCTACGGGTAGTGTTCCAAGTGTTATGCGACTTCAGCTAATGATGGGTCCATCAGAAATTTTACGGTGCTAGGGCTGGGTCTGCGTCAGAAGAAGCCATGCATTGTTTAGTTATGTCAGTGCAGTGCCGTCAGTTGGGGGAGAAACGGCAGCATGCACGGCTCCTCGTTAGTATAGAGTGGACAGTATCTCCGCCTGTCACGCGGAAGACCGGGGTTCGATTCCCCGACGGGGAGAGCTGGTTCTTTTCGTCTTCCGAATGATCCATCCAAAATGTTTGGTTGGAGTCGCAGGTCACAGAAGGAGTTCTGCTTCGACGTCAGCCCGAGCCAAAGGACATGCGTTGGCCGGGAATCAAACCCGGGTCAACTGCTTGGAAGGCAGCTATGCTCACCACTATACGACCAACGCAGGCGGAAGTCAGCAACTTGCGCCGTCACTAAGAAGGCTCGAAGTGCACGAGTCGCCGATAGGGCTAGAGGAGCAGATGAGATCTTTGTTTGGACCCGTCACTAAAGAGAGCCTTCAAGAATTTGCATCCCGTCACGTACAAGAAAGTGCTGCCTTCCCATCCGGCTAAATAAACACGAAGTGGTCAAACGCAGAGAGTGCCTATAATAACCAAAAGCCCAATCAAGGCAATCTCTTTCTCATGCCTCTGTCTGAAAAGTTGGATAAAATCTTATATGAAAAAAAAAGTCTTTTAAAGAAATCCCTTATTCCGAGGTCACCGTAGCCACCAGATCCAGTCTGTATCCGCTTCAGTCACCCGGATCCAGTCCGTATCCAGAGAAGATGTTGGATCAACACCTAGAAAGGACCTCTATGGCCCAGAAACACAGCGGAGACCGTGACAACTAGATGAGCCGCAGATACAAATCCCCTGTAAAGACCACCTGGACAAGACCACAGGAAACAGATGATTCTTCTGCACAGTCTGACATTCCTGCAGCCTGGAGCTGATCTACCTGTTTCGTCTGACAAGGGGAGAACTGTCTCCCCGACTGAGCCTGGTTTCTCACCGGGTTTTTTCTCCATCCTTTCACCGATCGAGTTTTGGTTTCTTGCCTCTGTCGCTTCTGGCAGGCGGAGCTGGGGACACTTCAAGTACAGCGATATCGTTGACTTGATTGCAAATTATTGCACAGATACTATTTAAACTGAACTTAGCTGAATGATGTCATCAAAGAGTTCAATAACGAAATGCCTTTAACTGTCATTTTGCTTTTTGACGCACTGTGTTCCTAATTAATGTTGTTCAGTTGCATTGACGCAATACTTTTTGTTTAAAGCGCAATTTAAAAAAAAAAAAAAAAAAAAAAGAGTCCAAACAATGACCCCTGCTACGGGTAGTGTTCCAAGTGTTATGCGACTTCAGCTAATGATGGGTCCATCAGAAATTTTACGGTGCTAGGGCTGGGTCTGCGTCAGAAGAAGCCATGCATTGTTTAGTTATGTCAGTGCAGATGAGATCTTTGTTTGGACCCGTCACTAAAGAGAGCCTTCAAGAATTTGCATCCCGTCACGTACAAGAAAGCGCTGCCTTCCCATCCGGCTAAATAAACACGAAGTGGTCAAACGCAGAGAGTGCCTATAATAACCAAAAGCCCAATCAAGGCAATCTCTTTCTCCTGCCTCTGTCTGAAAAGTTGGATAAAATCTTATATGAAAAAAAAAGTCTTTTAAAGAAATCCCTTATTCCGAGGTCACCGTAGCCACCAGATCCAGTCTGTATCCGCTTCAGTCACCCGGATCCAGTCCGTATCCAGAGAAGATGTTGGATCAACACCTAGAAAGGACCTCTATGGCCCAGAAACACAGCGGAGACCGTGACAACTAGATGAGCCGCAGATACAAATCCCCTGTAAAGACCACCTGGACAAGACCACAGGAAACAGATGATTCTTCTGCACAGTCTGACATTCCTGCAGCCTGGAGCTGATCTACCGGTTTCGTCTGACAAGGTGAGAACTGTCTCCCCGACTGAGCCTGGTTTCTCACCGGGTTTTTTCTCCATCCTTTCACCGATCGAGTTTTGGTTTCTTGCCTCTGTCGCTTCTGGCAGGCGGAGCTGAGGACACTTCATGTACAGCGATATCGTTGACTTGATTGCAAATTATTGCACAGATACTATTTAAACTGAACTTAGCTGAATGATGTCATCAAAGAGTTCAATAACGAAATGCCTTTAACTGTCATTTTGCTTTTTGACGCACTGTGTTCCTAATTAATGTTGTTCAGTTGCATTGACGCAATACTTTTTGTTTAAAGCGCAATTAAAAAAAAAGAAAAAAAAAAAAGAGTCCAAACAATGACCCCTGCTACGGGTAGTGTTGCAAGTGTTATGCGACTTCAGCTAATGATGGGTCCAACACCTAGAAAGGACCTCTATGGCCCAGAAACACAGCGGAGACCGTGACAACTAGATGAGCCGCAGATACAAATCCCCTGTAAAGACCACCTGGACAAGACCACAGGAAACAGATGATTCTTCTGCACAGTCTGACATTCCTGCAGCCTGGAGCTGATCTACCTGTTTCGTCTGACAAGGTGAGAAATGTCTTCCCGACTGAGCCTGGTTTCTCACCGGGTTTTTTCTCCATCCTTTCACCGATCGAGTTTTGGTTTCTTGCCTCTGTCGCTTCTGGCAGGCGGAGCTGGGGACACTTCAAGTACAGCGATATCGTTGACTTGATTGCAAATTATTGCACAGATACTATTTAAACTGAACTTAGCTGAATGATGTCATCAAAGAGTTCAATAACGAAATGCCTTTAACTGTCATTTTGCTTTTTGACGCACTGTGTTCCTAATTAATGTTGTTCAGTTGCATTGACGCAATACTTTTTGTTTAAAGCGCAATTTAAAAAAAAAAAAAAAAAAGAGTCCAAACAATGACCCCTGCTACGGGTAGTGTTCCAAGTGTTATGCGACTTCAGCTAATGATGGGTCCATCAGAAATTTTACGGTGCTAGGGCTGGGTCTGCGTCAGAAGAAGCCATGCATTGTTTAGTTATGTCAGTGCAGTGCCGTCAGTTGGGGGAGAAACGGCAGCATGCACGGCTCCTCGTTAGTATAGAGTGGACAGTATCTCCGCCTGTCACGCGGAAGACCGGGGTTCGATTCCCCGACGGGGAGAGCTGGTTCTTTTCGTCTTCCGAATGATCCATCCAAAATGTTTGGTTGGAGTCGCAGGTCACAGAAGGAGTTCTGCTTCGACGTCAGCCCGAGCCAAAGGACATGCGTTGGCCGGGAATCAAACCCGGGTCAACTGCTTGGAAGGCAGCTATGCTCACCACTATACGACCAACGCAGGCGGAAGTCAGCAACTTGCGCCGTCACTAAGAAGGCTCGAAGTGCACGAGTCGCCGATAGGGCTAGAGGAGCAGATGAGATCTTTGTTTGGACCCGTCACTAAAGAGAGCCTTCAAGAATTTGCATCCCGTCACGTACAAGAAAGTGCTGCCTTCCCATCCGGCTAAATAAACACGAAGTGGTCAAACGCAGAGAGTGCCTATAATAACCAAAAGCCCAATCAAGGCAATCTCTTTCTCATGCCTCTGTCTGAAAAGTTGGATAAAATCTTATATGAAAAAAAAAGTCTTTTAAAGAAATCCCTTATTCCGAGGTCACCGTAGCCACCAGATCCAGTCTGTATCCGCTTCAGTCACCCGGATCCAGTCCGTATCCAGAGAAGATGTTGGATCAACACCTAGAAAGGACCTCTATGGCCCAGAAACACAGCGGAGACCGTGACAACTAGATGAGCCGCAGATACAAATCCCCTGTAAAGACCACCTGGACAAGACCACAGGAAACAGATGATTCTTCTGCACAGTCTGACATTCCTGCAGCCTGGAGCTGATCTACCTGTTTCGTCTGACAAGGGGAGAACTGTCTCCCCGACTGAGCCTGGTTTCTCACCGGGTTTTTTCTCCATCCTTTCACCGATCGAGTTTTGGTTTCTTGCCTCTGTCGCTTCTGGCAGGCGGAGCTGGGGACACTTCAAGTACAGCGATATCGTTGACTTGATTGCAAATTATTGCACAGATACTATTTAAACTGAACTTAGCTGAATGATGTCATCAAAGAGTTCAATAACGAAATGCCTTTAACTGTCATTTTGCTTTTTGACGCACTGTGTTCCTAATTAATGTTGTTCAGTTGCATTGACGCAATACTTTTTGTTTAAAGCGCAATTTAAAAAAAAAAAAAAAAAAAAAAGAGTCCAAACAATGACCCCTGCTACGGGTAGTGTTTTCCAAGTGTTATGCGACTTTAGCTAATGATGGGTCCATCAGAAATTTTACGGTGCTAGGGCTGGGTCTGCGTCAGAAGAAGCCATGCATTGTTTAGTTATGTCAGTGCAGATGAGATCTTTGTTTGGACCCGTCACTAAAGAGAGCCTTCAAGAATTTGCATCCCGTCACGTACAAGAAAGCGCTGCCTTCCCATCCGGCTAAATAAACACGAAGTGGTCAAACGCAGAGAGTGCCTATAATAACCAAAAGCCCAATCAAGGCAATCTCTTTCTCCTGCCTCTGTCTGAAAAGTTGGATAAAATCTTATATGAAAAAAAAAGTCTTTTAAAGAAATCCCTTATTCCGAGGTCACCGTAGCCACCAGATCCAGTCTGTATCCGCTTCAGTCACCCGGATCCAGTCCGTATCCAGAGAAGATGTTGGATCAACACCTAGAAAGGACCTCTATGGCCCAGAAACACAGCGGAGACCGTGACAACTAGATGAGCCGCAGATACAAATCCCCTGTAAAGACCACCTGGACAAGACCACAGGAAACAGATGATTCTTCTGCACAGTCTGACATTCCTGCAGCCTGGAGCTGATCTACCGGTTTCGTCTGACAAGGTGAGAACTGTCTCCCCGACTGAGCCTGGTTTCTCACCGGGTTTTTTCTCCATCCTTTCACCGATCGAGTTTTGGTTTCTTGCCTCTGTCGCTTCTGGCAGGCGGAGCTGAGGACACTTCATGTACAGCGATATCGTTGACTTGATTGCAAATTATTGCACAGATACTATTTAAACTGAACTTAGCTGAATGATGTCATCAAAGAGTTCAATAACGAAATGCCTTTAACTGTCATTTTGCTTTTTGACGCACTGTGTTCCTAATTAATGTTGTTCAGTTGCATTGACGCAATACTTTTTGTTTAAAGCGCAATTAAAAAAAAAAAAAAAAAAAAAAAGAGTCCAAACAATGACCCCTGCTACGGGTAGTGTTGCAAGTGTTATGCGACTTCAGCTAATGATGGGTCCAACACCTAGAAAGGACCTCTATGGCCCAGAAACACAGCGGAGACCGTGACAACTAGATGAGCCGCAGATACAAATCCCCTGTAAAGGCCACCTGGACAAGACCACAGGAAACAGATGATTCTTCTGCACAGTCTGACATTCCTGCAGCCTGGAGCTGATCTACCGGTTTCGTCTGACAAGGTGAGAACTGTCTCCCCGACTGAGCCTGGTTTCTCACCGGGTTTTTTCTCCATCCTTTCACCGATCGAGTTTTGGTTTCTTGCCTCTGTCGCTTCTGGCAGGCGGAGCTGAGGACACTTCATGTACAGCGATATCGTTGACTTGATTGCAAATTATTGCACAGATACTATTTAAACTGAACTTAGCTGAATGATGTCATCAAAGAGTTCAATAACGAAATGCCTTTAACTGTCATTTTGCTTTTTGACGCACTGTGTTCCTAATTAATGTTGTTCAGTTGCATTGACGCAATACTTTTTGTTTAAAGCGCAATTAAAAAAAAAAAAAAAAAAAAAAGAGTCCAAACAATGACCCCTGCTACGGGTAGTGTTGCAAGTGTTATGCGACTTCAGCTAATGATGGGTCCAACACCTAGAAAGGACCTCTATGGCCCAGAAACACAGCGGAGACCGTGACAACTAGATGAGCCGCAGATACAAATCCCCTGTAAAGACCACCTGGACAAGACCACAGGAAACAGATGATTCTTCTGCACAGTCTGACATTCCTGCAGCCTGGAGCTGATCTACCTGTTTCGTCTGACAAGGTGAGAAATGTCTTCCCGACTGAGCCTGGTTTCTCACCGGGTTTTTTCTCCATCCTTTCACCGATCGAGTTTTGGTTTCTTGCCTCTGTCGCTTCTGGCAGGCGGAGCTGGGGACACTTCAAGTACAGCGATATCGTTGACTTGATTGCAAATTATTGCACAGATACTATTTAAACTGAACTTAGCTGAATGATGTCATCAAAGAGTTCAATAACGAAATGCCTTTAACTGTCATTTTGCTTTTTGACGCACTGTGTTCCTAATTAATGTTGTTCAGTTGCATTGACGCAATACTTTTTGTTTAAAGCGCAATTTAAAAAAAAAAAAAAAAAGAGTCCAAACAATGACCCCTGCTACGGGTAGTGTTCCAAGTGTTATGCGACTTCAGCTAATGATGGGTCCATCAGAAATTTTACGGTGCTAGGGCTGGGTCTGCGTCAGAAGAAGCCATGCATTGTTTAGTTATGTCAGTGCAGTGCCGTCAGTTGGGGGAGAAACGGCAGCATGCACGGCTCCTCGTTAGTATAGAGTGGACAGTATCTCCGCCTGTCACGCGGAAGACCGGGGTTCGATTCCCCGACGGGGAGAGCTGGTTCTTTTCGTCTTCCGAATGATCCATCCAAAATGTTTGGTTGGAGTCGCAGGTCACAGAAGGAGTTCTGCTTCGACGTCAGCCCGAGCCAAAGGACATGCGTTGGCCGGGAATCGAACCCGGGTCAACTGCTTGGAAGGCAGCTATGCTCACCACTATACGACCAACGCAGGCGGAAGTCAGCAACTTGCGCCGTCACTAAGAAGGCTCGAAGTGCACGAGTCGCCGATAGGGCTAGAGGAGCAGATGAGATCTTTGTTTGGACCCGTCACTAAAGAGAGCCTTCAAGAATTTGCATCCCGTCACGTACAAGAAAGTGCTGCCTTCCCATCCGGCTAAATAAACACGAAGTGGTCAAACGCAGAGAGTGCCTATAATAACCAAAAGCCCAATCAAGGCAATCTCTTTCTCATGCCTCTGTCTGAAAAGTTGGATAAAATCTTATATGAAAAAAAAAGTATTTTAAAGAAATCCCTTATTCCGAGGTCACCGTAGCCACCAGATCCAGTCTGTATCCGCTTCAGTCACCCGGATCCAGTCCGTATCCAGAGAAGATGTTGGATCAACACCTAGAAAGGACCTCTATGGCCCAGAAACACAGCGGAGACCGTGACAACTAGATGAGCCGCAGATACAAATCCCCTGTAAAGACCACCTGGACAAGACCACAGGAAACAGATGATTCTTCTGCACAGTCTGACATTCCTGCAGCCTGGAGCTGATCTACCTGTTTCGTCTGACAAGGGGAGAACTGTCTCCCCGACTGAGCCTGGTTTCTCACCGGGTTTTTTCTCCATCCTTTCACCGATCGAGTTTTGGTTTCTTGCCTCTGTCGCTTCTGGCAGGCGGAGCTGGGGACACTTCAAGTACAGCGATATCGTTGACTTGATTGCAAATTATTGCACAGATACTATTTAAACTGAACTTAGCTGAATGATGTCATCAAAGAGTTCAATAACGAAATGCCTTTAACTGTCATTTTGCTTTTTGACGCACTGTGTTCCTAATTAATGTTGTTCAGTTGCATTGACGCAATACTTTTTGTTTAAAGCGCAATTTAAAAAAAAAAAAAAAAAAAAAAGAGTCCAAACAATGACCCCTGCTACGGGTAGTGTTCCAAGTGTTATGCGACTTCAGCTAATGATGGGTCCATCAGAAATTTTACGGTGCTAGGGCTGGGTCTGCGTCAGAAGAAGCCATGCATTGTTTAGTTATGTCAGTGCAGATGAGATCTTTGTTTGGACCCGTCACTAAAGAGAGCCTTCAAGAATTTGCATCCCGTCACGTACAAGAAAGCGCTGCCTTCCCATCCGGCTAAATAAACACGAAGTGGTCAAACGCAGAGAGTGCCTATAATAACCAAAAGCCCAATCAAGGCAATCTCTTTCTCCTGCCTCTGTCTGAAAAGTTGGATAAAATCTTATATGAAAAAAAAAGTCTTTTAAAGAAATCCCTTATTCCGAGGTCACCGTAGCCACCAGATCCAGTCTGTATCCGCTTCAGTCACCCGGATCCAGTCCGTATCCAGAGAAGATGTTGGATCAACACCTAGAAAGGACCTCTATGGCCCAGAAACACAGCGGAGACCGTGACAACTAGATGAGCCGCAGATACAAATCCCCTGTAAAGACCACCTGGACAAGACCACAGGAAACAGATGATTCTTCTGCACAGTCTGACATTCCTGCAGCCTGGAGCTGATCTACCGGTTTCGTCTGACAAGGTGAGAACTGTCTCCCCGACTGAGCCTGGTTTCTCACCGGGTTTTTTCTCCATCCTTTCACCGATCGAGTTTTGGTTTCTTGCCTCTGTCGCTTCTGGCAGGCGGAGCTGAGGACACTTCATGTACAGCGATATCGTTGACTTGATTGCAAATTATTGCACAGATACTATTTAAACTGAACTTAGCTGAATGATGTCATCAAAGAGTTCAATAACGAAATGCCTTTAACTGTCATTTTGCTTTTTGACGCACTGTGTTCCTAATTAATGTTGTTCAGTTGCATTGACGCAATACTTTTTGTTTAAAGCGCAATTAAAAAAAAAGAAAAAAAAAAAAGAGTCCAAACAATGACCCCTGCTACGGGTAGTGTTGCAAGTGTTATGCGACTTCAGCTAATGATGGGTCCAACACCTAGAAAGGACCTCTATGGCCCAGAAACACAGCGGAGACCGTGACAACTAGATGAGCCGCAGATACAAATCCCCTGTAAAGACCACCTGGACAAGACCACAGGAAACAGATGATTCTTCTGCACAGTCTGACATTCCTGCAGCCTGGAGCTGATCTACCTGTTTCGTCTGACAAGGTGAGAAATGTCTTCCCGACTGAGCCTGGTTTCTCACCGGGTTTTTTCTCCATCCTTTCACCGATCGAGTTTTGGTTTCTTGCCTCTGTCGCTTCTGGCAGGCGGAGCTGGGGACACTTCAAGTACAGCGATATCGTTGACTTGATTGCAAATTATTGCACAGATACTATTTAAACTGAACTTAGCTGAATGATGTCATCAAAGAGTTCAATAACGAAATGCCTTTAACTGTCATTTTGCTTTTTGACGCACTGTGTTCCTAATTAATGTTGTTCAGTTGCATTGACGCAATACTTTTTGTTTAAAGCGCAATTTAAAAAAAAAAAAAAAAAAGAGTCCAAACAATGACCCCTGCTACGGGTAGTGTTCCAAGTGTTATGCGACTTCAGCTAATGATGGGTCCATCAGAAATTTTACGGTGCTAGGGCTGGGTCTGCGTCAGAAGAAGCCATGCATTGTTTAGTTATGTCAGTGCAGTGCCGTCAGTTGGGGGAGAAACGGCAGCACGCACGGCTCCTCGTTAGTATAGAGTGGACAGTATCTCCGCCTGTCACGCGGAAGACCGGGGTTCGATTCCCCGACGGGGAGAGCTGGTTCTTTTCGTCTTCCGAATGATCCATCCAAAATGTTTGGTTGGAGTCGCAGGTCACAGAAGGAGTTCTGCTTCGACGTCAGCCCGAGCCAAAGGACATGCGTTGGCCGGGAATCAAACCCGGGTCAACTGCTTGGAAGGCAGCTATGCTCACCACTATACGACCAACGCAGGCGGAAGTCAGCAACTTGCGCCGTCACTAAGAAGGCTCGAAGTGCACGAGTCGCCGATAGGGCTAGAGGAGCAGATGAGATCTTTGTTTGGACCCGTCACTAAAGAGAGCCTTCAAGAATTTGCATCCCGTCACGTACAAGAAAGTGCTGCCTTCCCATCCGGCTAAATAAACACGAAGTGGTCAAACGCAGAGAGTGCCTATAATAACCAAAAGCCCAATCAATGCAATCTCTTTCTCATGCCTCTGTCTGAAAAGTTGGATAAAATCTTATATGAAAAAAAAAGTCTTTTAAAGAAATCCCTTATTCCGAGGTCACCGTAGCCACCAGATCCAGTCTGTATCCGCTTCAGTCACCCGGATCCAGTCCGTATCCAGAGAAGATGTTGGATCAACACCTAGAAAGGACCTCTATGGCCCAGAAACACAGCGGAGACCGTGACAACTAGATGAGCCGCAGATACAAATCCCCTGTAAAGACCACCTGGACAAGACCACAGGAAACAGATGATTCTTCTGCACAGTCTGACATTCCTGCAGCCTGGAGCTGATCTACCTGTTTCGTCTGACAAGGGGAGAACTGTCTCCCCGACTGAGCCTGGTTTCTCACCGGGTTTTTTCTCCATCCTTTCACCGATCGAGTTTTGGTTTCTTGCCTCTGTCGCTTCTGGCAGGCGGAGCTGGGGACACTTCAAGTACAGCGATATCGTTGACTTGATTGCAAATTATTGCACAGATACTATTTAAACTGAACTTAGCTGAATGATGTCATCAAAGAGTTCAATAACGAAATGCCTTTAACTGTCATTTTGCTTTTTGACGCACTGTGTTCCTAATTAATGTTGTTCAGTTGCATTGACGCAATACTTTTTGTTTAAAGCGCAATTTAAAAAAAAAAAAAAAAAAAAAAGAGTCCAAACAATGACCCCTGCTACGGGTAGTGTTCCAAGTGTTATGCGACTTCAGCTAATGATGGGTCCATCAGAAATTTTACGGTGCTAGGGCTGGGTCTGCGTCAGAAGAAGCCATGCATTGTTTAGTTATGTCAGTGCAGATGAGATCTTTGTTTGGACCCGTCACTAAAGAGAGCCTTCAAGAATTTGCATCCCGTCACGTACAAGAAAGCGCTGCCTTCCCATCCGGCTAAATAAACACGAAGTGGTCAAACGCAGAGAGTGCCTATAATAACCAAAAGCCCAATCAAGGCAATCTCTTTCTCCTGCCTCTGTCTGAAAAGTTGGATAAAATCTTATATGAAAAAAAAAGTCTTTTAAAGAAATCCCTTATTCCGAGGTCACCGTAGCCACCAGATCCAGTCTGTATCCGCTTCAGTCACCCGGATCCAGTCCGTATCCAGAGAAGATGTTGGATCAACACCTAGAAAGGACCTCTATGGCCCAGAAACACAGCGGAGACCGTGACAACTAGATGAGCCGCAGATACAAATCCCCTGTAAAGACCACCTGGACAAGACCACAGGAAACAGATGATTCTTCTGCACAGTCTGACATTCCTGCAGCCTGGAGCTGATCTACCGGTTTCGTCTGACAAGGTGAGAACTGTCTCCCCGACTGAGCCTGGTTTCTCACCGGGTTTTTTCTCCATCCTTTCACCGATCGAGTTTTGGTTTCTTGCCTCTGTCGCTTCTGGCAGGCGGAGCTGAGGACACTTCATGTACAGCGATATCGTTGACTTGATTGCAAATTATTGCACAGATACTATTTAAACTGAACTTAGCTGAATGATGTCATCAAAGAGTTCAATAACGAAATGCCTTTAACTGTCATTTTGCTTTTTGACGCACTGTGTTCCTAATTAATGTTGTTCAGTTGCATTGACGCAATACTTTTTGTTTAAAGCGCAATTAAAAAAAAAAAAAAAAAAAAAAAGAGTCCAAACAATGACCCCTGCTACGGGTAGTGTTGCAAGTGTTATGCGACTTCAGCTAATGATGGGTCCAACACCTAGAAAGGACCTCTATGGCCCAGAAACACAGCGGAGACCGTGACAACTAGATGAGCCGCAGATACAAATCCCCTGTAAAGGCCACCTGGACAAGACCACAGGAAACAGATGATTCTTCTGCACAGTCTGACATTCCTGCAGCCTGGAGCTGATCTACCGGTTTCGTCTGACAAGGTGAGAACTGTCTCCCCGACTGAGCCTGGTTTCTCACCGGGTTTTTTCTCCATCCTTTCACCGATCGAGTTTTGGTTTCTTGCCTCTGTCGCTTCTGGCAGGCGGAGCTGAGGACACTTCATGTACAGCGATATCGTTGACTTGATTGCAAATTATTGCACAGATACTATTTAAACTGAACTTAGCTGAATGATGTCATCAAAGAGTTCAATAACGAAATGCCTTTAACTGTCATTTTGCTTTTTGACGCACTGTGTTCCTAATTAATGTTGTTCAGTTGCATTGACGCAATACTTTTTGTTTAAAGCGCAATTAAAAAAAAAAAAAAAAAAAAAAGAGTCCAAACAATGACCCCTGCTACGGGTAGTGTTGCAAGTGTTATGCGACTTCAGCTAATGATGGGTCCAACACCTAGA
The DNA here is from genome assembly GCF_023724105.1 of Carassius gibelio. NCBI lineage: Eukaryota > Metazoa > Chordata > Actinopteri > Cypriniformes > Cyprinidae > Carassius > Carassius gibelio. Next base: position 7,097,459 of record NC_068414.1, on the reverse strand, counting down.
AAGGACCTCTATGGCCCAGAAACACAGCGGAGACCGTGACAACTAGATGAGCCGCAGATACAAATCCCCTGTAAAGACCACCTGGACAAGACCACAGGAAACAGATGATTCTTCTGCACAGTCTGACATTCCTGCAGCCTGGAGCTGATCTACCTGTTTCGTCTGACAAGGTGAGAAATGTCTTCCCGACTGAGCCTGGTTTCTCACCGGGTTTTTTCTCCATCCTTTCACCGATCGAGTTTTGGTTTCTTGCCTCTGTCGCTTCTGGCAGGCGGAGCTGGGGACACTTCAAGTACAGCGATATCGTTGACTTGATTGCAAATTATTGCACAGATACTATTTAAACTGAACTTAGCTGAATGATGTCATCAAAGAGTTCAATAACGAAATGCCTTTAACTGTCATTTTGCTTTTTGACGCACTGTGTTCCTAATTAATGTTGTTCAGTTGCATTGACGCAATACTTTTTGTTTAAAGCGCAATTTAAAAAAAAAAAAAAAAAGAGTCCAAACAATGACCCCTGCTACGGGTAGTGTTCCAAGTGTTATGCGACTTCAGCTAATGATGGGTCCATCAGAAATTTTACGGTGCTAGGGCTGGGTCTGCGTCAGAAGAAGCCATGCATTGTTTAGTTATGTCAGTGCAGTGCCGTCAGTTGGGGGAGAAACGGCAGAATGCACGGCTCCTCGTTAGTATAGAGTGGACAGTATCTCCGCCTGTCACGCGGAAGACCGGGGTTCGATTCCCCGACGGGGAGAGCTGGTTCTTTTCGTCTTCCGAATGATCCATCCAAAATGTTTGGTTGGAGTCGCAGGTCACAGAAGGAGTTCTGCTTCGACGTCAGCCCGAGCCAAAGGACATGCGTTGGCCGGGAATCGAACCCGGGTCAACTGCTTGGAAGGCAGCTATGCTCACCACTATACGACCAACGCAGGCGGAAGTCAGCAACTTGCGCCGTCACTAAGAAGGCTCGAAGTGCACGAGTCGCCGATAGGGCTAGAGGAGCAGATGAGATCTTTGTTTGGACCCGTCACTAAAGAGAGCCTTCAAGAATTTGCATCCCGTCACGTACAAGAAAGTGCTGCCTTCCCATCCGGCTAAATAAACACGAAGTGGTCAAACGCAGAGAGTGCCTATAATAACCAAAAGCCCAATCAAGGCAATCTCTTTCTCATGCCTCTGTCTGAAAAGTTGGATAAAATCTTATATGAAAAAAAAAGTCTTTTAAAGAAATCCCTTATTCCGAGGTCACCGTAGCCACCAGATCCAGTCTGTATCCGCTTCAGTCACCCGGATCCAGTCCGTATCCAGAGAAGATGTTGGATCAACACCTAGAAAGGACCTCTATGGCCCAGAAACACAGCGGAGACCGTGACAACTAGATGAGCCGCAGATACAAATCCCCTGTAAAGACCACCTGGACAAGACCACAGGAAACAGATGATTCTTCTGCACAGTCTGACATTCCTGCAGCCTGGAGCTGATCTACCTGTTTCGTCTGACAAGGGGAGAACTGTCTCCCCGACTGAGCCTGGTTTCTCACCGGGTTTTTTCTCCATCCTTTCACCGATCGAGTTTTGGTTTCTTGCCTCTGTCGCTTCTGGCAGGCGGAGCTGGGGACACTTCAAGTACAGCGATATCGTTGACTTGATTGCAAATTATTGCACAGATACTATTTAAACTGAACTTAGCTGAATGATGTCATCAAAGAGTTCAATAACGAAATGCCTTTAACTGTCATTTTGCTTTTTGACGCACTGTGTTCCTAATTAATGTTGTTCAGTTGCATTGACGCAATACTTTTTGTTTAAAGCGCAATTTAAAAAAAAAAAAAAAAAAAAAAGAGTCCAAACAATGACCCCTGCTACGGGTAGTGTTCCAAGTGTTATGCGACTTCAGCTAATGATGGGTCCATCAGAAATTTTACGGTGCTAGGGCTGGGTCTGCGTCAGAAGAAGCCATGCATTGTTTAGTTATGTCAGTGCAGATGAGATCTTTGTTTGGACCCGTCACTAAAGAGAGCCTTCAAGAATTTGCATCCCGTCACGTACAAGAAAGCGCTGCCTTCCCATCCGGCTAAATAAACACGAAGTGGTCAAACGCAGAGAGTGCCTATAATAACCAAAAGCCCAATCAAGGCAATCTCTTTCTCCTGCCTCTGTCTGAAAAGTTGGATAAAATCTTATATGAAAAAAAAAGTCTTTTAAAGAAATCCCTTATTCCGAGGTCACCGTAGCCACCAGATCCAGTCTGTATCCGCTTCAGTCACCCGGATCCAGTCCGTATCCAGAGAAGATGTTGGATCAACACCTAGAAAGGACCTCTATGGCCCAGAAACACAGCGGAGACCGTGACAACTAGATGAGCCGCAGATACAAATCCCCTGTAAAGACCACCTGGACAAGACCACAGGAAACAGATGATTCTTCTGCACAGTCTGACATTCCTGCAGCCTGGAGCTGATCTACCGGTTTCGTCTGACAAGGTGAGAACTGTCTCCCCGACTGAGCCTGGTTTCTCACCGGGTTTTTTCTCCATCCTTTCACCGATCGAGTTTTGGTTTCTTGCCTCTGTCGCTTCTGGCAGGCGGAGCTGAGGACACTTCATGTACAGCGATATCGTTGACTTGATTGCAAATTATTGCACAGATACTATTTAAACTGAACTTAGCTGAATGATGTCATCAAAGAGTTCAATAACGAAATGCCTTTAACTGTCATTTTGCTTTTTGACGCACTGTGTTCCTAATTAATGTTGTTCAGTTGCATTGACGCAATACTTTTTGTTTAAAGCGCAATTAAAAAAAAAGAAAAAAAAAAAAGAGTCCAAACAATGACCCCTGCTACGGGTAGTGTTGCAAGTGTTATGCGACTTCAGCTAATGATGGGTCCAACACCTAGAAAGGACCTCTATGGCCCAGAAACACAGCGGAGACCGTGACAACTAGATGAGCCGCAGATACAAATCCCCTGTAAAGACCACCTGGACAAGACCACAGGAAACAGATGATTCTTCTGCACAGTCTGACATTCCTGCAGCCTGGAGCTGATCTACCTGTTTCGTCTGACAAGGTGAGAAATGTCTTCCCGACTGAGCCTGGTTTCTCACCGGGTTTTTTCTCCATCCTTTCACCGATCGAGTTTTGGTTTCTTGCCTCTGTCGCTTCTGGCAGGCGGAGCTGGGGACACTTCAAGTACAGCGATATCGTTGACTTGATTGCAAATTATTGCACAGATACTATTTAAACTGAACTTAGCTGAATGATGTCATCAAAGAGTTCAATAACGAAATGCCTTTAACTGTCATTTTGCTTTTTGACGCACTGTGTTCCTAATTAATGTTGTTCAGTTGCATTGACGCAATACTTTTTGTTTAAAGCGCAATTTAAAAAAAAAAAAAAAAAAGAGTCCAAACAATGACCCCTGCTACGGGTAGTGTTCCAAGTGTTATGCGACTTCAGCTAATGATGGGTCCATCAGAAATTTTACGGTGCTAGGGCTGGGTCTGCGTCAGAAGAAGCCATGCATTGTTTAGTTATGTCAGTGCAGTGCCGTCAGTTGGGGGAGAAACGGCAGCATGCACGGCTCCTCGTTAGTATAGAGTGGACAGTATCTCCGCCTGTCACGCGGAAGACCGGGGTTCGATTCCCCGACGGGGAGAGCTGGTTCTTTTCGTCTTCCGAATGATCCATCCAAAATGTTTGGTTGGAGTCGCAGGTCACAGAAGGAGTTCTGCTTCGACGTCAGCCCGAGCCAAAGGACATGCGTTGGCCGGGAATCAAACCCGGGTCAACTGCTTGGAAGGCAGCTATGCTCACCACTATACGACCAACGCAGGCGGAAGTCAGCAACTTGCGCCGTCACTAAGAAGGCTCGAAGTGCACGAGTCGCCGATAGGGCTAGAGGAGCAGATGAGATCTTTGTTTGGACCCGTCACTAAAGAGAGCCTTCAAGAATTTGCATCCCGTCACGTACAAGAAAGTGCTGCCTTCCCATCCGGCTAAATAAACACGAAGTGGTCAAACGCAGAGAGTGCCTATAATAACCAAAAGCCCAATCAAGGCAATCTCTTTCTCATGCCTCTGTCTGAAAAGTTGGATAAAATCTTATATGAAAAAAAAAGTCTTTTAAAGAAATCCCTTATTCCGAGGTCACCGTAGCCACCAGATCCAGTCTGTATCCGCTTCAGTCACCCGGATCCAGTCCGTATCCAGAGAAGATGTTGGATCAACACCTAGAAAGGACCTCTATGGCCCAGAAACACAGCGGAGACCGTGACAACTAGATGAGCCGCAGATACAAATCCCCTGTAAAGACCACCTGGACAAGACCACAGGAAACAGATGATTCTTCTGCACAGTCTGACATTCCTGCAGCCTGGAGCTGATCTACCTGTTTCGTCTGACAAGGGGAGAACTGTCTCCCCGACTGAGCCTGGTTTCTCACCGGGTTTTTTCTCCATCCTTTCACCGATCGAGTTTTGGTTTCTTGCCTCTGTCGCTTCTGGCAGGCGGAGCTGGGGACACTTCAAGTACAGCGATATCGTTGACTTGATTGCAAATTATTGCACAGATACTATTTAAACTGAACTTAGCTGAATGATGTCATCAAAGAGTTCAATAACGAAATGCCTTTAACTGTCATTTTGCTTTTTGACGCACTGTGTTCCTAATTAATGTTGTTCAGTTGCATTGACGCAATACTTTTTGTTTAAAGCGCAATTTAAAAAAAAAAAAAAAAAAAAAAGAGTCCAAACAATGACCCCTGCTACGGGTAGTGTTCCAAGTGTTATGCGACTTCAGCTAATGATGGGTCCATCAGAAATTTTACGGTGCTAGGGCTGGGTCTGCGTCAGAAGAAGCCATGCATTGTTTAGTTATGTCAGTGCAGATGAGATCTTTGTTTGGACCCGTCACTAAAGAGAGCCTTCAAGAATTTGCATCCCGTCACGTACAAGAAAGCGCTGCCTTCCCATCCGGCTAAATAAACACGAAGTGGTCAAACGCAGAGAGTGCCTATAATAACCAAAAGCCCAATCAAGGCAATCTCTTTCTCCTGCCTCTGTCTGAAAAGTTGGATAAAATCTTATATGAAAAAAAAAGTCTTTTAAAGAAATCCCTTATTCCGAGGTCACCGTAGCCACCAGATCCAGTCTGTATCCGCTTCAGTCACCCGGATCCAGTCCGTATCCAGAGAAGATGTTGGATCAACACCTAGAAAGGACCTCTATGGCCCAGAAACACAGCGGAGACCGTGACAACTAGATGAGCCGCAGATACAAATCCCCTGTAAAGACCACCTGGACAAGACCACAGGAAACAGATGATTCTTCTGCACAGTCTGACATTCCTGCAGCCTGGAGCTGATCTACCGGTTTCGTCTGACAAGGTGAGAACTGTCTCCCCGACTGAGCCTGGTTTCTCACCGGGTTTTTTCTCCATCCTTTCACCGATCGAGTTTTGGTTTCTTGCCTCTGTCGCTTCTGGCAGGCGGAGCTGAGGACACTTCATGTACAGCGATATCGTTGACTTGATTGCAAATTATTGCACAGATACTATTTAAACTGAACTTAGCTGAATGATGTCATCAAAGAGTTCAATAACGAAATGCCTTTAACTGTCATTTTGCTTTTTGACGCACTGTGTTCCTAATTAATGTTGTTCAGTTGCATTGACGCAATACTTTTTGTTTAAAGCGCAATTAAAAAAAAAAAAAAAAAAAAAAAGAGTCCAAACAATGACCCCTGCTACGGGTAGTGTTGCAAGTGTTATGCGACTTCAGCTAATGATGGGTCCAACACCTAGAAAGGACCTCTATGGCCCAGAAACACAGCGGAGACCGTGACAACTAGATGAGCCGCAGATACAAATCCCCTGTAAAGACCACCTGGACAAGACCACAGGAAACAGATGATTCTTCTGCACAGTCTGACATTCCTGCAGCCTGGAGCTGATCTACCGGTTTCGTCTGACAAGGTGAGAACTGTCTCCCCGACTGAGCCTGGTTTCTCACCGGGTTTTTTCTCCATCCTTTCACCGATCGAGTTTTGGTTTCTTGCCTCTGTCGCTTCTGGCAGGCGGAGCTGAGGACACTTCATGTACAGCGATATCGTTGACTTGATTGCAAATTATTGCACAGATACTATTTAAACTGAACTTAGCTGAATGATGTCATCAAAGAGTTCAATAACGAAATGCCTTTAACTGTCATTTTGCTTTTTGACGCACTGTGTTCCTAATTAATGTTGTTCAGTTGCATTGACGCAATACTTTTTGTTTAAAGCGCAATTAAAAAAAAAAAAAAAAAAAAAAGAGTCCAAACAATGACCCCTGCTACGGGTAGTGTTGCAAGTGTTATGCGACTTCAGCTAATGATGGGTCCAACACCTAGAAAGGACCTCTATGGCCCAGAAACACAGCGGAGACCGTGACAACTAGATGAGCCGCAGATACAAATCCCCTGTAAAGACCACCTGGACAAGACCACAGGAAACAGATGATTCTTCTGCACAGTCTGACATTCCTGCAGCCTGGAGCTGATCTACCTGTTTCGTCTGACAAGGTGAGAAATGTCTTCCCGACTGAGCCTGGTTTCTCACCGGGTTTTTTCTCCATCCTTTCACCGATCGAGTTTTGGTTTCTTGCCTCTGTCGCTTCTGGCAGGCGGAGCTGGGGACACTTCAAGTACAGCGATATCGTTGACTTGATTGCAAATTATTGCACAGATACTATTTAAACTGAACTTAGCTGAATGATGTCATCAAAGAGTTCAATAACGAAATGCCTTTAACTGTCATTTTGCTTTTTGACGCACTGTGTTCCTAATTAATGTTGTTCAGTTGCATTGACGCAATACTTTTTGTTTAAAGCGCAATTTAAAAAAAAAAAAAAAAAAGAGTCCAAACAATGACCCCTGCTACGGGTAGTGTTCCAAGTGTTATGCGACTTCAGCTAATGATGGGTCCATCAGAAATTTTACGGTGCTAGGGCTGGGTCTGCGTCAGAAGAAGCCATGCATTGTTTAGTTATGTCAGTGCAGTGCCGTCAGTTGGGGGAGAAACGGCAGCATGCACGGCTCCTCGTTAGTATAGAGTGGACAGTATCTCCGCCTGTCACGCGGAAGACCGGGGTTCGATTCCCCGACGGGGAGAGCTGGTTCTTTTCGTCTTCCGAATGATCCATCCAAAATGTTTGGTTGGAGTCGCAGGTCACAGAAGGAGTTCTGCTTCGACGTCAGCCCGAGCCAAAGGACATGCGTTGGCCGGGAATCGAACCCGGGTCAACTGCTTGGAAGGCAGCTATGCTCACCACTATACGACCAACGCAGGCGGAAGTCAGCAACTTGCGCCGTCACTAAGAAGGCTCGAAGTGCACGAGTCGCCGATAGGGCTAGAGGAGCAGATGAGATCTTTGTTTGGACCCGTCACTAAAGAGAGCCTTCAAGAATTTGCATCCCGTCACGTACAAGAAAGTGCTGCCTTCCCATCCGGCTAAATAAACACGAAGTGGTCAAACGCAGAGAGTGCCTATAATAACCAAAAGCCCAATCAAGGCAATCTCTTTCTCATGCCTCTGTCTGAAAAGTTGGATAAAATCTTATATGAAAAAAAAAGTCTTTTAAAGAAATCCCTTATTCCGAGGTCACCGTAGCCACCAGATCCAGTCTGTATCCGCTTCAGTCACCCGGATCCAGTCCGTATCCAGAGAAGATGTTGGATCAACACCTAGAAAGGACCTCTATGGCCCAGAAACACAGCGGAGACCGTGACAACTAGATGAGCCGCAGATACAAATCCCCTGTAAAGACCACCTGGACAAGACCACAGGAAACAGATGATTCTTCTGCACAGTCTGACATTCCTGCAGCCTGGAGCTGATCTACCTGTTTCGTCTCACAAGGGGAGAACTGTCTCCCCGACTGAGCCTGGTTTCTCACCGGGTTTTTTCTCCATCCTTTCACCGATCGAGTTTTGGTTTCTTGCCTCTGTCGCTTCTGGCAGGCGGAGCTGGGGACACTTCAAGTACAGCGATATCGTTGACTTGATTGCAAATTATTGCACAGATACTATTTAAACTGAACTTAGCTGAATGATGTCATCAAAGAGTTCAATAACGAAATGCCTTTAACTGTCATTTTGCTTTTTGACGCACTGTGTTCCTAATTAATGTTGTTCAGTTGCATTGACGCAATACTTTTTGTTTAAAGCGCAATTTAAAAAAAAAAAAAAAAAAAAAAGAGTCCAAACAATGACCCCTGCTACGGGTAGTGTTCCAAGTGTTATGCGACTTCAGCTAATGATGGGTCCATCAGAAATTTTACGGTGCTAGGGCTGGGTCTGCGTCAGAAGAAGCCATGCATTGTTTAGTTATGTCAGTGCAGATGAGATCTTTGTTTGGACCCGTCACTAAAGAGAGCCTTCAAGAATTTGCATCCCGTCACGTACAAGAAAGCGCTGCCTTCCCATCCGGCTAAATAAACACGAAGTGGTCAAACGCAGAGAGTGCCTATAATAACCAAAAGCCCAATCAAGGCAATCTCTTTCTCCTGCCTCTGTCTGAAAAGTTGGATAAAATCTTATATGAAAAAAAAAGTCTTTTAAAGAAATCCCTTATTCCGAGGTCACCGTAGCCACCAGATCCAGTCTGTATCCGCTTCAGTCACCCGGATCCAGTCCGTATCCAGAGAAGATGTTGGATCAACACCTAGAAAGGACCTCTATGGCCCAGAAACACAGCGGAGACCGTGACAACTAGATGAGCCGCAGATACAAATCCCCTGTAAAGACCACCTGGACAAGACCACAGGAAACAGATGATTCTTCTGCACAGTCTGACATTCCTGCAGCCTGGAGCTGATCTACCGGTTTCGTCTGACAAGGTGAGAACTGTCTCCCCGACTGAGCCTGGTTTCTCACCGGGTTTTTTCTCCATCCTTTCACCGATCGAGTTTTGGTTTCTTGCCTCTGTCGCTTCTGGCAGGCGGAGCTGAGGACACTTCATGTACAGCGATATCGTTGACTTGATTGCAAATTATTGCACAGATACTATTTAAACTGAACTTAGCTGAATGATGTCATCAAAGAGTTCAATAACGAAATGCCTTTAACTGTCATTTTGCTTTTTGACGCACTGTGTTCCTAATTAATGTTGTTCAGTTGCATTGACGCAATACTTTTTGTTTAAAGCGCAATTAAAAAAAAAAAAAAAAAAAGAGTCCAAACAATGACCCCTGCTACGGGTAGTGTTGCAAGTGTTATGCGACTTCAGCTAATGATGGGTCCAACACCTAGAAAGGACCTCTATGGCCCAGAAACACAGCGGAGACCGTGACAACTAGATGAGCCGCAGATACAAATCCCCTGTAAAGACCACCTGGACAAGACCACAGGAAACAGATGATTCTTCTGCACAGTCTGACATTCCTGCAGCCTGGAGCTGATCTACCGGTTTCGTCTGACAAGGTGAGAACTGTCTCCCCGACTGAGCCTGGTTTCTCACCGGGTTTTTTCTCCATCCTTTCACCGATCGAGTTTTGGTTTCTTGCCTCTGTCGCTTCTGGCAGGCGGAGCTGAGGACACTTCATGTACAGCGATATCGTTGACTTGATTGCAAATTATTGCACAGATACTATTTAAACTGAACTTAGCTGAATGATGTCATCAAAGAGTTCAATAACGAAATGCCTTTAACTGTCATTTTGCTTTTTGACGCACTGTGTTCCTAATTAATGTTGTTCAGTTGCATTGACGCAATACTTTTTGTTTAAAGCGCAATTAAAAAAAAAAAAAAAAAAAAAAGAGTCCAAACAATGACCCCTGCTACGGGTAGTGTTGCAAGTGTTATGCGACTTCAGCTAATGATGGGTCCAACACCTAGAAAGGACCTCTATGGCCCAGAAACACAGCGGAGACCGTGACAACTAGATGAGCCGCAGATACAAATCCCCTGTAAAGACCACCTGGACAAGACCACAGGAAACAGATGATTCTTCTGCACAGTCTGACATTCCTGCAGCCTGGAGCTGATCTACCTGTTTCGTCTGACAAGGTGAGAAATGTCTTCCCGACTGAGCCTGGTTTCTCACCGGGTTTTTTCTCCATCCTTTCACCGATCGAGTTTTGGTTTCTTGCCTCTGTCGCTTCTGGCAGGCGGAGCTGGGGACACTTCAAGTACAGCGATATCGTTGACTTGATTGCAAATTATTGCACAGATACTATTTAAACTGAACTTAGCTGAATGATGTCATCAAAGAGTTCAATAACGAAATGCCTTTAACTGTCATTTTGCTTTTTGACGCACTGTGTTCCTAATTAATGTTGTTCAGTTGCATTGACGCAATACTTTTTGTTTAAAGCGCAATTTAAAAAAAAAAAAAAAAAAGAGTCCAAACAATGACCCCTGCTACGGGTAGTGTTCCAAGTGTTATGCGACTTCAGCTAATGATGGGTCCATCAGAAATTTTACGGTGCTAGGGCTGGGTCTGCGTCAGAAGAAGCCATGCATTGTTTAGTTATGTCAGTGCAGTGCCGTCAGTTGGGGGAGAAACGGCAGCATGCACGGCTCCTCGTTAGTATAGTGGACAGTATCTCCGCCTGTCACGCGGAAGACCGGGGTTCGATTCCCCGACGGGGAGAGCTGGTTCTTTTCGTCTTCCGAATGATCCATCCAAAATGTTTGGTTGGAGTCGCAGGTCACAGAAGGAGTTCTGCTTCGACGTCAGCCCGAGCCAAAGGACATGCGTTGGCCGGGAATCGAACCCGGGTCAACTGCTTGGAAGGCAGCTATGCTCACCACTATACGACCAACGCAGGCGGAAGTCAGCAACTTGCGCCGTCACTAAGAAGGCTCGAAGTGCACGAGTCGCCGATAGGGCTAGAGGAGCAGATGAGATCTTTGTTTGGACCCGTCACTAAAGAGAGCCTTCAAGAATTTGCATCCCGTCACGTACAAGAAAGTGCTGCCTTCCCATCCGGCTAAATAAACACGAAGTGGTCAAACGCAGAGAGTGCCTATAATAACCAAAAGCCCAATCAAGGCAATCTCTTTCTCATGCCTCTGTCTGAAAAGTTGGATAAAATCTTATATGAAAAAAAAAGTCTTTTAAAGAAATCCCTTATTCCGAGGTCACCGTAGCCACCAGATCCAGTCTGTATCCGCTTCAGTCACCCGGATCCAGTCCGTATCCAGAGAAGATGTTGGATCAACACCTAGAAAGGACCTCTATGGCCCAGAAACACAGCGGAGACCGTGACAACTAGATGAGCCGCAGATACAAATCCCCTGTAAAGACCACCTGGACAAGACCACAGGAAACAGATGATTCTTCTGCACAGTCTGACATTCCTGCAGCCTGGAGCTGATCTACCTGTTTCGTCTGACAAGGGGAGAACTGTCTCCCCGACTGAGCCTGGTTTCTCACCGGGTTTTTTCTCCATCCTTTCACCGATCGAGTTTTGGTTTCTTGCCTCTGTCGCTTCTGGCAGGCGGAGCTGGGGACACTTCAAGTACAGCGATATCGTTGACTTGATTGCAAATTATTGCACAGATACTATTTAAACTGAACTTAGCTGAATGATGTCATCAAAGAGTTCAATAACGAAATGCCTTTAACTGTCATTTTGCTTTTTGACGCACTGTGTTCCTAATTAATGTTGTTCAGTTGCATTGACGCAATACTTTTTGTTTAAAGCGCAATTTAAAAAAAAAAAAAAAAAAAAAAGAGTCCAAACAATGACCCCTGCTACGGGTAGTGTTCCAAGTGTTATGCGACTTCAGCTAATGATGGGTCCATCAGAAATTTTACGGTGCTAGGGCTGGGTCTGCGTCAGAAGAAGCCATGCATTGTTTAGTTATGTCAGTGCAGATGAGATCTTTGTTTGGACCCGTCACTAAAGAGAGCCTTCAAGAATTTGCATCCCGTCACGTACAAGAAAGCGCTGCCTTCCCATCCGGCTAAATAAACACGAAGTGGTCAAACGCAGAGAGTGCCTATAATAACCAAAAGCCCAATCAAGGCAATCTCTTTCTCCTGCCTCTGTCTGAAAAGTTGGATAAAATCTTATATGAAAAAAAAAGTCTTTTAAAGAAATCCCTTATTCCGAGGTCACCGTAGCCACCAGATCCAGTCTGTATCCGCTTCAGTCACCCGGATCCAGTCCGTATCCAGAGAAGATGTTGGATCAACACCTAGAAAGGACCTCTATGGCCCAGAAACACAGCGGAGACCGTGACAACTAGATGAGCCGCAGATACAAATCCCCTGTAAAGACCACCTGGACAAGACCACAGGAAACAGATGATTCTTCTGCACAGTCTGACATTCCTGCAGCCTGGAGCTGATCTACCGGTTTCGTCTGACAAGGTAAGAACTGTCTCCCCGACTGAGCCTGGTTTCTCACCGGGTTTTTTCTCCATCCTTTCACCGATCGAGTTTTGGTTTCTTGCCTCTGTCGCTTCTGGCAGGCGGAGCTGAGGACACTTCATGTACAGCGATATCGTTGACTTGATTGCAAATTATTGCACAGATACTATTTAAACTGAACTTAGCTGAATGATGTCATCAAAGAGTTCAATAACGAAATGCCTTTAACTGTCATTTTGCTTTTTGACGCACTGTGTTCCTAATTAATGTTGTTCAGTTGCATTGACGCAATACTTTTTGTTTAAAGCGCAATTAAAAAAAAAAAAAAAAAAAAAAGAGTCCAAACAATGACCCCTGCTACGGGTAGTGTTGCAAGTGTTATGCGACTTCAGCTAATGATGGGTCCAACACCTAGAAAGGACCTCTATGGCCCAGAAACACAGCGGAGACCGTGACAACTAGATGAGCCGCAGATACAAATCCCCTGTAAAGACCACCTGGACAAGACCACAGGAAACAGATGATTCTTCTGCACAGTCTGACATTCCTGCAGCCTGGAGCTGATCTACCTGTTTCGTCTGACAAGGTGAGAACTGTCTTCCCGACTGAGCCTGGTTTCTCACCGGGTTTTTTCTCCATCCTTTCACCGATCGAGTTTTGGTTTCTTGCCTCTGTCGCTTCTGGCAGGCGGAGCTGGGGACACTTCAAGTACAGCGATATCGTTGACTTGATTGCAAATTATTGCACAGATACTATTTAAACTGAACTTAGCTGAATGATGTCATCAAAGAGTTCAATAACGAAATGCCTTTAACTGTCATTTTGCTTTTTGACGCACTGTGTTCCTAATAAATGTTGTTCAGTTGCATTGACGCAATACTTTTTGTTTAAAGCGCAATTTAAAAAAAAAAAAAAAAAAAAAAAAGAGTCCAAACAATGACACCTGCTACGGGTAGTGTTCCAAGTGTTATGCGACTTCAGCTAATGATGGGTCCATCAGAAATTTTACGGTGCTAGGGCTGGGTCTGCGTCAGAAGAAGCCATGCATTGTTTAGTTATGTCAGTGCAGTGCCGTCAGTTGGGGGAGAAACGGCAGCATGCACGGCTCCTCGTTAGTATAGTGGACAGTATCTCCGCCTGTCACGCGGAAGACCGGGGTTCGATTCCCCGACGGGGAGAGCTGGTTCTTTTCGTCTTCCGAATGATCCATCCAAAATGTTTGGTTGGAGTCGCAGGTCACAGAAGGAGTTCTGCTTCGACGTCAGCCCGAGCCAAAGGACATGCGTTGGCCGGGAATCGAACCCGGGTCAACTGCTTGGAAGGCAGCTATGCTCACCACTATACCACCAACGCAGGCGGAAGTCAGTAGCTTTATTGATGCACTGTGTTCCTAATAAATGTTGTTCAGTTGCATTGACACAATACTTTTTGTTTAAAGCGCAATTAAAAAAAAAAAAAAAAAAAAAAAAAGAGTCCAAACAATGACCCCTGCTACGGGTAGTGTTGCAAGTGTTATGCGACTTCAGCTAATGATGGGTCCATCCGAAATTATTCCATCCAAAAGTTTTGGGTGGAGGCACAGGTCACAGAGGGAGTTTTGCTTCGACGTCAGCCCGAGCCAAAGGACATGCGTTGGCCGGGAATCGAATCCGGGTCAACTGCTTGGAAGGCAGCTATGCTCACCACTATACCACCAACACAGTCAGCAGTCAGCAACTTGCGCCGTCACTAAGAAGGCTCGAAGTGCACGAGTCGCCGATAGGGCTAGAGGAGCAGATGAGATCTTTGTTTGGACCCGTCACTAAAGAGAGCCTTCAAGAATTTGCATCCCGTCACGTACAAGAAAGCGCTGCCTTCCCATCCGGCTAAATAAACACGAAGTGGTCAAACGCAGAGAGTGCCTATAATAACCAAAAGCCCAATCAAGGCAATCTCTTTCTCATGCCTCTATCTGAAAAGTTGGATAAAATCTTATATGAAAAAAAAAGTCTTTTAAAGAAATCCCTTATTCCGAGGTCACCGTAGCCACCAGATCCAGTCTGTATCCGCTTCAGTCACCCGGATCCAGTCTGTATCCAGAGAAGATGGTGGATCAACACCTAGAAAGGACCTCTATGGCCCAGAAACACAGCGGAGACCGTGACAACTAGATGAGCCGCAGATACAAATCCCCTGTAAAGACCACCTGGACAAGACCACAGGAAACAGATGATTCTTCTGCACAGTCTGACATTCCTGCAGCCTGGAGCTGATCTACCTGTTTCGTCTGACAAGGGGAGAACTGTCTCCCCGATTGAGCCTGGTTTCTCACCGGGTTTTTTCTCCATCCTTTCACCGATCGAGTTTTGGTTTCTTGCCTCTGTCGCTTCTGGCAGGCGGAGCTGGGGACACTTCATGTACAGCGATATCGTTGACTTGATTGCAAATTATTGCACAGATACTATTTAAACTGAACTTAGCTGAATGATGTCATCAAAGAGTTCAATAACGAAATGCCTTTAACTGTCATTTTGCTTTTTGACGCACTGTGTTCCTAATAAATGTTGTTCAGTTGCATTGACACAATACTTTTTGTTTAAAGCGCAATTAAAAAAAAAAAAAAAAAAAAAAAAGAGTCCAAACAATGACCCCTGCTACGGGTAGTGTTGCAAGTGTTATGCGACTTCAGCTAATGATGGGTCCATCCGAAATTATTCCATCCAAAAGTTTTGGGTGGAGGCACAGGTCACAGAGGGAGTTCTGCTTCGACGTCAGCCCGAGCCAAAGGACATGCGCACTGCTCTCTCCAACTGCTTGGAAGGCAGCTATGCTCACCACTATACCACCAACGCAGTCAGCAGCCAGCAACTTGCGCCGTCACTAAGAAGGCTCGAAGTGCACGAGTCGCCGATAGGGCTAGAGGAGCAGATGAGATCTTTGTTTGGACCCGTCACTAAAGAGAGCCTTCAAGAATTTGCATCCCGTCACGTACAAGAAAGCGCTGCCTTCCCATCCGGCTAAATAAACACGAAGTGGTCAAACGCAGAGAGTGCCTATAATAACCAAAAGCCCAATCAAGGCAATCTCTTTCTCATGCCTCTATCTGAAAAGTTGGATAAAATCTTATATGAAAAAAAAAGTCTTTTAAAGAAATCCCTTATTCCGAGGTCACCGTAGCCACCAGATCCAGTCTGTATCCGCTTCAGTCACCCGGATCCAGTCCGTATCCAGAGAAGATGGTGGATCAACACCTAGAAAGGACCTCTATGGCCCAGAAACACAGCGGAGACCGTGACAACTAGATGAGCCGCAGATACAAATCCCCTGTAAAGACCACCTGGACAAGACCACAGGAAACAGATGATTCTTCTGCACAGTCTGACATTCCTGCAGCCTGGAGCTGATCTACCTGTTTCGTCTGACAAGGGGAGAACTGTCTCCCCGATTGAGCCTGGTTTCTCACCGGGTTTTTTCTCCATCCTTTCACCGATCGAGTTTTGGTTTCTTGCCTCTGTTGCTTCTGGCAGGCGGAGCTGGGGACACTTCAAGTACAGCGATATCGTTGACTTGATTGCAAATTATTGCACAGATACTATTTAAACTGAACTTAGCTGAATGATGTCATCAAAGAGTTCAATAACGAAATGCTTTTAACTGTCATTTTGCTTTTTGACGCACTGTGTTCCTAATTAATGTTGTTCAGTTGCATTGACGCAATACTTTTTGTTTAAAGCGCAATTTAAAAAAAAAAAAAAAAAAAAAAAAAGAGTCCAAACAATGACCCCTGCTACGGGTAGTGTTCCAAGTGTTATGCGACTTCAGCTAATGATGGGTCCATCAGAAATTTTACGGTGCTAGGGCTGGGTCTGCGTCAGAAGAAGCCATGCATTGTTTAGTTATGTCAGTGCAGTGCCGTCAGTTGGGGGAGAAACGGCAGCATGCACGGCTCCTCGTTAGTATAGTGGACAGTATCTCCGCCTGTCACGCGGAAGACCGGGGTTCGATTCCCCGACGGGGAGAGCTGGTTCTTTTCGTCTTCCGAATGATCCATCCAAAATGTTTGGTTGGATTCGCAGGTCACAGAAGGAGTTCTGCTTCGACGTCAGCCCGAGCCAAAGGACATGCGTTGGCTGGGAATCGAACCCGGGTCAACTGCTTGGAAGGCAGCTATGCTCACCACTATACCACCAACGCAGGCGGAAGTCAGTAGCTTTATTGACGCACTGTGTTCCTAATAAATGTTGTTCAGTTGCATTGACACAATACTTTTTATTTAAAGCGCAATTAAAAAAAAAAAAAAAAAAAAAAAGAGTCCAAACAATGACCCCTGCTACCGGTAGTGTTGCAAGTGTTATGCGACTTCAGCTAATGATGGGTCCATCCGAAATTATTCCATCCAAAAGTTTTGGGTGGAGGCACAGGTCACAGAGGGAGTTCTGCTTCGACATCAGCCCGAGCCAAAGGATATGCGTTGGCCGGGAATCGAATCCGGGTCAACTGCTTGGAAGGCAGCTATGCTCACCACTATACCACCAACGCAGTCAGCAGTCAGCAACTTGCGCCGTCACTAAGAAGGCTCGAAGTGCACGAGTCGCCGATAGGGCTAGAGGAGCAGATGAGATCTTTGTTTGGACCCGTCACTAAAGAGAGCCTTCAAGAATTTGCATCTCGTCACGTACAAGAAAGCGCTGCCTTCCCATCCGGCTAAATAAACACGAAGTGGTCAAACGCAGAGAGTGCCTATAATAACCAAAAGCCCAATCAAGGCAATCTCTTTCTCATGCCTCTATCTGAAAAGTTGGATAAAATCTTATATGAAAAAAAAAGTCTTTTAAAGAAATCCCTTATTCCGAGGTCACCGTAGCCACCAGATCCAGTCTGTATCCGCTTCAGTCACCCGGATCCAGTCTGTATCCAGAGAAGATGGTGGATCAACACCTAGAATGGACCTCTATGGCCCAGAAACACAGCGGAGACCGTGACAACTAGATGAGCCGCAATTACAAATCCCCTGTAAAGACCACCTGGACAAGACCACAGGAAACAGATGATTCTTCTGCACAGTCTGACATTCCTGCAGCCTGGAGCTGATCTACCTGTTTCGTCTGACAAGGGGAGAACTGTCTCCCCGATTGAGCCTGGTTTCTCACCGGGTTTTTTCTCCATCCTTTCACCGATCGAGTTTTGGTTTCTTGCCTCTGTCGCTTCTGGCAGGCGGAGCTGGGGACACTTCATGTACAGCGATATCGTTGACTTGATTGCAAATTATTGCACAGATACTATTTAAACTGAACTTAGCTGAATGATGTCATCAAAGAGTTCAATAACGAAATGCCTTTAACTGTCATTTTGCTTTTTGACGCACTGTGTTCCTAATAAATGTTGTTCAGTTGCATTGACACAATACTTTTTGTTTAAAGCGCAATTAAAAAAAAAAAAAAAAAAAAAAAAGAGTCCAAACAATGACCCCTGCTACGGGTAGTGTTGCAAGTGTTATGCGACTTCAGCTAATGATGGGTCCATCCGAAATTATTCCATCCAAAAGTTTTGGGTGGAGGCACAGGTCACAGAGGGAGTTCTGCTTCGACGTCAGCCCGAGCCAAAGGACATGCGCACTGCTCTCTCCAACTGCTTGGAAGGCAGCTATGCTCACCACTATACCACCAACGCAGTCAGCAGCCAGCAACTTGCGCCGTCACTAAGAAGGCTCGAAGTGCACGAGTCGCCGATAGGGCTAGAGGAGCAGATGAGATCTTTGTTTGGACCCGTCACTAAAGAGAGCCTTCAAGAATTTGCATCCCGTCACGTACAAGAAAGCGCTGCCTTCCAATCCGGCTAAATAAACACGAAGTGGTCAAAAGCAGAGAGTGCCTATAATAACCAAAAGCCCAATCAAGGCAATCTCTTTCTCATGCCTCTATCTGAAAAGTTGGATAAAATCTTATATGAAAAAAAAAGTCTTTTAAAGAAATCCCTTATTCCGAGGTCACCGTAGCCACCAGATCCATTTACATTACATTACATTTAATCATTTAGCAGACGCTTTTATCCAAAGCGACTTACAAATGAGAACAATAGAAGCAGTCAGGTCAACAAGAGAACAACAACAGAATACAAGTGCCATGACAAGTCTCAGTCTAGTATAGAACGCATAGCCAGGTATATATAATTTTTTTTTTTTTTTTTTTTTTTTTTTATTAAATGAAAAAAAAGAGACAAGAAAAGGAAAAGTACTGGTGTTAGTAGGTTAAGTGCAGGCGAAAAAGATGAGTTTTTAGATGTTTCTTGAATTGAGTAAAGACTCAGCTGTACGAATTGAGATTGGGAGGTCATTCCACCAGCTGGGCACAGTCCAGGAAAAGGTCCGTGAGAGTGATTTTGAATTTCTTTGGGATGGCACCACAAGGCGTTGTTCACTTGCAGAACGCAAACTTCTTGAGGGCACATAGGATTTAACCAGTGAGTTTAGGTAAGTTGGTGCCGTGCCAGTGGTCGTCTTGTAGGCAAGCATCAGTACCTTGAATTTGATGCGAGCAGCTACTGGTAGCCAGTGTAACCTGATGAGGAGAGGAGTAACATGAGCTTTTTTTGGCTCATTGAAGACAACCCTCGCTGCTGCATTCTGGATCATTTGCAGGGGCTTGACAGTACATGCAGGAAGGCCCGCCAAGAGAGCATTACAATAGTCCAGTCTAGAGAGAACAAGAGCTTGGACAAGAAGTTGGGTTGCTTGCTCTGACAGGAAGGGTCTAATCTTCCTAATGTTGTATAAGGCAAACCTGCAGGACCGGGTCGTTGTAGCAATGTGGTCAGTGAAGCTTAATTGATGATCCATCACAACTCCTAGGTTTCTGGCTGTCCTCGAAGGAGGACAGATCCAGATCCAGTCTGTATCCGCTTCAGTCACCCGGATCCAGTCCGTATCCAGAGAAGATGGTGGATCAACACCTAGAAAGGACCTCTATGGCCCAGAAACACAGCGGAGACCGTGACAACTAGATGAGCCGCAGATACAAATCCCCTGTAAAGACCACCTGGACAAGACCACAGGAAACAGATGATTCTTCTGCACAGTCTGACATTCCTGCAGCCTGGAGCTGATCTACCTGTTTCGTCTGACAAGGGGAGAACTGTCTCCCCGATTGAGCCTGGTTTCTCACCGGGTTTTTTCTCCATCCTTTCACCGATCGAGTTTTGGTTTCTTGCCTCTGTCGCTTCTGGCAGGCGGAGCTGGGGACACTTCAAGTACAGCGATATCGTTGACTTGATTGCAAATTATTGCACAGATACTATTTAAACTGAACTTAGCTGAATGATGTCATCAAAGAGTTCAATAACGAAATGCTTTTAACTGTCATTTTGCTTTTTGACGCACTGTGTTCCTAATTAATGTTGTTCAGTTGCATTGACGCAATACTTTTTGTTTAAAGCGCAATTTAAAAAAAAAAAAAAAAAAAAAAAAAGAGTCCAAACAATGACACCTGCTACGGGTAGTGTTCCAAGTGTTATGCGACTTCAGCTAATGATGGGTCCATCAGAAATTTTACGGTGCTAGGGCTGGGTCTGCGTCAGAAGAAGCCATGCATTGTTTAGTTATGTCAGTGCAGTGCGTCAGTTGGGGGAGAAACGGCAGCATGCACGGCTCCTCGTTAGTATAGTGGACAGTATCTCCGCCTGTCACGCGGAAGACCGGGGTTCGATTCCCCGACGGGGAGAGCTGGTTCTTTTCGTCTTCCGAATGATCCATCCAAAATGTTTGGTTGGAGTCGCAGGTCACAGAAGGAGTTCTGCTTCGACGTCAGCCCGAGCCAAAGGACATGCGTTGGCCGGGAATCGAACCCGGGTCAACTGCTTGGAAGGCAGCTATGCTCACCACTATACCACCAACGCAGGCGGAAGTCAGTAGCTTTATTGATGCACTGTGTTCCTAATAAATGTTGTTCAGTTGCATTGACACAATACTTTTTGTTTAAAGCGCAATAAAAAAAAAAAAAAAAGAGTCCAAACAATGACCCCTGCTACGGGTAGTGTTGCAAGTGTTATGCGACTTCAGCTAATGATGGGTCCATCCGAAATTATTCCATCCAAAAGTTTTGGGTGGAGGCACAGGTCACAGAGGGAGTTCTGCTTCGACGTCAGCCCGAGCCAAAGGACATGCGTTGGCCGGGAATCGAATCCGGGTCAACTGCTTGGAAGGCAGCTATGCTCACCACTATACCACCAACACAGTCAGCAGTCAGCAACTTGCGCCGTCACTAAGAAGGCTCGAAGTGCACGAGTCGCCGATAGGGCTAGAGGAGCAGATGAGATCTTTGTTTGGACCCGTCACTAAAGAGAGCCTTCAAGAATTTGCATCCCGTCACGTACAAGAAAGCGCTGCCTTCCCATCCGGCTAAATAAACACGAAGTGGTCAAACGCAGAGAGTGCCTATAATAACCAAAAGCCCAATCAAGGCAATCTCTTTCTCCTGCCTCTGTCTGAAAAGTTGGATAAAATCTTATATGAAAAAAAAAGTCTTTTAAAGAAATCCCTTATTCCGAGGTCACCGTAGCCACCAGATCCAGTCTGTATCCGCTTCAGTCACCCGGATCCAGTCTGTATCCAGAGAAGATGGTGGATCAACACCTAGAATGGACCTCTATGGCCCAGAAACACAGCGGAGACCGTGACAACTAGATGAGCCGCAATTACAAATCCCCTGTAAAGACCACCTGGACAAGACCACAGGAAACAGATGATTCTTCTGCACAGTCTGACATTCCTGCAGCCTGGAGCTGATCTACCTGTTTCGTCTGACAAGGGGAGAACTGTCTCCCCGATTGAGCCTGGTTTCTCACCGGGTTTTTTCTCCATCCTTTCACCGATCGAGTTTTGGTTTCTTGCCTCTGTCGCTTCTGGCAGGCGGAGCTGGGGACACTTCATGTACAGCGATATCGTTGACTTGATTGCAAATTATTGCACAGATACTATTTAAACTGAACTTAGCTGAATGATGTCATCAAAGAGTTCAATAACGAAATGCCTTTAACTGTCATTTTGCTTTTTGACGCACTGTGTTCCTAATAAATGTTGTTCAGTTGCATTGACACAATACTTTTTGTTTAAAGCGCAATTAAAAAAAAAAAAAAAAAAAAAAAAGAGTCCAAACAATGACCCCTGCTACGGGTAGTGTTGCAAGTGTTATGCGACTTCAGCTAATGATGGGTCCATCCGAAATTATTCCATCCAAAAGTTTTGGGTGGAGGCACAGGTCACAGAGGGAGTTCTGCTTCGACGTCAGCCCGAGCCAAAGGACATGCGCACTGCTCTCTCCAACTGCTTGGAAGGCAGCTATGCTCACCACTATACCACCAACGCAGTCAGCAGCCAGCAACTTGCGCCGTCACTAAGAAGGCTCGAAGTGCACGAGTCGCCGATAGGGCTAGAGGAGCAGATGAGATCTTTGTTTGGACCCGTCACTAAAGAGAGCCTTCAAGAATTTGCATCC
Source organism: Carassius gibelio (assembly GCF_023724105.1). Taxonomy (NCBI): domain Eukaryota; kingdom Metazoa; phylum Chordata; class Actinopteri; order Cypriniformes; family Cyprinidae; genus Carassius; species Carassius gibelio. The sequence goes on along the minus strand of NC_068414.1, from coordinate 7,075,633 downwards.
CGTCACGTACAAGAAAGCGCTGCCTTCCAATCCGGCTAAATAAACACGAAGTGGTCAAAAGCAGAGAGTGCCTATAATAACCAAAAGCCCAATCAAGGCAATCTCTTTCTCATGCCTCTATCTGAAAAGTTGGATAAAATCTTATATGAAAAAAAAAGTCTTTTAAAGAAATCCCTTATTCCGAGGTCACCGTAGCCACCAGATCCATTTACATTACATTACATTTAATCATTTAGCAGACGCTTTTATCCAAAGCGACTTACAAATGAGAACAATAGAAGCAGTCAGGTCAACAAGAGAACAACAACAGAATACAAGTGCCATGACAAGTCTCAGTCTAGTATAGAACGCATAGCCAGGTATATATAATTTTTTTTTTTTTTTTTTTTTTTTTTTTTTATTAAATGAAAAAAAAGAGACAAGAAAAGGAAAAGTACTGGTGTTAGTAGGTTAAGTGCAGGCGAAAAAGATGAGTTTTTAGATGTTTCTTGAAAATGAGTAAAGACTCAGCTGTACGAATTGAGATTGGGAGGTCATTCCACCAGCTGGGCACAGTCCAGGAAAAGGTCCGTGAGAGTGATTTTGAATTTCTTTGGGATGGCACCACAAGGCGTTGTTCACTTGCAGAACGCAAACTTCTTGAGGGCACATAGGATTTAACCAGTGAGTTTAGGTAAGTTGGTGCCGTGCCAGTGGTCGTCTTGTAGGCAAGCATCAGTACCTTGAATTTGATGCGAGCAGCTACTGGTAGCCAGTGTAACCTGATGAGGAGAGGAGTAACATGAGCTTTTTTTGGCTCATTGAAGACAACCCTCGCTGCTGCATTCTGGATCATTTGCAGGGGCTTGACAGTACATGCAGGAAGGCCCGCCAAGAGAGCATTACAATAGTCCAGTCTAGAGAGAACAAGAGCTTGGACAAGAAGTTGGGTTGCTTGCTCTGACAGGAAGGGTCTAATCTTCCTAATGTTGTATAAGGCAAACCTGCAGGACCGGGTCGTTGTAGCAATGTGGTCAGTGAAGCTTAATTGATGATCCATCACAACTCCTAGGTTTCTGGCTGTCCTCGAAGGAGGACAGATCCAGATCCAGTCTGTATCCGCTTCAGTCACCCGGATCCAGTCCGTATCCAGAGAAGATGGTGGATCAACACCTAGAAAGGACCTCTATGGCCCAGAAACACAGCGGAGACCGTGACAACTAGATGAGCCGCAGATACAAATCCCCTGTAAAGACCACCTGGACAAGACCACAGGAAACAGATGATTCTTCTGCACAGTCTGACATTCCTGCAGCCTGGAGCTGATCTACCGGTTTCGTCTGACAAGGTGAGAACTGTCTCCCCGACTGAGCCTGGTTTCTCACCGGGTTTTTTCTCCATCCTTTCACCGATCGAGTTTTGGTTTCTTGCCTCTGTCGCTTCTGGCAGGCGGAGCTGAGGACACTTCATGTACAGCGATATCGTTGACTTGATTGCAAATTATTGCACAGATACTATTTAAACTGAACTTAGCTGAATGATGTCATCAAAGAGTTCAATAACGAAATGCCTTTAACTGTCATTTTGCTTTTTGACGCACTGTGTTCCTAATTAATGTTGTTCAGTTGAATTGACGCAATACTTTTTGTTTAAAGCGCAATTTAAAAAAAAAAAAAAAAAAAAAAAGAGTCCAAACAATGACCCCTGCTACGGGTAGTGTTCCAAGTGTTATGCGACTTCAGCTAATGATGGGTCCATCAGAAATTTTACGGTGCTAGGGCTGGGTCTGCGTCAGAAGAAGCCATGCATTGTTTAGTTATGTCAGTGCAGTGCCGTCAGTTGGGGGAGAAACGGCAGCATGCACGGCTCCTCGTTAGTATAGTGGACAGTATCTCCGCCTGTCACGCGGAAGACCGGGGTTCGATTCCCCGACGGGGAGAGCTGGTTCTTTTTGTCTTCCGAATGATCCATCCAAAATGTTTGGTTGGAGTCGCAGGTCACAGAAGGAGTTCTGCTTCGACGTCAGCCCGAGCCAAAGGACATGCGTTGGCCGGGAATCGAACCCGGGTCAACGCGCGCGGGAGCCGAAAATAGTTAAGCTTAACTTCTCTTAACTTTTCTCATTCATTCTCTATGGTAGTGCTTAACACTACGGATGCAATATTCTTTTGGCCACACGTACACTTCATGGCGCTGTTTCGTCTTTTCCGTGGCGGGTAATTTAAGAAGTGTAGTGTCATCGGAAAGATATTTGTTTACCGAATTGTCAGATCAGTAAACTGGTTTTGTACAACAAATATTAACTGTCTAAACTACCTTAAGACAGATATTACATATGGTGACTGCTGTTTTTAAATAACGCGATTAAGCTGACAAACCAAGAGTAAGTTGAATGCTATACTTTAGCAATAACGTTACTAACTTACTGTATTGCATAGACATTATCATTAATATATGTTATAATTTAAATTGCATGTATAATATCATGTAATCGTATTGTTAATTGTGTTGAATGGTTTGAGACGTTAGGAAACAACAACAAAAACTATTATAAAAATACAGTAAACCAAACTATTAACGTTATAAAGATAAAACTCAAAATACAGCTGTTATTTTATAAGAGTATCTTTGTTTGTAAAGGTGAATGTCTCATCATTGATCTCTTACTAGGTACTTAAAATGCTTAAAAATATATATGTTAACAGTGCAGTATGATGTAATACTTATAATGTAATTAATGTATATTACACACATATGACATTAAAATTACAAAAAAATGTGTGTGCAATTTAGTGGTATAATATATGAATAACATTTTATTATGACAAAATATATAATTAAACACAATAATAGTCTGTGGAAAAAGGATATGGTGAAATATATTAAATAAAAAAGGTTATGTTTTCATGGAATTTATAGAGAAATAGATACATTTATTTATTTATATATTTATTTAATAAATTATTAATTACATTATTTAATTATTTCAGAATAAACGGTTACATTTAATTGATGTTTTATTTATTGATATATATAATAGAAATGTGTTAATTAATTAAGTGTGATAATGCAACAGACCATTATCACTAATCAGCTCTTTGTGTACAGCACAGCAGGATGAAGGTGAAGGTGATCTTCCCAGGCAAAATTAAAGTGTGCTTCAGGAAAGGACCAACTGGATATCTGAGACAAGATCCCTCAGATGAAGCCAAGAGGATCAAAGACAACCCCAATCTCCAGGACAAATCAGCCCCTCAGGGGGAAGACAAGGTCAAGGAAAATGCTCGCTCTGTTGTCTTCATGAGAGGAGGAGATGTGTCAGACAGACAGGAGGTGCTGGGAGAGTATGTGCTTCAGTTTGGAAAGTACAAAGGCAAGTCATTCCGGTGGCTGCTTGAGAATGATGTAGGCTATACCATGTTCTTGACTAAGAAGGTTGAGGACGAGGAGAGAGCCGGACAGTTTAAACCAGAGGGTCCCAAGAAGGACAGCCTACTTTCATTTCTTGACTACAGTAGAAGCTTCCAGGAAATCAAGGACCTCATAAAGTATTTATCTGGAAGATCAGTGGCACCACCTGTAAGAAATGAAGATGACAACTTGGTTGGCTTTGGGATTAATGCAGACAAGACTTGGTGGGATATTTGGGAGAGCAGAGCAGATGGATATGCTGCATTCATCCTCCAGAAACAGTGTGTTCCAGGCAGCAAAATGTATCGGCTGCAGCAATACCTCACTCAGAAAAAGAGACAGCTTCAGAGTGTTTCAGAGGAACTTGCTTCCTCTGGCCTTGCAGCATCTGCCTCTCATCCTCTAGGTTTGTTGACAGTACAGTTGAGTATATATTAGGTCAAACTGAAATATGTAAATGTGGAATGACATATGATTCGCATCTTTGCTTTTATACTTTGTTTAACAGAAATGGAGGATGATGAAGAATTGGAGAGAATGATGCTTTCTATATCCCCATCAAAACTCCAAGGCCAACTGAGTAAGATAACCTCACACAGACATAGGTGCACCTGCACACACACACACACACACACACACACACACGGACACACAAACAATATTTATTGTGGTTGCTATATCCATCTTTTTCTAAAAGTACACCCATACAAATGTGAACTCAGAGTACTGCTGTAAAAGAGCTTAATGCTCAGTCAATTTTCCCTGAATAAACAACAGTTCATGATATTTATAAATATTCTATCCTTTCATATCAATCTTTGGTTTGTTCTTTTTAATAGAAGTGGAGGAGGGTGAAGAATTGGGTAGGATGATGCTACCCGCATATTCATCTAAAATTCCAGGCCAGCTGAGTGAGAACCACATACATGCCCGAACACACATACACTTCAATCCTCTATATGCAACATCGGGTCCCTAATGAACAAATAATTGAAAATATGGGATACCCAGAATAATCAAATATCTAACTTAATACAAAACCAATAGTTAGGATTAATTCCTAATTATAAACGATATATATGTAATAACCATTTGAAATTGGAGTCAGATTAAGCGTGCAGCTAAAGTAAAATTGAAAATAAATAAAAAAAATTAACTGAAATTCACAGGGGCACTGAAAAGACATACACGCATAATACCTTTGCTCAGGCCATTGGATTCCGTCGTTGGGCCTACAGGTCATGATCCTGACACATTGTTATTCAGCGTTAAGATGGTAAATGTTTGGGATGTTACAATGTTTCTGCGCTGTGCACAAGTTATTGGAGTCCATATGGCCAAATGTCCTCAGACTGCACATTGGGGATGATTCTGACATCAATCAGGATTATCCATCCAACATACTAACAAATAACTGTTTGTTTATTAGGCTTGATCAGGCAAGTTCTACCGCCTGTAAATTGTTTTATTAACAGGAAAGGCTTTTATATGCCATTCTGTCTGTTTATGTTATAACTGCTTGAAAGTTAAATTATCTCCACTATGCTTTCAGGTTCAGAAGTTGTTGGAGTCCCAGTGGTCAAAGGTCTTATTCTACTGCATACAAGGGATGATTCTGACATGAATCAGGATTATCTGTTCTGCATTGATTTGTTGCTGTTTGTTGTTTAGGCCATGTTCAGGCCTGTTCTTATTCTTGTGTTCAATTGTTCTACTAACATTGAAGGCATTTATATCTCATCATTGACGGTAAGTACAGAGTTCTTTTTTTGCATGTTTTTTCCATGCTTTACTTAAGAGGATTGGTATGTACATGATTTAAAGAGTAATGCAGAAGTACAGCAAAAGTACAAATATGTATTAATTTGGACTAGAAGGATGCATCCCATTTGATACATGAAGCTGTAGTTTACTCATGTAATGTAGACCCATTCACATACCTCACCCCTAATATTATAAAGAGTCTTGACGTGTTCTATGGGTTTGCATGCATTTACATTACTATTTATTAAGACATTTACTAAGGGACAGTACTACAGGGTATTTGAATGACATTACATTTTTCTGTGTTAGGGAGGCGTAAACCACCAGCAACACTCTCAAAACCAGAACGGCCTGATGAATATAGTGCTACTGCATCTCCATGGTCAGGTTGGTATATGGGCGTGTAAACATGTCGACTCTACTGTATGGATATGCCTGTTCCTCATCAGTGTTATTTTTTTTCACCAATTCCATTCACTCCAGTGACGGTTCCTTTGCCAGTATCTCCAGAGTTGCTTGAATTATCTATTAGCAAGACCACATTGGCTTTGAGACCAGCGCAGGAAACCGTGTTCTGTCAGTGTAAGGACTTAACATAATTTTACATTACATACATTTACATTTAGTCATTTAGCAGACGCTTTTATCCATAGCGACTTACAAATGAGGACAATGGAAGCAATCAAAAACAACAACAGAGCAATGATAAACAAGTGCTATAACAAGTCTCAGTAAGCTTAAACGCAGGGCTTTTAAATAATAGAAGAATAGAATAGAGCAAGGTAGTGTTAGAGGACTTTTTTATATAATTGTACAATAAATGAAAAGAAAATAGAATACAAAAAGATAATTAAGATAGATAGTTAGATTTTTTTTTTAGTATAGAATAGTGTAGAATAGTCAGTGCTAAAGTTAGAGTATCAAATAATGATGGAAGAGATGTGTTTTAAGCCGATTCTTGAAGATGGCTAAGGACTCAGCTGCTTGGATTGATTAATTTTAAAGAGATTTAACATTTTGACAAATGTAATGCTCATCTATGATTAATGTCACCCATGTCATCCTGCAGCCCTCCTCCCAGTGACCACTGCACAGTCTACAACCTCTACTCCTCCCTCAGGACCCCCTGCAGCTGCTGGCCAGTCTTTCTCTGGAATCCCTGCAGCCTCTACTGGGTACCCCTCAATTCAGCTGGAGGAGAATCATGCTGTTCCACCACTGCCAAGCTATGAGCAGGATGTGAGCCGATGGCACTGCTCTCAACAGCAAAGAATCTGGATGAAAACAGAAATGGAAGCCTTGGGACTGTGGCCAGGTTCTAGACCGGTGAGACATCCAATGAACATGATCTCCTTGTGGCGTTACCCACCTCAGCCTGAGCTTATTGATCCTGTCTATGAGCTGCCATCACCTAAATACTTTCAACTTCATCCATTCTTCATTTGGAAACCAGAGCACACCATTATGGAAAGAGTCCGCAACAACTACACTCTGCCATGTCTGTACAGCTGTCCGAATCCCCACGTTGTCTCATCAGGAGTTGGACGACCCCGTGTCATTATTGGTACAAGCAGCCAGTACTACATTCTGGCCTCTCGGCTCAGCTGTAAAGTCTGTAAAAAGTACTGGTTTGCAGACAAACCCCAATGGATGGACATGCTGCCGAGTCGGTTCTGCAACATTTTGCCAGCTTTTCTGACGCACAAGAAGGCCATATGTAAGACTGTGATGGATGAGTTGCGGCGTACAGGAAAGTCTCCCAATGATATGGCCAATCAGTTGAATGAAGCTCTCCACCTCAGGTATGAGCGTGCTCACCTGGCTTACTTGTCTACTGTTAAGAATGTGCTGGATGGAGACAGTGGAATTTACGGTCAGCAGACCATCACAGGGGCACTAAGAGCAACAAATACTCCTGCCTCATTTGGTGAGTATGGTGATTTGGTCGGCTGGTGTGGAGTAACAGTTTCACCCCACTATTTGGTTGACTGCCTCATTCAGGAGTACCATAGGCAGGAGAGCACACTCAATCTGCTCCTCCAAGGCACATTTGGACAAGCCTTAAGGGCTGACCATACCCGCAAGGTGGCCCGGAAGGTTGTGCTTGCATCAGGTACTATGTCATCCTATGCTGTGATGAATGAAAACTGGATGATCTTGTCCTGGGTGATGCTGCAGTCTGAAAGTGATAAATCCCTGCAGCCAATGTATGAGGGGCTGTCTCTTCGTTACATTTCTGCAGGACTGCCGAAAGCCAACTACCAGTGGGTTGACAGGTAAGAACCAGCCATCACATTTTCCTTCCCACCTATATTATATTTGTAAAGTAAACAAAATATAGTAGAGCAAATACATGTATCCTATATATTTGAATGTTTAATATTTTAAATATACTTCTCTTTGTTTGTGGAACAGAGATTGCTGTGCTGCCTTCAGGATCCCAAACCCTGAGCCCCGGGAGCACCTCCTCTGGGATTCTTGGAAGACCACTGAGGCTGTAGTGGCTGCGGCAACCTCTGGGCATCTCATCAACACCTGTGCCTCCCGCGAAAAATATAACAGCGACATCAAAATCAAGCTGGACTTGTTCCACTGCATGCGGCGGTTCTCCAGAGAGTGTGTGTCAGAGCACCATCCACTGCACAGTGCTTTCTGCAAGTTTCTGTCAGCAGCTTTTAGTGTTGTGGACCAGACGGACCTACAAAGACTGAAGCAGGCTTATGTCTTCTGTGGGATAGTGCCTGCAAATCCAACAAAGCAGCACATCAGGGAGCACTGCCGCACCAGGGTTCCACACCCCAAAGAGCTACTGGAGAGAGTGGAGAGCGTTCTCCAAAGATTCTTTTTAGAATGTGATCCTGATGGTGTGCCACTGTTCAAACCATCGATGTTGAAGGTGTGGAGGATTCAGCGAGTCCACATCCTCAGAGGCTGCCTGAGTGACCCAGAGGTTACAGATGGGATCCTCTATAGGCATGGTGGAACGGTCCAGCTGAACCATGTGAAGGGGGAGGCGGCAGCTGTACCTGTGTGGATCCCTGTGAGAGGCACTTCTCAGCAGGAGGGGTTCCATTTCCATCAGGCCAGATGGGTCACAGGCACTCAGGTATCCACAGAACTATTCCAGGCACAGGGCATGATTGGAGTGGCTCGTTGGAATTTCCAGCGCCTTGTAGACCTGAAGCAGCCTGGAGTGAAGCTGCCTGCAGTTTTTGATCCTGTGCTGATCATGGAACTGAACAAGCTCTCAGACATGGTGACAGGCCAGGCCAAGTACCCTGCCTTACTTGTCTCACAGACAGACACCAGAGAAAGGTTTGGACTGCAGTATGTGGAGCCTGGTTGTCGTCCTGTCCCCCTAGACTGGGCCAAGCACAAGTCCCAGAAGGTACCTGTTGCAGGGGAGGGAGAGCATCAGTCCTCAGAGCCGTCTGCTCTCAGTGAGAGATTCCCACCTGATGACCCACCTGAGGAGGTGAGGGAAGAACACTTTGCTCAGGTAAACTTGACTGTTGTACTTACAAATATCCTCACTCACTAAAACACAAAATGTACACTGCTGGTTTTTGGACGACAAGATTTTTAAATGTTTTTAAAAGAAGTCTCTTCTGCTCGCCAAGGATTCATTTATTTACAGGAAAAACAATAATATTGTGAAATATTTTTACAATTTAAAATAATGTTTTCTATTTGAATATATATTAGAGAGAGAGAGAGAGAAAGAGAGAGATTTTTTTTCATCAAAGTTGAATCTTCAGTATCATTCCTCCAGTCTACAGTGTCACATGATCTTCAGAAATCATGAAAATATACTGATTTGCTGCTCAAGATACATTTATTATTATTATCAATGTTGACAACAGTTGTGTACGATTTTTTCAGGGTTATATGATGAATAGAAAGTTCAAAAGCAGCATTTATCTGTAATAGAAAGTTTTTGTAACATTATCACTACCGTTCAAAAGTTTGGGGTCAGTAATTTCTTTTTTTTGGGGGGGGGGGGCAATTAATACTTTTATTCAGCAAGGATGCATTACAGTGATCAAAAGTGACAGTATAAACATTTATAATGTTGCAAAAGCTTTATATTTCAGATAATTGCTTTTCTTTTAAACTTTCTATTCATCAAATAATCCTGATTTTTTTTTTTTACACAACTGTTTTCAACATTGATAATAGTAATCAGAAATGTTTCTTGAGCAATAAATCAGTATATTATTCTGATTTCTGAAGATCATGTGACACTGAAGACTGGAGGAATGATGCTGAAAATACAGCTGCACATCACAGAAATAAATTACACTTTTACAGATATTCACATAGAAAACAGTTATTTTAAATTGTATAAATATTTTACATTACTGTTTTTGCTGTTTTTTGGACCAAATAAATGCCTTGGTGAGCAGAAGAGACTTCTTTTAAAAACATAAAAAAATCTTACCATTAAAAAAAAAAATTATGAATATGTAATCACTGATTGTAACCCAAATGATTACCCTATGCTCCAGGATGACATCTTTGGTGTGGCTTCTCTTGGCTCACAAACAATGATCCAGCCTTTGCAGCCCACCAAATTAAAAGGTAATTCAGTTCACATCTTCATCCCTTAATTATTCCTTTATTTATATGAATACTAACAGATATTTCAGAGATAAAAGTGAAAATGAGTTTTCTCTCCTTTAGATGAGATGACACCACCACTGCCCTTTGCTCCCTCTCCACGAGCTGCTCGCACAGGTCCCATCAAGGCAGGCGGTCTACTTTTTGTCCTGGACCATTTTCGGTGGACAAAGCCCATGAGGGATTCCATTGATGGCCTTCTGGCAAAGTACCATGGGCAGAAAGACCTTCTCACCCAGGTGGATGCAGAGTATGCTGCCCTTGTGCAGGCTGCCTCCAGGGATCCCAATAGCCTCTTACACCCCACCACGAAACAGCATATCTCACGTTATGTGAAACACCTGGCCAAGATAACGAACAGAAGTTCATCCCTGAACACCAGTTCAGAGAAGCTCCTGGAGACCCAGAAGCTGTGGCATCACCTCACAGAAGGTAGTGAAACTGTAAGTGTTCCAGTGGTAACCCTCCCACCTGCCCCAGTGAACCCACCCAGTAATAAGCCCCAGGAGTTACCACTAACTAAGGGTGAGGTTGAACAAATGGTGAAAGAGATTGTGGAGAAACAACAGCAACAGCAGCCTGTTACAAAGAGGACACGGAACTGTCTTGCTTGTGGCCAGCCAAAGTCACGTTACCTTGGTGATGGGTCCTCCATTCATTTTTTTTATCAGTCTGGGGATGTGAAGTACTTTTACTGCTCTACAAAGGTACACCAGATGTATGCAGCGGAAGGCCTCACCAATCCTCGAATGCCATTTGCTGACTTTGCTGAAACACCTTTTTTTAAACGAGAGCTACAGGCCGCAAAGCAGCGTTCTGCAGAGACAAGACATGTAATAGAGGAGCGGAGAAAGAGAAAGTCCATGGAGCAGCATCCCACTGGTCGCCTCTGTAGGTTCTGCCACAAGCCACTAAAACAAGGCCCAGAGAGTCCACACATACACACTGGGTTCCCTGGTGTGGCAGGGAAATATGTCTATTGTCCTGCCAGAGTGTTTTCCTTATATCAGACAGAGGGGATGACTCACGAGATGATTTGGGGAGAGTTCTGTCAGTCTTCCTTTTATGAGACTGAAAGGAAGAGATGGGCAGCAGAAAAGGGAAAGTGACTGCCCTCATGTTTCCTGGTTTTAAATGTATGTTTTATAATTATAGTATCATAAAAATAGAACTCTTTATCTTGTTTGTTATGGATGTCTGTCAGATGCTGAAACCACTGTTACGTTCTTGCCTTATTTGTCTTTCCATTTGTTTGTACTTTAGAATGCCATGTTGACTCCATGCAGTATTGTAAAATAGTCTGCTTAACTTTTACTGTTATATATGCATCTTTTTTATTTCCATTTGTTCATTAAAATACCAGAAGTATTTGCCTTGTTTACATTGTGTTTCTTAACTCAAATGTTATTGCATGCTTTATTTTACCTTGCTCAGATTTGTAAACACTAAATATTAATAACTGTTACTATTAAACGTACATAATTGTACATAATTATTCAATTTAAAATACATTTTTCTTGTTTTTCCTGTGTTCTCCACAACTATTGGATTTATTATTATTGTTGTTTAATCTAAAATTATATATATTATGAATTATAAAATACATTTGATATATTTAATTTGAATCTATATTTCAGGAATGTTTAGATGAAGCATCCTCTGTCAAGACCCATCCTCCGCAGAGTAGGTCACCCTAAAGACGGTCTCAGTCCACCAAAACATCACACCAGACACTTTGACAGCGGAGGATCAAAGGTCAGAAGGGTTTCTTCCAGATGCAGGTAAATAAATTATTCATACAGGCACTTATGTGTGTAAACTGTCTGTCTCATATGTGCACATAACACCAAGACAAATATTGCAATAAAGTAATCCTGTTCATCTTCTGTAGAACACCACACCATCGGCCATAACTGCGTCCCTCGTTCAGCTCACACTGGACCCCTCAGAACGGCTGGTCTTCGTGTTGGACCATAGATGGACAGATCTGCTGAGAATTGCCCGTGAAGATCTCTTGGCAACGCACCATAGGAGCAAGGATCTTCTTCAACAGGCCGAAGGCTTGTTTTTTGTTGTTGTTGTTTTTCTATGTTTTCCACAACTTTAAATTGTATTATTATTAATATTATTGTAGCTGTTGTTGTTTAGTCTACAATTTTAAATTATTTAATTTATTTCCAGTTGTTAAATAAAACATCAGAAGAATTGGCCTTGTTTACACTGTACTTTAGTGTGTTAATTAATTGTATTGACTTTGTATTGTTATTTTATCTTGCTCAGTTTTGTAAACACTAAATGTTAGTAATGGCTAATATTAAACTCTGTAAATAATTATTTTATTTAAAATACTCTACCAGTCAAATGTTTTCCAGCAGAAAGATTTGTAATGTTTTTTGAGGAGTCTCTTCTGCTCACCAAGCCTGCCTTTATTTGATCCAAAGTACAGCAAAAAAAAGTAGCATTTTAAATATTCTTACTATTTTAAATCAGCTGCTTTATATTAGAATATATAGAGTAATTTATTTATGTGATGCTCCGCTGTATTTTCAGCATCATTCCTCCAGTCTTCAGTGTCACATAATCTTCAGAAATCATGAAAATATGATGATTTACTGCTCAGAAACATTTCTGATTATTATTATTATTGTTGTTGTTATGTTATGTTGAAAACAGCCGAGTACAATCTTTTCAGGTTTCTTACATGAATTGAAAGTTTAAAAGAACAGCATTTATCTGAAATGTATGTGTGTGTGTATATATATATATATATATATATATATATATATATATATATATATATATATATATATATATATATATATATATATATATATATATATATATATATATATGACCGTGGTATATGTATGTATGTATATATATTTTCTTTTTTTTTTTTTTTTTTTACATTTGGCCTTGTTTGAACTGTATTGAACTGTGTGTTAAGTTTTATTGATTAAAAAATGTATACATTTTGTTGATTTTCTTTTTTATTGATATTAAATTTTATTGACTTGCTCAGATAATACAATTCAATTCAATTCAAGTTTATCTGTATAGCGCTTTTTACAATACAAATCGTTAGAAAGCAACTTTACAGAAAATTATGTTTCTACAATATTTAGTAATAGTTTATTAGTGGTGACTGTCAGTTTGTGCACGTATGACAGGATTTGTAGAAAAATAATGCAAGACGTAGTCAGCCAGATGATGAACATTATTAATATTATTAATTAATAATTATTATATGATGCAGTCACACTTGTAGCAATAATTGTTAGTTCTGTTTGTTGATTCAGGGTTAGCATCATCTGGGGTCCTCTGAGGGTCAGCATCATCTCTTCTCAGGTGTTCTGGATCCAGACTGGAGCTTGTGTAAATCCTAGTTACCACGGGATGAAGATCCCAGCAGAAACAGAGAAACACATAGAGACATCATTAGCATAGCTGCTGATATGTAAACACTGAATGTTAATAACTGTTACTATTAAACATACATAATTATTTAATGTAAACATATTTTTATTGTTTTTTTCTGTTCTCCAGATCTTTATTTTTATTATATTTGTTGCTGTTGTTTAATAATCTATGATTATTTTATGTATATTTATTTAATCATTATATATTTTGGTTCGTTTTTCTTATCATTTTTATAATAAGTATATTACTTTACTATAAATAAAATGGATAACTTAATTTTTTGTGAGTGTTAGTTATATTACATATATATATATATAGGTTTTCTGTACACAGTTATACAAATATAAATAGATGTCTCTTTAAAAATAAAGGCCTGAAACGTCAAAATGTTCTTTTTAATAATTCACAATTTTCTATATTAAAAATAACTATTCCCTATTATAATGTATATGTTTCTTAAGATCGTTGCACATTTTGTACACCATACAAAAGAACAATTATTACAAGATTTATTTTATCTTTGTTCACAAAGTTCGTCTATTATATGTTAATCGTACTTAAAGTGTATCTAGATGAAAAAACGAAAACAAACTCATTGTATGGTATTTGTGGCCAAGACGGGATTCGAACCTCTAATTCTGTGTATTTTTTTCGCCCCGCCTTCCTTGAAATTCCTTCGTTCCTATTGGCTAGTTAGCGCTCTACACCTATCCGTGACTGGCCCGCGCGTGACAGGCGGAGATACTGTCCACTATACTAACGAGGAGCCGTGCATGCTGCCGTTTCTCCCCCAACTGACGGCACTGCACTGACATAACCAAACAATGCATGGCTTCTTCTGACGCAGACCCAGCCCTAGCACCGTAAAATTTCTGATGGACCCATCATTAGCTGAAGTCGCATAACACTTGGAACACTACCCGTAGCAGGGGTCATTGTTTGGACTCTTTTTTTTTTTTTTTTTTTTTAAATTGCGCTTTAAACAAAAAGTATTGCGTCAATGCAACTGAACAACATCAATTAGGAACACAGTGCGTCAAAAAGCAAAATGACAGTTAAAGGCATTTCGTTATTGAACTCTTTGATGACATCATTCAGCTAAGTTCAGTTTAAATAGTATCTGTGCAATAATTTGCAATCAAGTCAACGATATCGCTGTACATGAAGTGTCCCCAGCTCCGCCTGCCAGAAGCGACAGAGGCAAGAAACCAAAACTCGATCGGTGAAAGGATGGAGAAAAAACCGGGTGAGAAACCAGGCTCAGTCGGGGAGACAGTTCTCCCCTTGTCAGACGAAACCAGTAGATCAGCTCCAGGCTGCAGGAATGTCAGACTGTGCAGAAGAATCATCTGTTTCCTGTGGTCTTGTCCAGGTGGTCTTTACAAGGGATTTGTATCTGCGGCTCATCTAGTTGTCACGGTCTCCGCTGTGTTTCTGGGCCATAGAGGTCCTTTCTAGGTGTTGATCCACCATCTTCTCTGGATACGGACTGGATCCGGGTGACTGAAGCGGATACAGACTGGATCTGGTGGCTACGGTGACCTCGGAATAAGGGATTTCTTTAAAAGACTTTTTTTTTCATATAAGATTTTATCCAACTTTTCAGATAGAGGCATGAGAAAGAGATTGCCTTGATTGGGCTTTTGGTTATTATAGGCACTCTCTGCGTTTGACCACTTCGTGTTTATTTAGCCGGATGGGAAGGCAGCGCTTTCTTGTACGTGACGGGATGCAAATTCTTGAAGGCTCTCTTTAGTGACGGGTCCAAACAAAGATCTCATCTGCTCCTCTAGCCCTATCGGCGACTCGTGCACTTCGAGCCTTCTTAGTGACGGCGCAAGTTGCTGACTGCTGACTGCGTTGGTGGTATAGTGGTGAGCATAGCTGCCTTCCAAGCAGTTGGAGAGAGCAGTGCACATGTCCTTTGGCTCGGGCTGACGTCGAAGCAGAACTCCCTCTGTGACCTGTGCCTCCACCCAAAATTTTGGATGGAATAATTTCGGATGGACCCATCATTAGCTGAAGTCGCATAACACTTGCAACACTACCCGTAGCAGGGGTCATTGTTTGGACTCTTTTTTTTTTTTTTTTTTTTTTTATTGCGCTTTAAACAAAAAGTATTGTGTCAATGCAACTGAACAACATTTATTAGGAACACAGTGCGTCAATAAAGCTACTGACTTCCGCCTGCGTTGGTGGTATAGTGGTGAGCATAGCTGCCTTCCAAGCAGTTGACCCGGGTTCGATTCCCGGCCAACGCATGTCCTTTGGCTCGGGCTGACGTCGAAGCAGAACTCCTTCTGTGACCTGCGACTCCAACCAAACATTTTGGATGGATCATTCGGAAGACGAAAAGAACCAGCTCTCCCCGTCGGGGAATCGAACCCCGGTCTTCCGCGTGACAGGCGGAGATACTGTCCACTATACTAACGAGGAGCCGTGCATGCTGCCGTTTCTCCCCCAACTGACGGCACTGCACTGACATAACTAAACAATGCATGGCTTCTTCTGACGCAGACCCAGCCCTAGCACCGTAAAATTTCTGATGGACCCATCATTAGCTGAAGTCGCATAACACTTGGAACACTACCCGTAGCAGGGGTCATTGTTTGGACTCTTTTTTTTTTTTTTTTTTTTTTAAATTGCGCTTTAAACAAAAAGTATTGCGTCAATGCAACTGAACAACATTAATTAGGAACACAGTGCGTCAAAAAGCAAAATGACAGTTAAAGGCATTTCGTTATTGAACTCTTTGATGACATCATTCAGCTAAGTTCAGTTTAAATAGTATCTGTGCAATAATTTGCAATCAAGTCAACGATATCGCTGTACATGAAGTGTCCCCAGCTCCGCCTGCCAGAAGCGACAGAGGGAAGAAACCAAAACTCGATCGGTGAAAGGATGGAGAAAAAACCCGGTGAGAAACCAGGCTCAGTCGGGGAGACAGTTCTCCCCTTGTCAGACGAAACCAGTAGATCAGCTCCAGGCTGCAGGAATGTCAGACTGTGCAGAAGAATCATCTGTTTCCTGTGGTCTTGTCCAGGTGGTCTTTACAAGGGATTTGTATCTGCGGCTCATCTAGTTGTCACGGTCTCCGCTGTGTTTCTGGGCCATAGAGGTCCTTTCTAGGTGTTGATCCACCATCTTCTCTGGATACGGACTGGATCCGGGTGACTGAAGCGGATACAGACTGGATCTGGTGGCTACGGTGACCTCGGAATAAGGGATTTCTTTAAAAGACTTTTTTTTTCATATAAGATTTTATCCAACTTTTCAGATAGAGGCATGAGAAAGAGATTGCCTTGATTGGGCTTTTGGTTATTGGTGGACCGAGAGGACTTTTTTGAGTTTTACTCCTCCCTTTTGGAGTGGGGGGGGGGGGGGGGGGGTGCTGACGAAACACATGTGGGCAGGCATTGTCACCCTTGATGACCCTTGGCGAGCGTAGTAGTTTAACAGAGGCAGCGCACAGGCCCGAGGGTTTGGAGACACAGCTCGAGTTTCTCTTCATTGTCGCATAAATCTTTCGCCTTTTACTAAAGATTTCCGTGGAGGGGAACTTTTGCGAGTGACCTGTATTTTTGGGTGCTCTGCTCACAGCAGAGCTACATCGAAATGTCAAGAGCAGAATCAGTTTGACCGTCCGGCAGCATGCTGCGAGAGGGCTTGCCACTGGTCATCGTCTGAATAGGCACTCTCTGCGTTTGACCACTTCGTGTTTATTTAGCCGGATGGGAAGGCAGCGCTTTCTTGTACGTGACGGGATGCAAATTCTTGAAGGCTCTCTTTAGTGACGGGTCCAAACAAAGGTCTCATCTGCTCCTCTAGCCCTATCGGCGACTCGTGCACTTCGAGCCTTCTTAGTGACGGCGCAAGTTGCTGACTGCTGACTGCGTTGGTGGTATAGTGGTGAGCATAGCTGCCTTCCAAGCAGTTGACCCGGATTCGATTCCCGGCCAACGCATATCCTTTGGCTCGGGCTGACGTCGAAACAGAACTCCCTCTGTGACCTGTGCCTCCACCCAAAATTTTGGATGGAATAATTTCGGATGGACCCATCATTAGCTGAAGTCGCATAACACTTGCAACACTACCCGTAGCAGGGGTCATTGTTTGGACTCTTTTTTTTTTTTTTTTTTTTTTTAATTGCGCTTTAAACAAAAAGTATTGTGTCAATGCAACTGAACAACATTTATTAGGAACACAGTGCGTCAATAAAGCTACTGACTTCCGCCTGCGTTGGTGGTATAGTGGTGAGCATAGCTGCCTTCCAAGCAGTTGACCCGGGTTTGATTCCCGGCCAACGCATGTCCTTTGGCTCGGGCTGACGTCGAAGCAGAACTCCTTCTGTGACCTGCGACTCCAACCAAACATTTTGGATGGATCATTCGGAAGACGAAAAGAACCAGCTCTCCCCGTCGGGGAATCGAACCCCGGTCTTCCGCGTGACAGGCGGAGATACTGTCCACTATACTAACGAGGAGCCGTGCATGCTGCCGTTTCTCCCCCAACTGACGGCACTGCACTGACATAACTAAACAATGCATGGCTTCTTCTGACGCAGACCCAGCCCTAGCACCGTAAAATTTCTGATGGACCCATCATTAGCTGAAGTCGCATAACACTTGGAACACTACCCGTAGCAGGGGTCATTGTTTGGACTCTTTTTTTTTTTTTTTTTTTTTAAATTGCGCTTTAAACAAAAAGTATTGCGTCAATGCAACTGAACAACATTAATTAGGAACACAGTGCGTCAAAAAGCAAAATGACAGTTAAAGGCATTTCGTTATTGAACTCTTTGATGACATCATTCAGCTAAGTTCAGTTTAAATAGTATCTGTGCAATAATTTGCAATCAAGTCAACGATATCGCTGTACATGAAGTGTCCCCAGCTCCGCCTGCCAGAAGCGACAGAGGCAAGAAACCAAAACTCGATCGGTGAAAGGATGGAGAAAAAACCGGGTGAGAAACCAGGCTCAGTCGGGGAGACAGTTCTCCCCTTGTCAGACGAAACCAGTAGATCAGCTCCAGGCCTGCAGGAATGTCAGACTGTGCAGAAGAATCATCTGTTTCCTGTGGTCTTGTCCAGGTGGTCTTTACAAGGGATTTGTATCTGCGGCTCATCTAGTTGTCACGGTCTCCGCTGTGTTTCTGGGCCATAGAGGTCCTTTCTAGGTGTTGATCCACCATCTTCTCTGGATACGGACTGGATACGGGTGACTGAAGCGGATACAGACTGGATCTGGTGGCTACGGTGACCTCGGAATAAGGGATTTCTTTAAAAGACTTTTTTTTTCATATAAGATTTTATCCAACTTTTCAGATAGAGGCATGAGAAAGAGATTGCCTTGATTGGGCTTTTGGTTATTATAGGCACTCTCTGCGTTTGACCACTTCGTGTTTATTTAGCCGGATGGGAAGGCAGCGCTTTCTTGTACGTGACGGGATGCAAATTCTTGAAGGCTCTCTTTAGTGACGGGTCCAAACAAAGATCTCATCTGCTCCTCTAGCCCTATCGGCGACTCGTGCACTTCGAGCCTTCTTAGTGACGGCGCAAGTTGCTGACTGCTGACTGCGTTGGTGGTATAGTGGTGAGCATAGCTGCCTTCCAAGCAGTTGGAGAGAGCAGTGCGCATGTCCTTTGGCTCGGGCTGACGTCGAAGCAGAACTCCCTCTGTGACCTGTGCCTCCACCCAAAATTTTGGATGGAATAATTTCGGATGGACCCATCATTAGCTGAAGTCGCATAACACTTGCAACACTACCCGTAGCAGGGGTCATTGTTTGGACTCTTTTTTTTTTTTTTTTTTTTTTTAATTGCGCTTTAAACAAAAAGTATTGTGTCAATGCAACTGAACAACATTTATTAGGAACACAGTGCGTCAATAAAGCTACTGACTTCCGCCTGCATTGGTGGTATAGTGGTGAGCATAGCTGCCTTCCAAGCAGTTGACCCGGGTTCGATTCCCGGCCAACGCATGTCCTTTGGCTCGGGCTGACGTCGAAGCAGAACTCCTTCTGTGACCTGCGACTCCAACCAAACATTTTGGATGGATCATTCGGAAGACGAAAAGAACCAGCTCTCCCCGTCGGGGAATCGAACCCCGGTCTTCCGCATGACAGGCGGAGATACTGTCCACTATACTAACGAGGAGCCGTGCATGCTGCAGTTTCTCCCCCAACTGACGGCACTGCACTGACATAACTAAACAATGCATGGCTTCTTCTGACGCAGACCCAGCCCTAGCACCGTAAAATTTCTGATGGACCCATCATTAGCTGAAGTCGCATAACACTTGGAACACTACCCGTAGCAGGGGTCATTGTTTGGACTCTTTTTTTTTTTTTTTTTTTTTTTAAATTGCGCTTTAAACAAAAAGTATTGCGTCAATGCAACTGAACAACATTAATTAGGAACACAGTGCGTCAAAAAGCAAAATGACAGTTAAAGGCATTTCGTTATTGAACTCTTTGATGACATCATTCAGCTAAGTTCAGTTTAAATAGTATCTGTGCAATAATTTGCAATCAAGTCAACGATATCGCTGTACATGAAGTGTCCCCAGCTCCGCCTGCCAGAAGCGACAGAGGGAAGAAACCAAAACTCGATCGGTGAAAGGATGGAGAAAAAACCCGGTGAGAAACCAGGCTCAGTCGGGGAGACAGTTCTCCCCTTGTCAGACGAAACCAGTAGATCAGCTCCAGGCTGCAGGAATGTCAGACTGTGCAGAAGAATCATCTGTTTCCTGTGGTCTTGTCCAGGTGGTCTTTACAAGGGATTTGTATCTGCGGCTCATCTAGTTGTCACGGTCTCCGCTGTGTTTCTGGGCCATAGAGGTCCTTTCTAGGTGTTGATCCACCATCTTCTCTGGATACGGACTGGATCCGGGTGACTGAAGCGGATACAGACTGGATCTGGTGGCTACGGTGACCTCGGAATAAGGGATTTCTTTAAAAGACTTTTTTTTTCATATAAGATTTTATCCAACTTTTCAGATAGAGGCATGAGAAAGAGATTGCCTTGATTGGGCTTTTGGTTATTGGTGGACCGAGAGGACTTTTTTGAGTTTTACTCCTCCCTTTTGGAGTGGGGGGGGGGGGTGCTGACGAAACACATGTGGGCAGGCATTGTCACCCTTGATGACCCTTGGCGAGCGTAGTAGTTTAACAGAGGCAGCGCACAGGCCCGAGGGTTTGGAGACACAGCTCGAGTTTCTCTTCATTGTCGCATAAATCTTTCGCCTTTTACTAAAGATTTCCGTGGAGGGGAACTTTTGCGAGTGACCTGTATTTTTGGGTGCTCTGCTCACAGCAGAGCTACATCGAAATGTCAAGAGCAGAATCAGTTTGACTGTCCGGCAGCATGCTGCGAGAGGGCTTGCCACTGGTCATCGTCTGAATAGGCACTCTCTGCGTTTGACCACTTCGTGTTTATTTAGCCGGATGGGAAGGCAGCGCTTTCTTGTACGTGACGGGATGCAAATTCTTGAAGGCTCTCTTTAGTGACGGGTCCAAACAAAGATCTCATCTGCTCCTCTAGCCCTATCGGCGACTCGTGCACTTCGAGCCTTCTTAGTGACGGCGCAAGTTGCTGACTGCTGACTGCGTTGGTGGTATAGTGGTGAGCATAGCTGCCTTCCAAGCAGTTGACCCGGGTTCGATTCCCGGCCAACGCATGTCCTTTGGCTCGGGCTGACGTCGAAGCAGAACTCCTTCTGTGACCTGCGACTCCAACCAAACATTTTGGATGGATCATTCGGAAGACGAAAAGAACCAGCTCTCCCCGTCGGGGAATCGAACCCCGGTCTTCCGCGTGACAGGCGGAGATACTGTCCACTATACTAACGAGGAGCCGTGCATGCTGCCGTTTCTCCCCCAACTGACGGCACTGCACTGACATAACTAAACAATGCATGGCTTCTTCTGACGCAGACCCAGCCCTAGCACCGTAAAATTTCTGATGGACCCATCATTAGCTGAAGTCGCATAACACTTGGAACACTACCCGTAGCAGGGGTCATTGTTTGGACTCTTTTTTTTTTTTTTTTTTTTTAAATTGCGCTTTAAACAAAAAGTATTGCGTCAATGCAACTGAACAACATTAATTAGGAACACAGTGCGTCAAAAAGCAAAATGACAGTTAAAGGCATTTCGTTATTGAACTCTTTGATGACATCATTCAGCTAAGTTCAGTTTAAATAGTATCTGTGCAATAATTTGCAATCAAGTCAACGATATCGCTGTACATGAAGTGTCCCCAGCTCCGCCTGCCAGAAGCGACAGAGGCAAGAAACCAAAACTCGATCGGTGAAAGGATGGAGAAAAAACCGGGTGAGAAACCAGGCTCAGTCGGGGAGACAGTTCTCCCCTTGTCAGACGAAACCAGTAGATCAGCTCCAGGCTGCAGGAATGTCAGACTGTGCAGAAGAATCATCTGTTTCCTGTGGTCTTGTCCAGGTGGTCTTTACAAGGGATTTGTATCTGCGGCTCATCTAGTTGTCACGGTCTCCGCTGTGTTTCTGGGCCATAGAGGTCCTTTCTAGGTGTTGATCCACCATCTTCTCTGGATACGGACTGGATCCGGGTGACTGAAGCGGATACAGACTGGATCTGGTGGCTACGGTGACCTCGGAATAAGGGATTTCTTTAAAAGACTTTTTTTTTCATATAAGATTTTATCCAACTTTTCAGATAGAGGCATGAGAAAGAGATTGCCTTGATTGGGATTTTGGTTATTATAGGCACTCTCTGCGTTTGACCACTTCGTGTTTATTTAGCCGGATGGGAAGGCAGCGCTTTCTTGTACGTGACGGGATGCAAATTCTTGAAGGCTCTCTTTAGTGACGGGTCCAAACAAAGATCTCATCTGCTCCTCTAGCCCTATCGGCGACTCGTGCACTTCGAGCCTTCTTAGTGACGGCGCAAGTTGCTGACTGCTGACTGCGTTGGTGGTATAGTGGTGAGCATAGCTGCCTTCCAAGCAGTTGGAGAGAGCAGTGCGCATGTCCTTTGGCTCGGGCTGACGTCGAAGCAGAACTCCCTCTGTGACCTGTGCCTCCACCCAAAATTTTGGATGGAATAATTTCGGATGGACCCATCATTAGCTGAAGTCGCATAACACTTGCAACACTACCCGTAGCAGGGGTCATTGTTTGGACTCTTTTTTTTTTTTTTTTTTTTTAATTGCGCTTTAAACAAAAAGTATTGTGTCAATGCAACTGAACAACATTTATTAGGAACACAGTGCGTCAATAAAGCTACTGACTTCCGCCTGCGTTGGTGGTATAGTGGTGAGCATAGCTGCCTTCCAAGCAGTTGACCCGGGTTCGATTCCCGGCCAACGCATGTCCTTTGGCTCGGGCTGACGTCGAAGCAGAACTCCTTCTGTGACCTGCGACTCCAACCAAACATTTTGGATGGATCATTCGGAAGACGAAAAGAACCAGCTCTCCCCGTCGGGGAATCGAACCCCGGTCTTCCGCGTGACAGGCGGAGATACTGTCCACTATACTAACGAGGAGCCGTGCATGCTGCCGTTTCTCCCCCAACTGACGGCACTGCACTGACATAACTAAACAATGCATGGCTTCTTCTGACGCAGACCCAGCCCTAGCACCGTAAAATTTCTGATGGACCCATCATTAGCTGAAGTCGCATAACACTTGGAACACTACCCGTAGCAGGGGTCATTGTTTGGACTCTTTTTTTTTTTTTTTTTTTTTTAAATTGCGCTTTAAACAAAAAGTATTGCGTCAATGCAACTGAACAACATTAATTAGGAACACAGTGCGTCAAAAAGCAAAATGACAGTTAAAGGCATTTCGTTATTGAACTCTTTGATGACATCATTCAGCTAAGTTCAGTTTAAATAGTATCTGTGCAATAATTTGCAATCAAGTCAACGATATCGCTGTACATGAAGTGTCCCCAGCTCCGCCTGCCAGAAGCGACAGAGGGAAGAAACCAAAACTCGATCGGTGAAAGGATGGAGAAAAAACCCGGTGAGAAACCAGGCTCAGTCGGGGAGACAGTTCTCCCCTTGTCAGACGAAACCAGTAGATCAGCTCCAGGCTGCAGGAATGTCAGACTGTGCAGAAGAATCATCTGTTTCCTGTGGTCTTGTCCAGGTGGTCTTTACAAGGGATTTGTATCTGCGGCTCATCTAGTTGTCACGGTCTCCGCTGTGTTTCTGGGCCATAGAGGTCCTTTCTAGGTGTTGATCCACCATCTTCTCTGGATACGGACTGGATCCGGGTGACTGAAGCGGATACAGACTGGATCTGGTGGCTACGGTGACCTCGGAATAAGGGATTTCTTTAAAAGACTTTTTTTTTCATATAAGATTTTATCCAACTTTTCAGATAGAGGCATGAGAAAGAGATTGCCTTGATTGGGCTTTTGGTTATTGGTGGACCGAGAGGACTTTTTTGAGTTTTACTCCTCCCTTTTGGAGTGGGGGGGGGGGGGGGTGCTGACGAAACACATGTGGGCAGGCATTGTCACCCTTGATGACCCTTGGCGAGTGTAGTAGTTTAACAGAGGCAGTGCACAGGCCCGAGGGTTTGGAGACACAGCTCGAGTTTCTCTTCATTGTCGCATAAATCTTTCGCCTTTTACTAAAGATTTCCGTGGAGGGGAACTTTTGCGAGTGACCTGTATTTTTGGGTGCTCTGCTCACAGCAGAGCTACATCGAAATGTCAAGAGCAGAATCAGTTTGACCGTCCGGCAGCATGCTGCGAGAGGGCTTGCCACTGGTCATCGTCTGAATAGGCACTCTCTGCGTTTGACCACTTCGTGTTTATTTAGCCGGATGGGAAGGCAGCGCTTTCTTGTACGTGACGGGATGCAAATTCTTGAAGGCTCTCTTTAGTGACGGGTCCAAACAAAGATCTCATCTGCTCCTCTAGCCCTATCGGCGACTCGTGCACTTCGAGCCTTCTTAGTGACGGCGCAAGTTGCTGACTGCTGACTGCGTTGGTGGTATAGTGGTGAGCATAGCTGCCTTCCAAGCAGTTGACCCGGGTTCGATTCCCGGCCAACGCATGTCCTTTGGCTCGGGCTGACGTCGAAGCAGAACTCCTTCTGTGACCTGCGACTCCAACCAAACATTTTGGATGGATCATTCGGAAGACGAAAAGAACCAGCTCTCCCCGTCGGGGAATCGAACCCCGGTCTTCCGCGTGACAGGCGGAGATACTGTCCACTATACTAACGAGGAGCCGTGCATGCTGCCGTTTCTCCCCCAACTGACGGCACTGCACTGACATAACTAAACAATGCATGGCTTCTTCTGACGCAGACCCAGCCCTAGCACCGTAAAATTTCTGATGGACCCATCATTAGCTGAAGTCGCATAACACTTGGAACACTACCCGTAGCAGGGGTCATTGTTTGGACTCTTTTTTTTTTTTTTTTTTTTTAAATTGCGCTTTAAACAAAAAGTATTGCGTCAATGCAACTGAACAACATTAATTAGGAACACAGTGCGTCAAAAAGCAAAATGACAGTTAAAGGCATTTCGTTATTGAACTCTTTGATGACATCATTCAGCTAAGTTCAGTTTAAATAGTATCTGTGCAATAATTTGCAATCAAGTCAACGATATCGCTGTACATGAAGTGTCCCCAGCTCCGCCTGCCAGAAGCGACAGAGGCAAGAAACCAAAACTCGATCGGTGAAAGGATGGAGAAAAAAACGGGTGAGAAACCAGGCTCAGTCGGGGAGACAGTTCTCCCCTTGTCAGACGAAACCAGTAGATCAGCTCCAGGCTGCAGGAATGTCAGACTGTGCAGAAGAATCATCTGTTTCCTGTGGTCTTGTCCAGGTGGTCTTTACAAGGGATTTGTATCTGCGGCTCATCTAGTTGTCACGGTCTCCGCTGTGTTTCTGGGCCATAGAGGTCCTTTCTAGGTGTTGATCCACCATCTTCTCTGGATACGGACTGGATCCGGGTGACTGAAGCGGATACAGACTGGATCTGGTGGCTACGGTGACCTCGGAATAAGGGATTTCTTTAAAAGACTTTTTTTTTTCATATAAGATTTTATCCAACTTTTCAGATAGAGGCATGAGAAAGAGATTGCCTTGATTGGGCTTTTGGTTATTATAGGCACTCTCTGCGTTTGACCACTTCGTGTTTATTTAGCCGGATGGGAAGGCAGCGCTTTCTTGTACGTGACGGGATGCAAATTCTTGAAGGCTCTCTTTAGTGACGGGTCCAAACAAAGATCTCATCTGCTCCTCTAGCCCTATCGGCGACTCGTGCACTTCGAGCCTTCTTAGTGACGGCGCAAGTTGCTGACTGCTGACTGCGTTGGTGGTATAGTGGTGAGCATAGCTGCCTTCCAAGCAGTTGGAGAGAGCAGTGCGCATGTCCTTTGGCTCGGGCTGACGTCGAAGCAGAACTCCCTCTGTGACCTGTGCCTCCACCCAAAATTTTGGATGGAATAATTTCGGATGGACCCATCATTAGCTGAAGTCGCATAACACTTGCAACACTACCCGTAGCAGGGGTCATTGTTTGGACTCTTTTTTTTTTTTTTTTTTTTTTAATTGCGCTTTAAACAAAAAGTATTGTGTCAATGCAACTGAACAACATTTATTAGGAACACAGTGCGTCAATAAAGCTACTGACTTCCGCCTGCGTTGGTGGTATAGTGGTGAGCATAGCTGCCTTCCAAGCAGTTGACCCGGGTTCGATTCCCGGCCAACGCATGTCCTTTGGCTCGGGCTGACGTCGAAGCAGAACTCCTTCTGTGACCTGCGACTCCAACCAAACATTTTGGATGGATCATTCGGAAGACGAAAAGAACCAGCTCTCCCCGTCGGGGAATCGAACCCCGGTCTTCCGCGTGACAGGCGGAGATACTGTCCACTATACTAACGAGGAGCCGTGCATGCTGCCGTTTCTCCCCCAACTGACGGCACTGCACTGACATAACTAAACAATGCATGGCTTCTTCTGACGCAGACCCAGCCCTAGCACCGTAAAATTTCTGATGGACCCATCATTAGCTGAAGTCGCATAACACTTGGAACACTACCCGTAGCAGGGGTCATTGTTTGGACTCTTTTTTTTTTTTTTTTTTTTTAAATTGCGCTTTAAACAAAAAGTATTGCGTCAATGCAACTGAACAACATTAATTAGGAACACAGTGCGTCAAAAAGCAAAATGACAGTTAAAGGCATTTCGTTATTGAACTCTTTGATGACATCATTCAGCTAAGTTCAGTTTAAATAGTATCTGTGCAATAATTTGCAATCAAGTCAACGATATCGCTGTACATGAAGTGTCCCCAGCTCCGCCTGCCAGAAGCGACAGAGGGAAGAAACCAAAACTCGATCGGTGAAAGGATGGAGAAAAAACCCGGTGAGAAACCAGGCTCAGTCGGGGAGACAGTTCTCCCCTTGTCAGACGAAACCAGTAGATCAGCTCCAGGCTGCAGGAATGTCAGACTGTGCAGAAGAATCATCTGTTTCCTGTGGTCTTGTCCAGGTGGTCTTTACAAGGGATTTGTATCTGCGGCTCATCTAGTTGTCACGGTCTCCGCTGTGTTTCTGGGCCATAGAGGTCCTTTCTAGGTGTTGATCCACCATCTTCTCTGGATACGGACTGGATCCGGGTGACTGAAGCGGATACAGACTGGATCTGGTGGCTACGGTGACCTCGGAATAAGGGATTTCTTTAAAAGACTTTTTTTTTCATATAAGATTTTATCCAACTTTTCAGATAGAGGCATGAGAAAGAGATTGCCTTGATTGGGCTTTTGGTTATTGGTGGACCGAGAGGACTTTTTTGAGTTTTACTCCTCCCTTTTGGAGTGGGGGGGGGGGGTGCTGACGAAACACATGTGGGCAGGCATTGTCACCCTTGATGACCCTTGGCGAGTGTAGTAGTTTAACAGAGGCAGCGCACAGGCCCGAGGGTTTGGAGACACAGCTCGAGTTTCTCTTCATTGTCGCATAAATCTTTCGCCTTTTACTAAAGATTTCCGTGGAGGGGAACTTTTGCGAGTGACCTGTATTTTTGGGTGCTCTGCTCACAGCAGAGCTACATCGAAATGTCAAGAGCAGAATCAGTTTGACCGTCCGGCAGCATGCTGCGAGAGGGCTTGCCACTGGTCATCGTCTGAATAGGCACTCTCTGCGTTTGACCACTTCGTGTTTATTTAGCCGGATGGGAAGGCAGCGCTTTCTTGTACGTGACGGGATGCAAATTCTTGAAGGCTCTCTTTAGTGACGGGTCCAAACAAAGATCTCATCTGCTCCTCTAGCCCTATCGGCGACTCGTGCACTTCGAGCCTTCTTAGTGACGGCGCAAGTTGCTGACTGCTGACTGCGTTGGTGGTATAGTGGTGAGCATAGCTGCCTTCCAAGCAGTTGACCCGGGTTCGATTCCCGGCCAACGCATGTCCTTTGGCTCGGGCTGACGTCGAAGCAGAACTCCTTCTGTGACCTGCGACTCCAACCAAACATTTTGGATGGATCATTCGGAAGACGAAAAGAACCAGCTCTCCCCGTCGGGGAATCGAACCCCGGTCTTCCGCGTGACAGGGGGAGATACTGTCCACTATACTAACGAGGAGCCGTGCATGCTGCCGTTTCTCCCCCAACTGACGGCACTGCACTGACATAACTAAACAATGCATGGCTTCTTCTGACGCAGACCCAGCCCTAGCACCGTAAAATTTCTGATGGACCCATCATTAGCTGAAGTCGCATAACACTTGGAACACTACCCGTAGCAGGGGTCATTGTTTGGACTCTTTTTTTTTTTTTTTTTTTTTAAATTGCGCTTTAAACAAAAAGTATTGCGTCAATGCAACTGAACAACATTAATTAGGAACACAGTGCGTCAAAAAGCAAAATGACAGTTAAAGGCATTTCGTTATTGAACTCTTTGATGACATCATTCAGCTAAGTTCAGTTTAAATAGTATCTGTGCAATAATTTGCAATCAAGTCAACGATATCGCTGTACATGAAGTGTCCCCAGCTCCGCCTGCCAGAAGCGACAGAGGCAAGAAACCAAAACTCGATCGGTGAAAGGATGGAGAAAAAACCGGGTGAGAAACCAGGCTCAGTCGGGGAGACAGTTCTCCCCTTGTCAGACGAAACCAGTAGATCAGCTCCAGGCTGCAGGAATGTCAGACTGTGCAGAAGAATCATCTGTTTCCTGTGGTCTTGTCCAGGTGGTCTTTACAAGGGATTTGTATCTGCGGCTCATCTAGTTGTCACGGTCTCCGCTGTGTTTCTGGGCCATAGAGGTCCTTTCTAGGTGTTGATCCACCATCTTCTCTGGATACGGACTGGATCCGGGTGACTGAAGCGGATACAGACTGGATCTGGTGGCTACGGTGACCTCGGAATAAGGGATTTCTTTAAAAGACTTTTTTTTTCATATAAGATTTTATCCAACTTTTCAGATAGAGGCATGAGAAAGAGATTGCCTTGATTGGGCTTTTGGTTATTATAGGCACTCTCTGCGTTTGACCACTTCGTGTTTATTTAGCCGGATGGGAAGGCAGCGCTTTCTTGTACGTGACGGGATGCAAATTCTTGAAGGCTCTCTTTAGTGACGGGTCCAAACAAAGATCTCATCTGCTCCTCTAGCCCTATCGGCGACTCGTGCACTTCGAGCCTTCTTAGTGACGGCGCAAGTTGCTGACTGCTGACTGCGTTGGTGGTATAGTGGTGAGCATAGCTGCCTTCCAAGCAGTTGGAGAGAGCAGTGCGCATGTCCTTTGGCTCGGGCTGACGTCGAAGCAGAACTCCCTCTGTGACCTGTGCCTCCACCCAAAATTTTGGATGGAATAATTTCGGATGGACCCATCATTAGCTGAAGTCGCATAACACTTGCAACACTACCCGTAGCAGGGGTCATTGTTTGGACTCTTTTTTTTTTTTTTTTTTTTTTAATTGCGCTTTAAACAAAAAGTATTGTGTCAATGCAACTGAACAACATTTATTAGGAACACAGTGCGTCAATAAAGCTACTGACTTCCACCTGCGTTGGTGGTATAGTGGTGAGCATAGCTGCCTTCCAAGCAGTTGACCCGGGTTCGATTCCCGGCCAACGCATGTCCTTTGGCTCGGGCTGACGTCGAAGCAGAACTCCTTCTGTGACCTGCGACTCCAACCAAACATTTTGGATGGATCATTCGGAAGACGAAAAGAACCAGCTCTCCCCGTCGGGGAATCGAACCCCGGTCTTCCGCGTGACAGGCGGAGATACTGTCCACTATACTAACGAGGAGCCGTGCATGCTGCCGTTTCTCCCCCAACTGACGGCACTGCACTGACATAACTAAACAATGCATGGCTTCTTCTGACGCAGACCCAGCCCTAGCACCGTAAAATTTCTGATGGACCCATCATTAGCTGAAGTCGCATAACACTTGGAACACTACCCGTAGCAGGGGTCATTGTTTGGACTCTTTTTTTTTTTTTTTTTTTTTTTAAATTGCCCTTTAAACAAAAAGTATTGCGTCAATGCAACTGAACAACATTAATTAGGAACACAGTGCGTCAAAAAGCAAAATGACAGTTAAAGGCATTTCGTTATTGAACTCTTTGATGACATCATTCAGCTAAGTTCAGTTTAAATAGTATCTGTGCAATAATTTGCAATCAAGTCAACGATATCGCTGTACATGAAGTGTCCCCAGCTCCGCCTGCCAGAAGCGACAGAGGGAAGAAACCAAAACTCGATCGGTGAAAGGATGGAGAAAAAACCCGGTGAGAAACCAGGCTCAGTCGGGGAGACAGTTCTCCCCTTGTCAGACGAAACCAGTAGATCAGCTCCAGGCTGCAGGAATGTCAGACTGTGCAGAAGAATCATCTGTTTCCTGTGGTCTTGTCCAGGTGGTCTTTACAAGGGATTTGTATCTGCGGCTCATCTAGTTGTCACGGTCTCCGCTGTGTTTCTGGGCCATAGAGGTCCTTTCTAGGTGTTGATCCACCATCTTCTCTGGATACGGACTGGATCCGGGTGACTGAAGCGGATACAGACTGGATCTGGTGGCTACGGTGACCTCGGAATAAGGGATTTCTTTAAAAGACTTTTTTTTTCATATAAGATTTTATCCAACTTTTCAGATAGAGGCATGAGAAAGAGATTGCCTTGATTGGGCTTTTGGTTATTGGTGGACCGAGAGGACTTTTTTGAGTTTTACTCCTCCCTTTTGGAGTGGGGGGGGGGGTGCTGACGAAACACATGTGGGCAGGCATTGTCACCCTTGATGACCCTTGGCGAGTGTAGTAGTTTAACAGAGGCAGCGCACAGGCCCGAGGGTTTGGAGACACAGCTCGAGTTTCTCTTCATTGTCGCATAAATCTTTCGCCTTTTACTAAAGATTTCCGTGGAGGGGAACTTTTGCGAGTGACCTGTATTTTTGGGTGCTCTGCTCACAGCAGAGCTACATCGAAATGTCAAGAGCAGAATCAGTTTGACCGTCCGGCAGCATGCTGCGAGAGGGCTTGCCACTGGTCATCGTCTGAATAGGCACTCTCTGCGTTTGACCACTTCGTGTTTATTTAGCCGGATGGGAAGGCAGCGCTTTCTTGTACGTGACGGGATGCAAATTCTTGAAGGCTCTCTTTAGTGACGGGTCCAAACAAAGATCTCATCTGCTCCTCTAGCCCTATCGGCGACTCGTGCACTTCGAGCCTTCTTAGTGACGGCGCAAGTTGCTGACTGCTGACTGCGTTGGTGGTATAGTGGTGAGCATAGCTGCCTTCCAAGCAGTTGACCCGGGTTCGATTCCCGGCCAACGCATGTCCTTTGGCTCGGGCTGACGTCGAAGCAGAACTCCTTCTGTGACCTGCGACTCCAACCAAACATTTTGGATGGATCATTCGGAAGACGAAAAGAACCAGCTCTCCCCGTCGGGGAATCGAACCCCGGTCTTCCGCGTGACAGGCGGAGATACTGTCCACTATACTAACGAGGAGCCGTGCATGCTGCCGTTTCTCCCCCAACTGACGGCACTGCACTGACATAACTAAACAATGCATGGCTTCTTCTGACGCAGACCCAGCCCTAGCACCGTAAAATTTCTGATGGACCCATCATTAGCTGAAGTCGCATAACACTTGGAACACTACCCGTAGCAGGGGTCATTGTTTGGACTCTTTTTTTTTTTTTTTTTTTTTAAATTGCGCTTTAAACAAAAAGTATTGCGTCAATGCAACTGAACAACATTAATTAGGAACACAGTGCGTCAAAAAGCAAAATGACAGTTAAAGGCATTTCGTTATTGAACTCTTTGATGACATCATTCAGCTAAGTTCAGTTTAAATAGTATCTGTGCAATAATTTGCAATCAAGTCAACGATATCGCTGTACATGAAGTGTCCCCAGCTCCGCCTGCCAGAAGCGACAGAGGCAAGAAACCAAAACTCGATCGGTGAAAGGATGGAGAAAAAACCGGGTGAGAAACCAGGCTCAGTCGGGGAGACAGTTCTCCCCTTGTCAGACGAAACCAGTAGATCAGCTCCAGGCTGCAGGAATGTCAGACTGTGCAGAAGAATCATCTGTTTCCTGTGGTCTTGTCCAGGTGGTCTTTACAAGGGAGTTTGTATCTGCGGCTCATCTAGTTGTCACGGTCTCCGCTGTGTTTCTGGGCCATAGAGGTCCTTTCTAGGTGTTGATCCACCATCTTCTCTGGATACGGACTGGATCCGGGTGACTGAAGCGGATACAGACTGGATCTGGTGGCTACGGTGACCTCGGAATAAGGGATTTCTTTAAAAGACTTTTTTTTTCATATAAGATTTTATCCAACTTTTCAGATAGAGGCATGAGAAAGAGATTGCCTTGATTGGGCTTTTGGTTATTATAGGCACTCTCTGCGTTTGACCACTTCGTGTTTATTTAGCCGGATGGGAAGGCAGCGCTTTCTTGTACGTGACGGGATGCAAATTCTTGAAGGCTCTCTTTAGTGACGGGTCCAAACAAAGATCTCATCTGCTCCTCTAGCCCTATCGGCGACTCGTGCACTTCGAGCCTTCTTAGTGACGGCGCAAGTTGCTGACTGCTGACTGCGTTGGTGGTATAGTGGTGAGCATAGCTGCCTTCCAAGCAGTTGGAGAGAGCAGTGCGCATGTCCTTTGGCTCGGGCTGACGTCGAAGCAGAACTCCCTCTGTGACCTGTGCCTCCACCCAAAATTTTGGATGGAATAATTTCGGATGGACCCATCATTAGCTGAAGTCGCATAACACTTGCAACACTACCCGTAGCAGGGGTCATTGTTTGGACTCTTTTTTTTTTTTTTTTTTTTTTAATTGCGCTTTAAACAAAAAGTATTGTGTCAATGCAACTGAACAACATTTATTAGGAACACAGTGCGTCAATAAAGCTACTGACTTCCGCCTGCGTTGGTGGTATAGTGGTGAGCATAGCTGCCTTCCAAGCAGTTGACCCGGGTTCGATTCCCGGCCAACGCATGTCCTTTGGCTCGGGCTGACGTCGAAGCAGAACTCCTTCTGTGACCTGCGACTCCAACCAAACATTTTGGATGGATCATTCGGAAGACGAAAAGAACCAGCTCTCCCCGTCGGGGAATCGAACCCCGGTCTTCCGCGTGACAGGCGGAGATACTGTCCACTATACTAACGAGGAGCCGTGCATGCTGCCGTTTCTCCCCCAACTGACGGCACTGCACTGACATAACTAAACAATGCATGGCTTCTTCTGACGCAGACCCAGCCCTAGCACCGTAAAATTTCTGATGGACCCATCATTAGCTGAAGTCGCATAACACTTGGAACACTACCCGTAGCAGGGGTCATTGTTTGGACTCTTTTTTTTTTTTTTTTTTTTTTAAATTGCGCTTTAAACAAAAAGTATTGCGTCAATGCAACTGAACAACATTAATTAGGAACACAGTGCGTCAAAAAGCAAAATGACAGTTAAAGGCATTTCGTTATTGAACTCTTTGATGACATCATTCAGCTAAGTTCAGTTTAAATAGTATCTGTGCAATAATTTGCAATCAAGTCAACGATATCGCTGTACATGAAGTGTCCCCAGCTCCGCCTGCCAGAAGCGACAGAGGGAAGAAACCAAAACTCGATCGGTGAAAGGATGGAGAAAAAACCCGGTGAGAAACCAGGCTCAGTCGGGGAGACAGTTCTCCCCTTGTCAGACGAAACCAGTAGATCAGCTCCAGGCTGCAGGAATGTCAGACTGTGCAGAAGAATCATCTGTTTCCTGTGGTCTTGTCCAGGTGGTCTTTACAAGGGATTTGTATCTGCGGCTCATCTAGTTGTCACGGTCTCCGCTGTGTTTCTGGGCCATAGAGGTCCTTTCTAGGTGTTGATCCACCATCTTCTCTGGATACGGACTGGATCCGGGTGACTGAAGCGGATACAGACTGGATCTGGTGGCTACGGTGACCTCGGAATAAGGGATTTCTTTAAAAGACTTTTTTTTTCATATAAGATTTTATCCAACTTTTCAGATAGAGGCATGAGAAAGAGATTGCCTTGATTGGGCTTTTGGTTATTGGTGGACCGAGAGGACTTTTTTGAGTTTTACTCCTCCCTTTTGGAGTGGGGGGGGGGGGGGGGGGTGCTGACGAAACACATGTGGGCAGGCATTGTCACCCTTGATGACCCTTGGCGAGTGTAGTAGTTTAACAGAGGCAGTGCACAGGCCCGAGGGTTTGGAGACACAGCTCGAGTTTCTCTTCATTGTCGCATAAATCTTTCGCCTTTTACTAAAGATTTCCGTGGAGGGGAACTTTTGCGAGTGACCTGTATTTTTGGGTGCTCTGCTCACAGCAGAGCTACATCGAAATGTCAAGAGCAGAATCAGTTTGACCGTCCGGCAGCATGCTGCGAGAGGGCTTGCCACTGGTCATCGTCTGAATAGGCACTCTCTGCGTTTGACCACTTCGTGTTTATTTAGCCGGATGGGAAGGCAGCGCTTTCTTGTACGTGACGGGATGCAAATTCTTGAAGGCTCTCTTTAGTGACGGGTCCAAACAAAGATCTCATCTGCTCCTCTAGCCCTATCGGCGACTCGTGCACTTCGAGCCTTCTTAGTGACGGCGCAAGTTGCTGACTGCTGACTGCGTTGGTGGTATAGTGGTGAGCATAGCTGCCTTCCAAGCAGTTGGAGAGAGCAGTGCGCATGTCCTTTGGCTCGGGCTGACGTCGAAGCAGAACTCCCTCTGTGACCTGTGCCTCCACCCAAAATTTTGGATGGAATAATTTCGGATGGACCCATCATTAGCTGAAGTCGCATAACACTTGCAACACTACCCGTAGCAGGGGTCATTGTTTGGACTCTTTTTTTTTTTTTTTTTTTTTTAATTGCGCTTTAAACAAAAAGTATTGTGTCAATGCAACTGAACAACATTTATTAGGAACACAGTGCGTCAATAAAGCTACTGACTTCCGCCTGCGTTGGTGGTATAGTGGTGAGCATAGCTGCCTTCCAAGCAGTTGACCCGGGTTCGATTCCCGGCCAACGCATGTCCTTTGGCTCGGGCTGACGTCGAAGCAGAACTCCTTCTGTGACCTGCGACTCCAACCAAACATTTTGGATGGATCATTCGGAAGACGAAAAGAACCAGCTCTCCCCGTCGGGGAATCGAACCCCGGTCTTCCGCGTGACAGGCGGAGATACTGTCCACTATACTAACGAGGAGCCGTGCATGCTGCCGTTTCTCCCCCAACTGACGGCACTGCACTGACATAACTAAACAATGCATGGCTTCTTCTGACGCAGACCCAGCCCTAGCACCGTAAAATTTCTGATGGACCCATCATTAGCTGAAGTCGCATAACACTTGGAACACTACCCGTAGCAGGGGTCATTGTTTGGACTCTTTTTTTTTTTTTTTTTTTTTAAATTGCGCTTTAAACAAAAAGTATTGCGTCAATGCAACTGAACAACATTAATTAGGAACACAGTGCGTCAAAAAGCAAAATGACAGTTAAAGGCATTTCGTTATTGAACTCTTTGATGACATCATTCAGCTAAGTTCAGTTTAAATAGTATCTGTGCAATAATTTGCAATCAAGTCAACGATATCGCTGTACATGAAGTGTCCCCAGCTCCGCCTGCCAGAAGCGACAGAGGGAAGAAACCAAAACTCGATCGGTGAAAGGATGGAGAAAAAACCCGGTGAGAAACCAGGCTCAGTCGGGGAGACAGTTCTCCCCTTGTCAGACGAAACCAGTAGATCAGCTCCAGGCTGCAGGAATGTCAGACTGTGCAGAAGAATCATCTGTTTCCTGTGGTCTTGTCCAGGTGGTCTTTACAAGGGATTTGTATCTGCGGCTCATCTAGTTGTCACGGTCTCCGCTGTGTTTCTGGGCCATAGAGGTCCTTTCTAGGTGTTGATCCACCATCTTCTCTGGATACGGACTGGATCCGGGTGACTGAAGCGGATACAGACTGGATCTGGTGGCTACGGTGACCTCGGAATAAGGGATTTCTTTAAAAGACTTTTTTTTTCATATAAGATTTTATCCAACTTTTCAGATAGAGGCATGAGAAAGAGATTGCCTTGATTGGGCTTTTGGTTATTGGTGGACCGAGAGGACTTTTTTGAGTTTTACTCCTCCCTTTTGGAGTGGGGGGGGGGGGTGCTGACGAAACACATGTGGGCAGGCATTGTCACCCTTGATGACCCTTGGCGAGTGTAGTAGTTTAACAGAGGCAGCGCACAGGCCCGAGGGTTTGGAGACACAGCTCGAGTTTCTCTTCATTGTCGCATAAATCTTTCGCCTTTTACTAAAGATTTCCGTGGAGGGGAACTTTTGCGAGTGACCTGTATTTTTGGGTGCTCTGCTCACAGCAGAGCTACATCGAAATGTCAAGAGCAGAATCAGTTTGACCGTCCGGCAGCATGCTGCGAGAGGGCTTGCCACTGGTCATCGTCTGAATAGGCACTCTCTGCGTTTGACCACTTCGTGTTTATTTAGCCGGATGGGAAGGCAGCGCTTTCTTGTACGTGACGGGATGCAAATTCTTGAAGGCTCTCTTTAGTGACGGGTCCAAACAAAGATCTCATCTGCTCCTCTAGCCCTATCGGCGACTCGTGCACTTCGAGCCTTCTTAGTGACGGCGCAAGTTGCTGACTGCTGACTGCGTTGGTGGTATAGTGGTGAGCATAGCTGCCTTCCAAGCAGTTGACCCGGGTTCGATTCCCGGCCAACGCATGTCCTTTGGCTCGGGCTGACGTCGAAGCAGAACTCCTTCTGTGACCTGCGACTCCAACCAAACATTTTGGATGGATCATTCGGAAGACGAAAAGAACCAGCTCTCCCCGTCGGGGAATCGAACCCCGGTCTTCCGCGTGACAGGCGGAGATACTGTCCACTATACTAACGAGGAGCCGTGCATGCTGCCGTTTCTCCCCCAACTGACGGCACTGCACTGACATAACTAAACAATGCATGGCTTCTTCTGACGCAGACCCAGCCCTAGCACCGTAAAATTTCTGATGGACCCATCATTAGCTGAAGTCGCATAACACTTGGAACACTACCCGTAGCAGGGGTCATTGTTTGGACTCTTTTTTTTTTTTTTTTTTTTTAAATTGCGCTTTAAACAAAAAGTATTGCGTCAATGCAACTGAACAACATTAATTAGGAACACAGTGCGTCAAAAAGCAAAATGACAGTTAAAGGCATTTCGTTATTGAACTCTTTGATGACATCATTCAGCTAAGTTCAGTTTAAATAGTATCTGTGCAATAATTTGCAATCAAGTCAACGATATCGCTGTACATGAAGTGTCCCCAGCTCCGCCTGCCAGAAGCGACAGAGGCAAGAAACCAAAACTCGATCGGTGAAAGGATGGAGAAAAAACCGGGTGAGAAACCAGGCTCAGTCGGGGAGACAGTTCTCCCCTTGTCAGACGAAACCAGTAGATCAGCTCCAGGCTGCAGGAATGTCAGACTGTGCAGAAGAATCATCTGTTTCCTGTGGTCTTGTCCAGGTGGTCTTTACAAGGGATTTGTATCTGCGGCTCATCTAGTTGTCACGGTCTCCGCTGTGTTTCTGGGCCATAGAGGTCCTTTCTAGGTGTTGATCCACCATCTTCTCTGGATACGGACTGGATCCGGGTGACTGAAGCGGATACAGACTGGATCTGGTGGCTACGGTGACCTCGGAATAAGGGATTTCTTTAAAAGACTTTTTTTTTCATATAAGATTTTATCCAACTTTTCAGATAGAGGCATGAGAAAGAGATTGCCTTGATTGGGCTTTTGGTTATTATAGGCACTCTCTGCGTTTGACCACTTCGTGTTTATTTAGCCGGATGGGAAGGCAGCGCTTTCTTGTACGTGACGGGATGCAAATTCTTGAAGGCTCTCTTTAGTGACGGGTCCAAACAAAGATCTCATCTGCTCCTCTAGCCCTATCGGCGACTCGTGCACTTCGAGCCTTCTTAGTGACGGCGCAAGTTGCTGACTGCTGACTGCGTTGGTGGTATAGTGGTGAGCATAGCTGCCTTCCAAGCAGTTGGAGAGAGCAGTGCGCATGTCCTTTGGCTCGGGCTGACGTCGAAGCAGAACTCCCTCTGTGACCTGTGCCTCCACCCAAAATTTTGGATGGAATAATTTCGGATGGACCCATCATTAGCTGAAGTCGCATAACACTTGCAACACTACCCGTAGCAGGGGTCATTGTTTGGACTCTTTTTTTTTTTTTTTTTTTTTTTAATTGCGCTTTAAACAAAAAGTATTGTGTCAATGCAACTGAACAACATTTATTAGGAACACAGTGCGTCAATAAAGCTACTGACTTCCGCCTGCGTTGGTGGTATAGTGGTGAGCATAGCTGCCTTCCAAGCAGTTGACCCGGGTTCGATTCCCGGCCAACGCATGTCCTTTGGCTCGGGCTGACGTCGAAGCAGAACTCCTTCTGTGACCTGCGACTCCAACCAAACATTTTGGATGGATCATTCGGAAGACGAAAAGAACCAGCTCTCCCCGTCGGGGAATCGAACCCCGGTCTTCCGCGTGACAGGCGGAGATACTGTCCACTATACTAACGAGGAGCCGTGCATGCTGCCGTTTCTCCCCCAACTGACGGCACTGCACTGACATAACTAAACAATGCATGGCTTCTTCTGACGCAGACCCAGCCCTAGCACCGTAAAATTTCTGATGGACCCATCATTAGCTGAAGTCGCATAACACTTGGAACACTACCCGTAGCAGGGGTCATTGTTTGGACTCTTTTTTTTTTTTTTTTTTTTTTAAATTGCGCTTTAAACAAAAAGTATTGCGTCAATGCAACTGAACAACATTAATTAGGAACACAGTGCGTCAAAAAGCAAAATGACAGTTAAAGGCATTTCGTTACTGAACTCTTTGATGACATCATTCAGCTAAGTTCAGTTTAAATAGTATCTGTGCAATAATTTGCAATCAAGTCAACGATATCGCTGTACATGAAGTGTCCCCAGCTCCGCCTGCCAGAAGCGACAGAGGGAAGAAACCAAAACTCGATCGGTGAAAGGATGGAGAAAAAACCCGGTGAGAAACCAGGCTCAGTCGGGGAGACAGTTCTCCCCTTGTCAGACGAAACCAGTAGATCAGCTCCAGGCTGCAGGAATGTCAGACTGTGCAGAAGAATCATCTGTTTCCTGTGGTCTTGTCCAGGTGGTCTTTACAAGGGATTTGTATCTGCGGCTCATCTAGTTGTCACGGTCTCCGCTGTGTTTCTGGGCCATAGAGGTCCTTTCTAGGTGTTGATCCACCATCTTCTCTGGATACGGACTGGATCCGGGTGACTGAAGCGGATACAGACTGGATCTGGTGGCTACGGTGACCTCGGAATAAGGGATTTCTTTAAAAGACTTTTTTTTTCATATAAGATTTTATCCAACTTTTCAGATAGAGGCATGAGAAAGAGATTGCCTTGATTGGGCTTTTGGTTATTGGTGGACCGAGAGGACTTTTTTGAGTTTTACTCCTCCCTTTTGGAGTGGGGGGGGGGGGTGCTGACGAAACACATGTGGGCAGGCATTGTCACCCTTGATGACCCTTGGCGAGTGTAGTAGTTTAACAGAGGCAGCGCACAGGCCCGAGGGTTTGGAGACACAGCTCGAGTTTCTCTTCATTGTCGCATAAATCTTTCGCCTTTTACTAAAGATTTCCGTGGAGGGGAACTTTTGCGAGTGACCTGTATTTTTGGGTGCTCTGCTCACAGCAGAGCTACATCGAAATGTCAAGAGCAGAATCAGTTTGACCGTCCGGCAGCATGCTGCGAGAGGGCTTGCCACTGGTCATCGTCTGAATAGGCACTCTCTGCGTTTGACCACTTCGTGTTTATTTAGCCGGATGGGAAGGCAGCGCTTTCTTGTACGTGACGGGATGCAAATTCTTGAAGGCTCTCTTTAGTGACGGGTCCAAACAAAGATCTCATCTGCTCCTCTAGCCCTATCGGCGACTCGTGCACTTCGAGCCTTCTTAGTGACGGCGCAAGTTGCTGACTGCTGACTGCGTTGGTGGTATAGTGGTGAGCATAGCTGCCTTCCAAGCAGTTGACCCGGGTTCGATTCCCGGCCAACGCATGTCCTTTGGCTCGGGCTGACGTCGAAG